>NC_032024.1:8468374-8643813 GCF_001865875.1 Lupinus angustifolius
TAAGCGCGCGTTAAGGATAACACGTATGGAGAATCATATGTGTGACCAGTGGGAGATTGTTAGAATTACTGACGATTTATGGGTCACATATATAATTCTATAATTGTGTTATGACCATTATGTAATTAGCCAAAATATAAAATGATCTCAGTAATTAATTTGGTGGCTGAAGGGCATATGTGTCATGAAATAATAATAAGTGTAGATACCTTCAGGCAATTTCTGATTTAATGAAGGGACTGAATCAGAATTATTGCAACTAAAGTAGTAACCACTGTGGGGTTACTTTTATGGGTTATGGTCCCCATTTGTAGAGTAACAGGTTTTCAAGTGTAAAGGTGAAGGAGAATAAGGTAGGATGAGAATAGTGTTATCCACAATGGGATAACACTATCCACTCATCCATAATGCATAAGGCTCCTCACTCCTAACACAACATACTCTCAAGCTTTTGGTTCTCTCATTCCCCTCTAGAGAGAAACTAAGGAAAACCATTCGGCGCTCTATCATCTGGAAGATCATCGCACCCTCATACCTTCGAGATTCCGGAAATGGCTCAACAAGGTATGTTCTTCTTTTTCACCTTGAACTCATTTGGGGTTTCTTCGGTCTGGACTATGGTTGTTCCATTCGAGTTTATGTATGGGCATAAACATTAGGTTACGGGAACAAAGTCATAGTTATAAGGACTTCCGTGTTTCATCTATGGATTTCGGATGGAGATATTCTCCAACATTGGATTCTAACATGGTGTGTTAATGTGTCTTTCTTGTTGCATTAAGAGGGAATAGGTTTTGTTTATGCTAGATAGGGGCTCCATGAGCATGATTTGGGATCTTACTGTTGAATATTGTTCATTGAGCACCTTTAGAAATCTAATGACATAGTCATTTTCTCTATAGGATTTGACTATTGGAATCATAGTGTAGTGACACTTTACCTCACATAAACACGAAGGTATGGGCCTAAAGTTGTCTAGTTCTTGCCATAGTCATTTTAATTGTGTGTAGTATGCATCAATGTGAAAATTACCTTGTCTCATTGTGTAGATTTCTTCTTGCAACTCACAAATGCGAAAGACATCTCGTTGGCAGCAGTATCTTTCCAATAGATGGATCTAGTGTTTGATTTATCCAAGACACAACTAGAGTATTGCATCTGTCCCATATTAGAAAGATAACCTGATCAGATGAAGGCTTAGGCAAAGCACCATCAATAAACTGCAGTTTATTTTCGATTTTGTGTGCCATGTACATGGCCTTGGACCAAGAATGATAATTGGCTCCGGTTAAATGAACAGATACCAACACCGCACCAGGGTTTTTGTTCGGGTGCATGAAGTATAGGATGTATTGCTCAGCTAAAGGGTTCGTGGCCATGATAAAAAAGTTGAAGGAAAAGAAAGACGTGAAACAAGAAGAAGGAGAGTGAAGTGCAGCAGAGCTTTATGTATTAAAGCTCCGATACCATCTTTTGAAGATAATATTCATATAAAAGAGAACACTAGAAAAGGGCAGAACAAGGAAAGCAAGGTGAATAACTTGCACCTTGGAAAACTTAGAACCTGAATCTGTTGAACTCGAAATGTGCAGGAAAGAAGAACAAGGAAGAGAAGAAAAACGGATTCCTTAATATACCTCTTAATCTTTTATTGAATTTAATGAATTGGAATACAAGTGCAAATTCCTTTATACAGGAACTGAATATACCAACTAAAATAGAAAAGTTAAACTAACTTAGAGAACTTGCTATAAATGGAAATAAGAGAAATTTCTAAAATAGAAATACGAAAAATACACTAAGATAAGGTATTCTCTTGTGAAGTGATTGATTGGAGGCTTGCTTTTATACATGAGGCCCCTCAATAAAGTTATAGGAACAATGCATGATATATATCCAGTTTATTGACACGAGAACAAGGCATGAAGGGCTAAATTTAAGCACTTTAAACCCTTGAAGAACATGTTGAATTTGATTTCATATTAATTTTAAATTCATTTGTTAGTTTCTCTAATAATCTAATTGGGTTAAATTCATTGTGTATTTGAGTAAAACTTACTATTTCTTTTTGCTTGTATAAATAGTTTACTTTGTAGAGATTTTGTTATATTCTCTTTCAAAAGTAATTTAAAAATCAATGGAGAACAATTTGATCATTAAACTAAAATTATTGTTTAAAACATGCATCCCTTATTTATTGAATCTCTAAGGTGATTCCACCATTGACAATATAGAATAATGAAGAAGAGAGAAGGAAAGATGAAATGACATTATGAGAGTAGGATTCTAGGAAGAAATGAAGGATTTTAATATGGCACCAATCCACCTTCTTCATTGACATGGGGACAAAAAAATGTTCCAGCTTAAAGTGCTTTAGGCCATTTCAATTCAACGTAAGATACTTTAAAATCCTGCCAAATTAAGCAATATCGTTAATTAATAAACATAGAATAATATATTGATGTCACTAAGAAAATCGGAAGCAATTAATACCTTTGTGCTTCATCAACATGAGTACTGAAAGTTGTGGAGTTATACTCAGGAATTGGAATAAGCCCAGACTCAATTTTTTCAAGATCTTCCAAAAGAATTTGATAGTGTCTTTCTACTTCCTCAGCTGATTTATCTCCAACTACTTTTGCTATGTTTAGCCACCTATCTTTGGTATCTTTGTTATAAAAGACAAGTGCTCTTTCAAATCGCTTGTTCTGTAGAAAAGTCCAAGAGGAAGAATTTTCTTGGTTATAGTTGTTGAGGGAATCTATATTTGAAGCCATTTGAGAGATAGGATGAAACTAAGGTACACTAGCTAAGGATTTTGCCTATAATATTGTTGGAGAAAGGTTATCGTTGCATGCAATCAATGAATGATGGTGATGTTCTATTTATAGAGGGTGAAATGATTCTTATTTATTTATTTGATGTTCTCTTTTGGCTTTATCTTGTAGTGTTTTTTTAAACACAGTATGCTTAGAAGCATCGAGATGATAATACTTGTTGATCATTTCAAAATATTTTTCAGATAATTTGTTCTATGAATCTTATCTGATGATATTGTTTTGGATAATTGTTGATTTTACACGCTAATTTATTATAATTTGCATGTGTACGAATTTACCTTGTTTGTGGCTTCAATTTTGGTTATTCATGACTACCTATCTTGGAAATAAAAAACACACTCATAAAAAATTACAGCTTTGAATTTTAGGTTGGTTTAATGAATTTTCATTTCTTACTCAAATATGCTGGTTTAAATATGTATTTTTGGACTAATCTATGTTCATAATTTCATATTTACTTAATAAGATAAGATGAGAGCTAATAACTTAAGCCACCTCATAGTCATATCCCTTGCTTCATTTGGCGAATATTCTGGAAGCCAAGTTTGTTAAGAATTAATTTCCTTGAATATATTTTTTCCATTACGGCAAACAAAATCTATAGAAGCTGTTAGTTGAGTGATAAAGTCAGCAATGTAATGCGTAAACAAAGTGCAAAATAATGAACTTGAATAATAACGCTAATTTTTAATCTTCAATAGTGGAGAGGCTTTTAGTGGCTAATATTTTTTTAAATTTTATTTATTTATTTTTTATTTAAAAATAATATAAAATCATGATGATTAGAATAATTTTTTTGCCACGTGTCATAATCTGATTTAATATTGGACTCCCTAAATACCGGGGAGGATTCCCATCTAATTTTTTGAGCTTAAGCTACTAAAGTTTATCTTTATATTTTCAATCCTATTCCTGACATTGAGATGATTATATAAAAGGTTCCTTTATGGATGTAATTAAAAAATAATATACATTTGTTCAGTACAACAACAAAAAAGGTTTATTTGAAAACATATTTTATTTGAATGTTATTTAAAACTTTTCTAATAAATAAAATCATTATAATTTGCTAACTATGAAGTAATTAGTTCAGTTATATATTTAATCTGCCGTGACTTTTTATTTTTCAACTTTATCCCTCCTCATTCGCATGTTCCAACCCTCTTAGTATTATCCAATTATTTAATTATGGATGACAATAAATTTAAATGAGTTTGGTAGTGGAAAACTCTATCATATTTATTTGTATTTAGACTTACTACGCCTCCGACCAGTGTAGATACTTGTTGTGTCTGCTACTCACAGGTCTTTGAATAACTGGTGGATCAGTGATACCTAAAAATTAAGAAGATATTAAAAACAATTGTTAGCAACTTATGTAATCATGTGTCCTTTTCCTGTTATCCTATATATTATTTTAGGGAATCAAAAGGATTTTTTTTAGAGAAATCTAAGTCAAACACAATTTAAATTGTCTATAAAACATAACATTTTTTTTATCCAACGAAACATAAAAAAATAGATGAAAAATTTATTTAATAAGAATGGTTAAAAGAACATAACATTACATCAGTTATGAATTAACAACATAATATCATTGTTTAACAACATAATATTATTGTTTAACAACATAACATCACAATTATGACAAAAAATTTATTTAGCAAGAATTGTTTGATCAACATAATATTATATCACAATTATGAATTAACAACTTAACATCAAAAATATAATATCATATTTATGGATTAACAACAGATTTCAAAATCTTCAGTCTTAATTACTCTCAAGTAAACACACACTCAGACTCAATACATTATAGGTATTTATTATATGTACTAAAAGATCTAGATACATATTGCCATCCCTAAAACCTATTAGATCTCCAAAATCTATCCCAAAATTTTCCCAAAACTTATCTTGTATTCTCTATATTGTTTATATTCTCCCTCACTGCTTGTATTATCCCTCTCGTCTTCAAACCCCTCGTCGTCCTTGTTTCCCTCACTACTCACTCTTTGTTATAGCTAAAAGTTGTTCTTCTCTACACATTCTTTGTAGCTTTATCTTGTTGGTTATTTTACTCACCCTTATGGCTTTACCACCTTGATAACTAATAAAAGTTATGGAAAATAAAAATGAACAACATGAATACAAGAGAAACCATTCATGTCCGATAATAGAAGACTATCACTAGTGTTGTTAAAACCGGACAGGACTGGACGGTTCGACCGGACTTGGAAACGGCTATGGTTTGTCGTCTTAACCGAATGAAAGTTGGACCGGTTTGAACCGGAAAAAAGATAAAGAGGTATTATTTCAATATAATTATACATAATTATTAATTATATAAAGTTTTACATTTATATATAACTATATACTTATAAATAAAAATTATTAATTATGTACAAAATCATCCGGTCAGACCAGACAGTTTAACCGTTTAAACCTAATACAGGACCTCTACCAGTTTGACGTCCGGCTCGGGTTACACAACACTGCTATCAATTTGATTTTAGTAAATCATCAATAATAAATACAATATTCTTTTTAATGCGTAATTAATTACAAATCATTAATAATTAATAAAAATGCTTTCAATTATGAGTAATTAGTAAAGAGTGTTTAATCAAATTAATGAAAAATATTTTAAAATAAATTATAATAAAGATAAGGAAATGTAGTGATTTCAACTCTTTTCCTTGAAATCATCTTTTAAATGATGATGAGATGTCACTTATGTTTCTTAAATTTTCACGCTAAGTATCACTTTAAGATGGAAGAAATGTCATAATTTCATTTGTTTCCTCGGGTTATCTTTTGAACTTCTATTCACTAAAAATCAATAAAAATGAATGACATGTATTGTTTCTTTCAGGTTATTATTGTACTAACTGTTTAATAATATTGTTGGGTATATTCAAGTGTGAAGTCCCATATTGGATATGCGGGGAGGAGTGCAAGAGTTTATAAGAAAGAAAGGCCCATGAAACTAATGCCTTAAGGTTTTGGTTCAAGACGTGGTGTCTCACTTGTGACTTTTCCCTCTTCCCATATCCATGTAACAATGGAACTCCCCGGTGGTTAGAGCCGATGGTTCGGTTGGGACATGGTGGACTCAAGGGAGAGCGGACCGGACCGGAAAGTGTGTGGTACCCACACTTGAGGGGAGATTGTTGGGTATATTCAAGTGTGAAGTCCCACATTGGATATGTAGGGAGGAGTGATATTAGAGCCGATGGTTCGGCTAGGACATGGTGGACTCAAGGGGGAGCGGACCAGACCGGAAAGTGTGTGGTACCCACACTTGAGGGGGAGATTGTTGGGTATATTCAAGTGTGAAGTCCCATGAAAGAGTTTATCAAAATCACCAAATACAAAATAGAGAAACCATAATCGTCAAAAAATAAGACTAAGATCAAATTAAGCTTACACTAGTTAGATTCTAGCACATGAGAAAATAAAAAAATATAATATCTATATACTATTAGTATTAGGATTCATTTACGGTCATTATAGCATCAATCATTCATTTGAATTAATTTTCTTAAAGAGTAATTAATAATTAAACATAAATAATAGATGATAGATGTAATGTATATAAGAGTATACATTTTGTTCTCATAAAAAAAGTTTGAGGTATTTGGTCTAGAATTGTAACTAGTTAGGTTTGTTTTCTTTTGGGCTACCCAAATGTTTAAAACACAACAGGGTCAGCACAAATCTCGGTTTTTTTTCCATTCATTGGGAAACAAACAAACCGAATCCATTCAAAGCCAACTCAACCGGAACCCTTTTCTCTAACCCTAACCGGTCCATTCGGTCACAGCTTCACGGTTCTCTTCTCATAAACTCGGCGGTTCTCTTCCTCTAATCCCTTCTTACTCCTTCAAATTCGATTCAACACAACCCATTAAACCGGGTAACCTCTTTTTCTTGACCTCATCCTTTTTTCCTTTATGTTTTTTAAATTTTCATGCTGAGTTTGGAAATTTGTTGTCCATAAAAAAAGTTTGAAACTTTGCAACAATTTGGCACTGAAAAAATGAAAATTGAAATTGGTTAAGTGTATTTACAGTGGGAAAAAAATTACATCAGTTGGGTTCAATAGAAAAATTTAACTTTTTTGTTTGTTTGGGGTGTATGACAAATTGAGAATGTGCATGTTGTTGCAGTTATTGGAGAATGTGTTCAAATTTGGAACCAGTGCCAATTACACCCCAAAAACATGATCCAGCATGGAAGCATGTTCAGATGTTTAAGAATGGTGAAAAGGTGATGTTGAAATGCATATATTGTCTTAAGATGTTCAAGGGTGGTGGGATTCATAGGATTAAGGAACATCTTGCTTGTCAGAAAGGTAATGCATCCACTTGCTGTAGGGTACCCCATGATGTTAGGCTTAGTATGCAGCAGAGTTTGGATGGGGTTGTTGTGAAAAAGAGGAAGAAACAAAGAATTGAAGAAGAGATTATGAATGTTGCTCCTTTAGCTACTGCTGTTCATAACACTGTTGCTAATCAGGTTGATGTGAGTGAAGGATTTCAATCCATTGGAGTACAGAATTCAGTGGAACATAATTCTAGTATGTTACTGAATCATATTGAAGGAGTTAGTAAAGGTGTAGAAAGAAGGAAGAAGTTGAGAGCCAGCAAGAATTATACGAAGTCTGATGCTGCTATGGAGAAAAATGCAGTGTTCCTGAAGAAGGTGGACAGTCGCATTCACATGGCAATAGGTCGGTTTTTGTATGATATTGGTGCACCTTTTGATGCTGTGAACTCAATCTATTTTCAGGAAATGGTTGAAGCAATTGCTTCGGGAGGTTCTGGAATTGAACGTCCCTCACGTAATGAAATTCGGGGTTGGGTCCTGAGAAACTCTGTTGAAGAAGTGAAGAATGATATAGATAGATGCAAGATGACATGGGGGAGGACTGGCTGTTCTATTTTGGTTGACCAGTGGAGTACAGACTCGGGTAGAACACTGCTATGTTTTTTGGCGTATTGTCCCGAAGGAATAGTCTTTTTGAAATCACTGGATGCAACTGAGATTATGGCTTCGTCTGAATATTTATTTGAGTTGATAAAACAAGTAGTAGAAGAAGTTGGAGTTGGGCAAGTGCTGCAAGTCATTACATCTGGCGAAGAACAATATGCTGCTGCTGGGAAACAGCTGACAGATACTTTTCCTACCCTTTATTGGAGCCCTTCTGCAGCTCATTGCATTGATTTGATACTTGAAGATATTGGAAATCTCGAGTGGATTGGTGCAGTGATTGAACAAGCTAGATCTATAACAAGATTTGTCTACAATCATAGTGCAGTCTTGAATATGGTTAGAAGGTATACATTAGGGAATGATATTGTGGATCCCTCTATCTCGCGCTTTGCTACAAACTTTACCTCATTGAAGCGAATGGTTGACCTTAAACACAATTTACAGGCCATGGTCACTTCTCAGGAGTGGATGGATTGTCCATATTCGAAGAAAACAGCAGGTCTGGAATTGTTAGACTGCTTAAGTAATCAAACATTTTGGTCTTCATGTGAAATGATAGTTCGTCTAACAGCTCCTCTCTTGCGTGTTCTGAGAATAGCTGCTAGTGAGATGAGACCTGCAATGGGGTATATTTATGCTGGAATGTACCGGGCAAAAGAAGCAATTAAGAGAGAACTTGTTAAGCGGGAGGATTATACAGTGTACTGGAATATTATACATCATAGATGGGAAAGGCTGTGGTATCATCCTCTTCATGCTGCAGGCTTCTTCCTTAATCCTAAGTTTTTCTATAGTATTCAAGGGGATATGCACAATGAAATTCTCTCCGGGATGTTTGATTGCATAGAGAGATTGGTACCTGATACAAGAGTCCAAGATAAAATTACCAAAGAGATAAACTTATACAAGACAGCTGCAGGAGATTTTGGGAGAAAGATGGCAGTAAGAGCAAGAGATAACCTGCTTCCTTGTAAGGGCCTACAACCCGTTCTTTTAGATAATATTGCTATATTCAATTGCCAAGTTGTGACTTATCTTTGCTTAAAGTTCTTGAAAAAATAAAATTGCCATGCATAAAAGGCTTATGTTTTGACATGATGACCAGTGTCATATAAGTTGAATTTGAAATTTTATTTGTTTGCATGTTTTGCACTAGTGACTGACCTACATGGTGGTTGGAAGCTTGTTCTGGTTGTAGTATCACTGTCTGCTATGAAGCACAGATACTGATACGTGTGTCGGGTACGATGCGTATCCGATTCGTCGACACGTATTTTTTCCAAAATACAGGATACGATACGTTCAGGGATACACGTATAAAATAATAAAAACACATAAAATATTATAAAATTATAAGTGTAAATCAAAATATCCAAAGTAAAAAATATGGAAATTTAAAATCACTGCCTCCATAACAAATCTATCTTATTCAATTTTAATGAAAACGAATTTGTCCTAAAATCATTGCTCTCCATAACAAATATATTTTATCTTATTTTAATAAAAACGAATCTATGTTATCATGTTTTATTGGAAACGAATCTATCTTATCCTGTTTTATTGGAAACGAATTTATCTTATCATGTTTTATTAGAAACGAATCTATATATCCTATACTTTACTGAAAACGAATCCATATATCCTATATTTTATTGAAAACGAAACGAATACGTGTCTTAATATTTATTTATTTTATTTTATTTTTTTAATTTTTGGATACTCTATGGATACGTATCTTTCGCGAATCCGAGCGTATCCGTGTCGGATACGTGTCGGATACCGACACGTGAGGGTGTTTGACGAATCCGTGCTTCATAGACTGTCAGCATCGATCTTTTCAGATCCTGCTAAGGTTGACATCATTTTTATTTTGATATTTCTGGAGTTGCACAATCAACATTTGGGTTCTTTATATGTGATATGTGACCTTAATGCATGAGATGATGAGAATTTAAATTTGTATTACTTAAGATACCCTATTTGGCTATTTCCTTTTTCTCATGCCCACTTGTTAAACATGCCTTTTTAACATGTGTTTGTTTCTTCTAGCCGAGTGGTGGTCAACTTATGGAGGAGGCTGCCCTAACTTGTCGCGTTTAGCAATTCGTATTCTAAGTCAAACATGCAGCATGGTGTCTTGCAAAAGAAACCAAATTCCTTTTGAACAAACAATGCATACACGGAATCATATAGAGCGCCAACATCTTACTGATCTCGTCTTTGTTCATTACAACTTACGATTAAGACAAATGTGAGGCTTGAACCCTTGTCTGTTGATAGATTGCGTTACTACAGTTGACAATTGAAGGTGATTTACATCATGTTCTTTAATTTTCTTTCAGGTTTATGAGTAAAGAACAAAACTTTAGCGATCCCCTATCATTTGACCATGTTAGTAATGTTGACGAGTGGATCCAGGCAAAGGATTTAGACGAAGAAGAATATGGCTCGAATTGGATGACGCTGGATCCAGCTTCTGTAAACACAATGCTTTTAAGGCCTTTAAATGATGAAGCTGAAGAATTGGGTGAAGGTAATTGTATGTATTTCAATGTACATGGACACTAAAGTGTAGCAACTGTTATTAACTAACTCCTTTCCATCTGTTTGTAGGGTTTGATGATCATGAAATTTTCAGTTGTATGAAAGACTGCGACGATGAAAATGCCAGTAAACCATTACCCATTGATCAAAATAACCATGCTTTTGTATCTGAAACATGATTAAACTTCTCCAAATACTGGTTGGTAGAAATTAATCTTGAAAATAATAGAGGGAAACTAGTTATTGTTAGGTGTATGTAGTGGCATGATTTGCAATGTTCTTGTATAATTGCCTCTGCTGTATTTGGTAGGTTTAGTTTTGCATTGTTGTTGCACCAATTGAGTGACAACTCTTGCAATAAAGTTTTTATTTATTTGCTAAAGATCTTTTATCTCATGAATTGATGTAGTTGTAAGAGTGTATATTTATCTACGGTTAGTATAAATATTTATATGCAATTGGTACATCTATTATTTATTTGTATTACTTATAAAGTAAATATTCATTTCAGTCCCTCATGTTTTTTGACCTTACCAGTTTGATTTCTCATAAATTGAAAAACTTAAAATGGTCCCAAAAATTTCAAATGTATGTCAAAATAATCCTTGAGTCAAATTAGTCCCTACCAGGTGTTGTAAAACATGGTAAAAAAGACTAGTTTGACTCATATTTGAAGTTTTTGAGGACCATTTTGAGTTTTTCAATTTTTGAAAGACCAAACTAGTAAGGTCGAAAAACATGAGGAATTAAAATGTCTATTTACTTTTACTTATATTTAAAAGTCAACTATTAGCAAATATAAATGGTTGATATTGCGGTGATTGACAATATAAAAATATCTTCCACTTTAGGGGCTTACATTTTTTTGTAGTTGTAATTATAAATGTACAAGTGCATTGGCTGATATCCCATGTGTCCTTTTTTAACTATAAGGAAATAGCGTTTATTTATTAAATTCTTTATACTTTGTTTGGGAGTTATGATTAAATGGGAGAAAGAGGGATGAAAGGATTAGGAAGGATGATGAATGGAAGAGAAAAGGAAGCAAATCATTTACCTTATTTGAGAGTACGAATTTAGATGGGGAGAGTAAACTAATGATAGTGTAAGAATATTTTTTATTTTTCCTTTAAAAATGTAATTATCAATGAGAAATGAACAATGATATATAATATTTCTAAAAATATTTAGGTATTTTGACATTTTATCTTAAAAAATTTTAAATTGGGGAAACTTAAAAAATAGACACATGAAAGATTTTGGAGGGTTTGAGAAACCCTCTAAAACCTTCTCATTTCCTTCATTCAACTCCTAAACAAGGGGAAGACTTTCCAAAGACATTTATTATCTTCTTTTCTCCTCCAAAATCACACTCTTGTTCGGGTCTTATAAGAGAAAAAGAAGAAGAGAAATCAAAGAGTTAGGAAGGAAGAGGAAAGGAAGAGGAAAGGAAAATGAAGAAAATTTCTCCACTAGTTTTAGAGCATAATGAATTTCTCCACTGGTTTTAGAGGTTAAACTAATGATAATGCAAAAATATTTTTTCCTTTAAATATGTAATTAACAATGAGAAATTGATAATAATGTATAATTATATAATATTACTAAAAATAATTAGTTATTTTGACATTTTATCTCCAAAAAACCTCAAATTGGGAGAACTTTAAAAATAAATACATGAAAGATTTTGGAGGGTTTGAGAGATCCTCGAAAATATTCTCTTCTCCTTCATGCAACTCACAAACAAGGGGATGACTTTTCAAAGTCATCCCTCCCCTCCAAAACTCCACTTCCAAACAAAGCCTTAAGGTACATCGAAACGGAGATGAATGTGAAGATTGTTATAGAATTGTTTTGCAAACTGAACTTTGATAAAAGTTTGATTAACTAAGTTTATGTGGGAGGTTATGGGTTAAAGTACATTTGATTGAATGTATTTGAAATGATTGTGTGATTCAAACTGATTTTTATTTGTGAAGCTATACCGAATTGCTCTTCAATATTATGTTACGATTGATTCATATTTCCATTTATTTTCCAAACAGGGAAAATGATGTACTAATTTATTAGAAAATTGTAGAATTACTAAATCAATATTTAACTCTCATCCTGAGAATCACAATTTAGATTAAGTAAAATAAAAAGTATATTAGCTCAATTTTGAGATATTAAACATCTATTTAAATGTTTAAGCTTTCTGACTTAGTGATAGAGGAAGAAAGTTGATAATTTTTAGGAGTCTTGTGTAAAAGTCGTATATAGTTTTTCAGGACATGATAAAAGTACTATTTATAAACTCAAATTCGGAATACTTAGCTTATGGTCTGGAGTTTCTATAGAGGTCGCGATTACATCAAACATATTTTCATGCAAAATTTGACATATTGAAATCCCAATAGCTAACTGAAACACTAATTTAGTGATATTGAACAAATTGAGTTACAATGACCTTTAGTATAGAAACTCAATTCCTCCATGGATTTGCAACTTCTCAAGAAATATGGAAAGAATGAAAGATAGTGAAAAATATTCCTCTTATCATTAGAATGAATAATGATAAAGAATACAAGAAGGATTTGAAATGCTTATAAATACAAAATACAAGAGTAACTTCCCAAAAAGAGAAAAACGATTATAACCAACTATGAAACCTAAACAGGAAAGAATGAAAATAAAGGAAATTAAACTAATAAGTAACTATGAAACCTAAAACAGGAAAGAATGAAAATAAAGGAAATTAAACTAAGTAACATGCTATTGTTATAGCCCATTAATGAATTTTCATAGATTGCATTATTTACAATTCGTGTAACATTGCCTTCTTGTATTTCCCCTCCACAAGCTAGAAAATGAAAATTGAGCGTTTTGAGCTTGTCAACAAGAGATTTAAAGAGTCCTGATAGTAGAGGCTTACTAAAAATATCAGCAAGTTGACAAGATGAAGAAATGAGAAGTAAATGCAATATACCATTCTTAACTCTTTCTTGTACAACATTGATTCTCGATATGTTTTGTACGACGTTCATGAAATACAAGATTTGCAGCAATATAAAGAGCATATTCATTATCACAATATATATTAATAAGGGAGAATGGTTAATGCAAAAATCATGCAATAGGCAGAGAAGTTATTATGCTTCACAAGAAGCCATATGCAATGCTCTATATTCAGCTTCTGCCGAAGATATAGAAACAATGGTTTGTTTCTTGCTTTCTAAAAGACACGTGATTCTCCTAAAAAGAAACACCAACCTCTGATTGATTTTCTAGTAGGTAAGCATGCTCTCCAATCCGAGTATGAAAAACCTTTATAATGGTGTTGTTATTTGTAGGAGAAAGAATACCCAAACTAAAAGAATACTTGAGATACCTCAAAATTCTATATGTAGCTTGTTGGTGTTGATTAGTAGTGGAGGATAAGAACTGACACAAATGGCCAACAACATAGTTGATATCTGGCCTAGTGCTAATGAGATATAATAATTTGCCAATGAGCCTTTTATATGAAGAGGCATCGTAAACATAATTGCCAGATATACTATGGAGTTTACTATTGTATTCCATAGGTTTGGAAGAAGGTTTTTAAGCTAATATACCATTTTCAGTCAAGAGGTCCAACATATATTTTCTCTGGTACAAGGAAATGTCTTGTCCAATTCTTGAAATTTCAATTCCAAGAAAGAACTTGAGATTACCCAAGTCTTCGACATTGAATTTTGTAATAAGAAGGTTCTCGAGGGACTCATTTCTAATATATTATTTCCTGTCAAGACAAGGTCACCAACATATACTAGAATAGCAATAAAGTTATAATCCTTTCTTTTGATAAACAGAGAATGACCACCATGAGATTTTTGATAACCTAAAGTAATGAGAATCTGAGTTAGTTTCTCATGTCATGATCTACTTGCTTGTCCATTTAAGGATTTCTTTAATTTACAAATAGAGGAGAGATTGGAAACATGTAAATCTAGGGGTATTTTCATATATACCTCTTCTTTTAAGTCACCATATAAAAAAGAAGTGTTTATATCCAATTGGTGAAGATGTCAATTGAATGTTGCATCTAATGAGAAAAGTACAGGAATGGTGGTCATTTCACCACTAGGTTGAATGTGTCCAAGTAATCAATACATTCAGTTTGGTTATAACCTTTTGTAACAAGCCTGACTTTATATATCTCTATAATTTTGTTTTCCTTATGCTTATTTTTGAATCCTCATTTGTATCAAATGGCTTTCTTGTGAAAAGGTAGATATGTAATTACCCAAGTCTTATTTTTCTTCAGTGCATTTAACTTCGACTATATAGCATCAGTCCAACATTGTTGCAATATGGTACCTTTGTAATGAGAGGGAGTTGAGACAATGGAGATAGTCAAGGAATAGTGTTTGTGTGCAAGTTGTTGGGTTTATTCAAATGTAAAGTCTCACATTGGATATGAGAGGATGAGTGAAATAGTTTATAAGTGGAAAAAGCTCATGGAATTAATGCCTTAAGGTTTTGGTTTTAGACATAATGTCACACTAGTGGCTCTTCACTCTTCCTATACCCTAATAACAATGAACTCCATGGTGGTGGAGGCTCCCAGTCACAGTCTAATCCAACAAGTGGTACAAAGCCGACAGTTCAGCTAGGACATGGTGGACTTAAGGGGGAACGAACCAGAAAGTGTATGGTCCTACACATGAGGGGAATTGTTGGGTTTATTCAAGTGAAAACCCCACATTGGATATGAGGGGTGGAGTTAAAGAGTTTATAAGTGGAAAAGGCACATGGAACTAATGCCTTAAGATTTTGGTTCAAGACGTGGTGTCTCACTTGTGTCTCTCTGCTCTTCCCATATCTCGGTAACAATGGAACTCACTAGTGGTTGGAGGCTCCCCGATTGCAGTCTGGTCCAACACAAGTGATAGAAAATCAAAGGTAAGATAGTTAGAAATATGATACCTGGTTGAAGATGAATTTAGTGGTTGATGTTCTGAGCTATCATTAGGACTTGAATCATTAATTTATTCTGCATAATGAAGATTGGCTGAATTAGTGTCACTAATGTTGTGATCACTTAGCTTATGTGTGTTTGAACCAGTTGGTGTTCTTTTCTGGATGAATCCGAGTTATCTTAGGTAAATTTCGGGCTAACAAATAGATCGACACTCTCACTCACCCGCCAGGCCGAGCCAAGCATACTAAAGATATGTTACGCATCTCTGACTTGCCATTGGTGCCTCTAACTTGCCATTAACGCCTCTGATGTGTCATTAATGTCTCTGACGCATCATCAATGCGTCGCTGACTCATCATTAATAAGGGCTAACATTCCATCTACCACGCCGCCTGCAAGTTCCACCCGCTCCCTCGACAGATAGCCACTTGCAGATCTGCAGGGTGGCTCAGGATAGTCCGACATACCCCTACCGTACCCACCAGGTATTAGCCAATGGACAGACGCCATATCAGCTGATCCAAACTCTATAAATAGAAGACCCCTATAGGAAGTATAATTAATTCTCATTTCCCACATTTGTTACTTGCACTTGTTGCTCTTCCTCTAACCTCTATCTTATTTATTCTTATTCTCTCTAGAAATCACATACTTACTTGTTCGTCGGAGAACCTTTTCAGGTACCTCCCCCGGCGGGTCCAGACGATATTCCGACCAAGACTCCTGATTATTTCTACTCAACCAGGAACTTGATACTCACCGTACCCAATCAATACTAAAGAATATTGATGCCATCTATGACTTACCTACAACATGGTGACCACCCGTAACCAAGCTCAACCACTCAGCCGAGCAGAACCACTCACCACAAACATTCCTCCAAACCAGGACACTCCTTCCATCGACCATCGAACACTAGTACAACCATCCCAACAAGCAAGCCAAATTCATCCCCTAAACCCCACCCAGAAGCTCCTAATACTCAACAAGTCTGCTAAATGATCCAAACTCAATGCTAGATTATCCAACAACAGGCCTAGCTCTTAGCCGAACTTCGCCAACATAGACCTGAGCCTAGTAACAAACCCTCGCGACCAGTTGCCGATGAGCATTATGCAAATTCCGCCGAAGCTTCCTGGCTTATAGCCCCCCGAACACAAAAACCATCCAGATAAGTCATCCCTCTGACTATAGCTCCTCACGAGCAAGATACCCCCTCACCGAAGAAATCATGTCCTCACCACTCCCTAAGCATCTAACTCGCCCAAACAACAGACCAATAAGATGGTACCACTGGCCGACAAGACCACCTAGACGCCTTTGAGGCCTCTATGCTTTTCCATGGGGCGACTGACCACATCATGTATCGAGCCTTCCCTCCCTCTCGGAAACGCGCTGCCATACAATGGTTTACACGATTAACACCAAATAACATTAATCATTGGACAACTCTTGCTAACGGGTTCAACATCCGATTTACTATGTCCGGTATACAGTAGGAACTACACGGGCCTCTCCGGGCTTACTTGGAGAGGTTCAACATGGAGGCCATGAAAGTTCGCACCTTGAGTCCAGAAGTGGCGGTACATATTTTGGTCACAAGATTGCAAGATGGCCTCTTCAGGCAAGAATTGGCCAAGTACTCGAACCTCACAATGGAAGATCTTCAGTCAAAGACCCAACAATTTATCAATTTGGAAGAAACTCAACCCACCCACTAATCTTCCGAGCATAATGAATACCAACCCCCTCATGAGAAGCCAAACGACCAAAAATCCATGAACATCCCCGAGATTACCCACTCTGACCACCCAGGAAACCAAAATACTCTACCTACACTTCCCTCAACGCCTGTCACACCAGGATACTACAAGAAGTTATGGTCACTGATCTAGTCCATCTCCATAAGCCCAACTCGGGGAGAAAGCTGGGGGCCTAAGACCGCTCCAAGTACTGTGATTTCCACACCTTTTTTAGGCATGTCACATAAGAGTGTACCTAGTTGCGGGAAACTATTGAAGATCTAATTCAAGTGAGCCAGTTATAACACTTCATTGCTCGACCCCGACAGGGGAGGTATCCACCACCACGTCGATCCATTCCTTCTAGGATATGTCCCCCCGAAAACTCAACAGGAACGTCCTCCTAACAGGGACCACAGACACAGGTATCACCCCAATAACCGGCGGCAGAGGAGTCTGGTGGACATTAACACCATATGATGCGGATTCGCTACAGGGGGCACCTCCAGGGCAGCCCAGAAAATGTATATTTGGATGGTCATGCAAACAATTGTCCAAATCCTCGCCAACATAATGAGAGTAGGGTGGCACCCTTGATCTCCTTCAACGACCGTGATTATGAAGGCGTCGTCCGCGGTCATGACGATCGCCTCATCATCACTGCCAAGATAAATAACAAAAAGGTGGGAGGCTATTCGTCGATCAAGGCAGTTCGGCAGATATTATGTTCGAAGACTTATTCGTCAAAGTGGAGTTAAAAGAGAGAGACTTATTGCCTTATGATGGTATCTAGTCGGTTTCACTAGGCAATGGATCACCCCTCGCGTCTATGTTGACATCTGGCTTACTATCGGGGACAACCCCTGACCTGGACAATCCTGGCAAAGTTTGTTGTCATTGATTGTAGCTCTGCCTACAACGTTATCCTCGGCCGAGCAACATTGAATCATCTTGAAGTAGTGGTCTCCACTCCACATTTGCGCATGAAGTTCCTTTCGTTTGATCTCTGCGTGTGCACGACCAAAGGGGACCAACACAACGCAAGAAATTGTTATCAGATGAGCCTCCACCCAAGTCACATTTCAAAGAAAACTCCACCCCTATGTAAAGGCAGCAGGGTGTGCACCTGGTAGAATGGGACGCTAGAGCAAACGAAGGGGAGTCCCGCCCTCAGCTTGAGGGAGAAAAAATTTCTCTTCAACTTGGGTCCACAAAAGAAAATTTGGTGTATATTGGCAGCACTCTCGGCGAGTCTCAAAGGTCAAGGTTAATTAAGTACTTGGAAACCAACAAAGATCTTTTTGCTTAGTCAGTTGCAGACATGTCGAGGATTGACCCGTCAATCATTTGCCACCAACCCGGGGGAAAAGCCAGTAGCCTAGAAGAAAAGGAATATGGGCACTGAACGGACATCTGAGGTTACTTGGAAAATCTCCGAGCTTCTGGAAGTCAGTTGTGAACACCCAATTTTGTCCGATCCAAAAAACATTTTCAAAAAAAGAACAAATAAAAATAAGATAAATATTTTTGAGTACTTTCTATAAAAAATGACAGTATTTAAGTGTCCCAAAATAAAATAATGTAAATTCAAATTCTTTAAATTTCAAATTTCCAAATCATATTTCAATGTTAAAACAACGTCTCATAATTTGGAAGATTTTTATCTTGATTGATATGTATTTTAATTATATGATATTAATAGTTTTAGTTTCCAAATGACACTGATTTGAAATGGGTCGTGTAACAATTTGAGATTCTAGAATTAAAAGCATGGAATTAATGAGATGAGTAACAAATTTAGTCGTTTGCTGCAATTGGCATTAAAGGATGATGGAAATCAATTTTTGATTAGGAATTAGGTAAATAATCAAATTTCAACATTGAATCTCTCTTTATGAATTAATTAGTGATTACGTTTTCTCCTATTTTTGCACATCACATTTTCTTTTGGCTATAAAGAGGAGAGAAAAATAAATAAATAAGGGGAATCTACGATCTAAAAAATATCTCACACACAACAAATTCATATCATCAACAACTACCTCAAAATCCTCCACCGATCAACTCACTCATCAATTTCTCACCCATCTTTCACTCACCCGCAAATCCATAAAAAATTCATCCAAAAAAAGTTCATCCATCATCTATTTCCAATAATCCTCAACAATTTTCTCAATCAAAAACATTTTCATCAATCATTTCCCCCCTAAACATCATATTCCATACACAACAAATTCATATCATTCACAACAACCTCAAAATCTCTCATCTACAACAACCTCAAAATATCTCATCCACAACAACCTCGAAATCTCCTATATACAATAACCCAAAAAAAAAATTCATTCAACAAAATCTATTCTAACGCTCAACATCGAAAAGTACCCATACCATCCACGATAATCCATAAATCTTCCACACAATATACAAAAGAGGATACTAGCAAAAAACCATAAAAATACATAATCTCCAACACTCCTAAAGCTTCTTTATTTTTTCTCTTGCTCAAACGGTTTTGATTGCAAACTTGTTTTGGAATCTGGTTTCAACATAGTAGACATTAGGCCATCATAATTTTTTGAAATCCAAGTTCGCACCGACTTCAGCCTTGGAGTCAATACAGGTACACAATTTTACCATTGAATTTTGTTTTTATCTATTTATGTCCTTCCATTAATAATTACCATAACAATAATTTTAATATATTTACTATAAAAATAAATAAAGACTATGTGGAATGTGTGAAATAAAGACCATTGATTGGATTATTTGTTAATTTATTTCGAAATCCCATTTTTCTTATAATTACATAAAAATAAAAATTGTTTAATACAAGACTATCTGAAATATGTTAATCCTAATTTTAAGGTATGTTGTGGTGTTGGATGTAAGGGCTACACTTTACTTTCTTAAAATTAATAGGATTAATTATCTTTCTACATCCAAAAACGATTTTTTTAAAATAAAAAACAAAAATTAGAATTTCTTAACCAAGTTTTAATATGAGATGGAGTATCAGACGTAAGAACTATGCTACACTCATTTAAAAAAAAAAAATTAAACGTTACCTATTTTAAGAAATAAATATAATCCATCCAACAAACTTTTTTCTACCCAAAGAACTACATAGTCTTGATTCCCCAAAGGGGATACGTAGGACCAAGATCACGTTTTCTCAGACATAATAATAAAATAACGTATTTTCTTTTTTGGTAAACATATAGTTAATAATTCATGCGATATAGTAAGGGTACCGTCCAAACGGGAACTAGGGTGCTAATACCTTCCCTAGTCTGTAATCAACTTCTGAACCTGAATATCAAAGTCTAAGGCCCAATCTGATTGAGCCAAAAGATTTTTCTACATTTCTGACTGAAAAAAATATAGTGAAGACTCTAATAAGGTCGTGCAGCCGAAAATTGAGTACAACAGTTGCTGACTCTACTGGAGACTTTTTTAAGAGAGTCAGGACCATAAACACTAAATGCATGAATTTTTATTTTTATTTTATTTTATTTTTATTCTATTTTATTATTATCATTTACAACATATTATCATATTGGCATAAGTATATGTTATGTACCCGAGCGTTAGATTAGAAGGGACACTTACCTTGTCGTTAAGGACTTGGGCCTCACTTATACTAGCATGATGAACCACCCAGATTGTTACCAAATATCGTGGGCCTTCCTGGTGTGGACTATGGGTCTCACTTGTATTCCCTAGGGTATTTGGGTCTCCACTTTACGATTGGATGCACTATGATCGCCTTATAAGCAAACCCTATAAGATGTATTATATAAAGGTCTTATATCCCCACCATAGGGTTTTGGTCATAGATAACCCACAAAACCCATTAAGTATACCCTATCTAGGATACTAAAAGCATATATATCATTCAAACATTCATTCATTCATTCATTTGTGCATTCAAGAAAAAAAATCTTCATTGATTAGCTTATGTATTCATTCATTGTACTCAAAAAAAAAATCTGCATCAATTGACACATGCATTTATTTATTACATTCAAGAATAAAAATCTTCATTGATTGACTTATGCATTCATTCATTGTATACAAAAATAAAAATATTCATTAATTGACATATGCATGAAATTATTGCATTCCAAAATAAGAATTCTCATTGATTAACTTACGCATTCATTCATGCATTCAAAAAGAAAAAAATCATTGATTGACTTATGCATACACACGTAGATAAATGAAAATTCACCGTTCATTGACTTATGCATGTATTCATTCATTCATCATAAATACATACATAAAAAACATATCACCCATACATTCATCAACTTTTAATCCATACACTCATTCATTCAAAAAAAAGGAAAATTCTTCATTCATTCAAAAAAGGAAAATTCGCCATTCATTCATAAAAAAATATACATATTTATACATTCATTCATCAAAAAATAAGCCATTCAAACATTACATGTCATAGATTACTCTATCATATATTCTAATTCACCATATCATTTCATTAACTATTATTATTGATATCTTCATTCATTGTCATGAAAAACAAAAAAACATTTTATACATCTTCTCATGTATCATGACCCTCATGCATTCGAAGTCATACACATCATAAATTGCACTTTTTAGTAGTCTCATGCACCCAATAAAAAATAAAATTGCATGCATTCCTACACCTTATACATTATAAAAAGATTTGCATCCTCACAGTATTCATACATCTCAACATATGCATAGCTAAACACGTTCCTTGCATTTCATGCATCATTTCGAGTTATAGGTTGCATTTCAATCCATGTAACATGATAAAAATATGTCCACTTCATGCATATCATGCATCACTAAAAATCATTTTTCTACATGAATTTCATGATCCTATTGCAAAGGATACTCATTAGTTTGAGTTGGACTTTAAAAATACTGTTGTTATACTCGAACGAAAGCAATCAGTTTTGAAACAGAATATACTCAAGAAGATAGAGAACTCTCAATTTGTGATCAAGACCACATGAGCTATACTCGTCACACGAGATAGTGCATTGCCTCCAATCCCAGCTAAAATTGGAGGCCCATTAAATTCTAATTTGAGGACTCAGTCAAGGCCAAGCTCATCTCACACTTACTTGTGTTTCCATTTTCATGAAAAAAGATTTACCATCAAGTGGATATTTTTAACGAGTATGTACTAATACATTGATCATGCAAATTTCACCATCTCATACCTCATCCTACCATCCCACATTATACTCTACCAGTCATATTTACCCAAAAAACACCACAAAATAAACCCAAATAAAATTAATTCATGAATTATTATGCGATATTCGATTCAAAAATAAAATAAAGGATCATGCAAAAATAATAACAAAAAATGATTGCATCGGTAGATTTTTCTGATTATACAAAACATTTTTGTAATTCCTAAACATCTAGGAGATATCCCTAGTCACCCCATTTGAGTCTAGACATCATAAAATGAGATAATTTTTTAGTACCTCAAATATGTCGATAACCCGGGGAGGATAGTTTTTCAATCGTTTTCCTTGACATTCAACTATTAAAGAAAATAATAAATCCTTTCACTCCACTCATATGAATAAGAGATAAAATAATACAAAGAGTTTTCATTGCTTAAAGTGAAAAAAAAAACAAAATTAAAAACAAAGTTCGTTGAGTATCCTCAAGTGACATCTCAAGCAAAAGTTAGGGCAAAGTAAAGTGCAAAGGAACTTTTAGAAATTTTTCGCCTAAATCATAGGCCATTTTTATTAATCCATAAAATTCTTTTAATAGTTGAATGTCATGCTAGAAAATTATTGAAAAATAGGATAAAGAAGAAAGGTGAAAGGTAGGTTTGGGAAACACATGTTTTGAGCCTTATTTCCTTTTCTTGAAAAACGTTAGTCTAGCCACAGTATAAACTTAAAAAGACCTTGTCAAAGACTTATTTTCCTAAGATACACATCATTGAAAAAACGTTGACTCCAATAAACTGAAATTTGGATGAAAATATCTCATATTTAATGCATGAAATACATTCTCTATTAAAGATTACCATCATAATCACCACATTAATACTCAAACCCCATATACAACTTCAATTTCATATTCAATTCTCTCATCATCACTTATGGCCCAAACACTTACCAAGTTGACATGGTCATTGTTTTTAGTATTTCTTTTTAAAGAGTTGTGCGTGAAATAAAGAACACTAACTCAAATGATGAATAATTACTTAAACTGTGGCAGTTTTTTGGGATGATTCTTGTGGAAGGCCTCTAAAATTAAAAGAGCAATAGAACAACTCGAATAGAAGAATATCCCTAAATATCTCATACTGGGGCAGTTTTTTGGATGGGTCCAATTTTTCTTGAATCGAAAAGTTTCATGAAACCCAAAACTGGGGCAGTTTTTTGGATGGGTCCCATTTTTCTTGAATGAAAAAGTTTCATGAAACCCAAAACTGGGGAAATTTTACATAAGGGTGTTAAAAAACAAAAAAAAATAGGGCTAGGTTGAAAACCCACAAGGGCGACCTAAAAGAATGAGAGTGTTATTAAGTCAAAAACCTGAAAATGGCGATTTAGTATCATTACAAAAAGAGAGAATTCCTTACAGATACCTACATCAGGTATTCTGGGCAAAAATTAGGGAAAGTTAAATGAACACCCTTATGCAAATGTTCATTAGAGTTTAAGGAAACTAGGGCAATCAAATTATTTCGTAGGAAGAAAAATAAGAAATCACACTTCCATCTCTAGAGGGTGAAACTTCAAACAACTTATACGAAGGCATCATTTTTGGGATTAATTGTTCTTCTCAATGCAATACGAGGATAACAAACTATCACTAGATCATCCTAGTCAACAATAGTTAAAATATGGGTTCACATTTCAGTCGAACTTAACAAAAAAAAGACAATTTATATGTCAACGACAAAATATGAGCACACTACAACATTGGTGCAAAGTTTCTACCATTCATTATATTACATTCATAACTCATACATGAAATTATGACAAACATCACACATAACACACTCACAAATACTCACTCTTTATTTTACATTCAACAAAAGAAGTGCTTTCCGGATCCAATACCTCGACGTGCAATCAAAACATACCGGGTCTTGCACCTCGATGTGCAATCAAAACTTTCCGAGTCTTGTACCTTGACGTGAAATTTAAGCTTTTCGGGTCCAATACCTCGATGAGCATTCATACTCAGGCTTTTGGGGTCCTACACCTCGATGAGCATTCAAACACAGGCTTTCTAGGTCCTGCACCTCGATGAGCATTCAATTCAAGCTTTCCGAGTACTGCATCTCGATGAGCATTCAAATTTAAGCTTTTCAGGTCATATACCTTGATGAGGATTCAAATTCAGGCTTTCCAGGTCCTACACCTCGATGAGCATTCAAATTCATGCATTCCGGATCCTATACCTCGATGAGCATTTAAAATCAAGCTTTTTGGGTCCTGCACCTCGACGAGCATTCAAATTCAAGCCTTATAGGTCCTGCACGTCGAGAAGCATTCAACTTCAAGATTTTCGGGTCCTATTCCTCGATGAGCATTCAAAATCAAGCTTTTCGGGTCATGTACCTCGATGAGCATTCAAACTTAGGCTTTCTGGATCTTGCATCTCGATGAGCATTCAAACTTAGGGTTTTTGGGTCCTGCACTTTGATAAGTATTCAAATTCAAGCTTTATGGGTCCTGCACCTCGATGAACATTCAAATTCAAGCTTTCTGGGTCCTGCAATGAGCATTCAAACTCAGGCATTCTAGGTCCTGCGCTTCGATGAGCATTCAAACTCAGGCTTTCCAGGTCATGCACCTCAATGAACATTCAAATTCAAGCTTTTTGGGTCATGTACCTCGATGAGCATTCAAACTCAAGCTTTCCTGGTCATGCACCTCGATGAACATTCAAATTCATGCTTTGTGGGTCTTGTACCTCGATGAGCATTCAAAATCAAACTTTCTGGGTCGTATACTTTGACGTGCAATTTAAGCTTTCTAGGTCTCGTACCTTGATGTGCAATTTAAGCTTTCCAGGTCCCGTACCTTGATGGGAAATTTAAGATTTCCAGGCTCGTGCCTGACATTTTTTATAATTTTGAAGGCTACGTGTTTGACGACCTCAAATTATACCTTCGAGGACCTCGTGCTTGACGACCTCGAAGTCGGTCTTTCCAGGCTTCGTGCCTAATGTTTTAAAATCATAATTTTGAGGGCCCCGTGCTTGACGACCTCAAATTATATCTTTGAGGACCCCGTGCTTGACGACCTCGAAGTCAATCGTTCGAGGCTTCGTGCTTGATGTTTTGAAATTTGAGGGCCTTGTGCTTGACGACCTCAAATTTTACTTTTGAGGAACCCATGCTTGACGACCTCGAAGTCAATCTTTCTAAGCTCTGTGCCTGACGTTTTTAAAATTTGTGGGTCACGTGCTTGACGACCTCAAATTGTACTCTCGATGACCCCGTGCTTGACAACCTCGAAATCAATCTTGCCAGAACTCATGCCCGATGTAAATTAATTTCCAAGCTTCGGTAATACACCAACCTTCGTTTTTGGTAAGTATTTACTCTCTGTAATGCCATCAAATAGTCTTTTGTACCTAAAAAAATTAGTGTTCATTTCTTTACTAGTTACTTATCATGATACCACTCAAACCTAGAGATGGCAAAATGGGCATTGCCCGTATAATCCACATTTTTTTGCGGACATGGCATGCAATTTTTGTCCATTTGCCCGTTTCGCCTTGCCCACGGGCATTTCCATTGAGCAATGCGAGTGGCTCGCGGGTGGCCCACAAACAATATTTGAGGAAAAATTAAGAAAATTTCAAATAAGTTATGATGTAATGTGATTTATAATCCCTAAAAATGCAATATAATGTGATTTGATCAACTTCATATAAAATATCGAAGTTTTTGTTAATTTTTTATCTTCAACTACTTTATTTTATTTATTATATGATTTTTTTTAATTATTCAACAATGCTCGCGGGTTGCCCTAGCCCGTTTCAAAATGGGAATGGCATTGAATTTTGTTCGTTAAACCAATATGGGCATGCCCGCGCCCGCTTAAATTATTGCGGGCATGAGCTAAATGGGTTGGGCGACCTGTTTTGCCATGTCTACTCAGACCTTAGTTTGTATGCTATCCAATAAGTAACAAGTAAAGAGAGGCAGCTGTGAACACCCAATTTTGTCCTGCCCAAAAGACATTTCCAAAAAGAACAAATAAAAATAAGATAAATACTTTTGGATACTTTCTATCGAAAAATGATACTCTTTAAGCGTCCCAAAAAAAATAATGTAAATTCAAATTCTTTAAAATTCAAATTTCCAAATCATATTTTAATGTTAAAACATTGTCTCATAATTTGGAAGAATTTTGTCTTGATTGATATGTATTCTAACTATATGATATTAATAATATTCGTTTCCAAATGACAATGATTTGAAATGGGTCGTGTAACAATTTGAGATGTTGGAATTAAAAGCATAGAATTAATGTGATGAGTAACAAATTTAGTTGTTTGCTGCAATTGGCATTAAAGATGATGGAAATCAACTTTTGATTAGGAATTAGGTAAATAATCAGATTTCAACGTTCATTCTCTCTTTATGAATTAGTTAGTGATTATGTTCTCTCCTATTTTTGCACATCACATTTTCTTTTGCCTATAAAGAGGAGAGAAAAATAAATAAATAAGGGGAATCCACAATCTAAAAAATCTCTTATACACAACAAATTCATATCATACACAACAACCTCAAAATCCCTCACCCATCAACTCACTCATAATTTCTCATCCACCTTTCAATCACCCACAAATCCATAAAGATTTCATCCAAAAAAAGTCTTTCATTCATCATCAATTTTCAATAATCCTCAACAATTCTCCCAATCAAAAATACATTCATCAGTCATTTCCCTTCTAAACATCATCTTCCATACACAACAAATCCATATCATCCACAACAACCTCAAAATCTCCCATCCATAACAACCTCAAAATATCTCATCCATAAAAACCTCGAAATCTCCAATACACAATAACCCAAAAAAAATCACTCAACAAAATTCATTCAAACGCTCAACATCTAAAAGTATTTATATCATCCATGATAATCCAAAAATCTTCCACACAACACACAAAAGAGGACACCAACAAAAAACCATAAAAATACATAATCTCTAACAATCCCAAACCTTCTTTGTTTTCTCTCTCGCTCAAACGGTTTTGATTGCAAACTTGTTTTGGAATCTGGTTTCAACATAGTAGACATTAGGCCAACATAATTTGTTGAAATGCAAGTTGGCACCGACTTCAGCCTTGGAGTCAATAGAGGTACACAATTTCACCCATTGAATTTTGTTTTTATCTATTTACGTGCTTCCAATAATAATTACCATAACAATAATTTTAATATATTTACCATAAAAATAAATAAAGTATTCGACTGTATTATTTGTTAATTTATTTCGAAATTCCTTTTTTCTTATAATTATATAAAAATGAAAATCGTTTAATACAAGACTATGTGAAATATGTTAATCCTATTTTTAAGGTATGTTGTGGTGTTGGACGTAAGGGCTACACTTTACTTTCTTAAAATTAATAGGATTAATAATATTTCTACATCCAAAAAAGACTTTTTTTAAAATAAAAAACAAAAATTAGAATTTCTTAACCAAGTTTTAATATGAGATGGAGTATCGGACGTAAGAACTATGTTATACTCATTTAAAAAAATTAAACGTTACCTCTTTTAAGAAATAAAAAAATCCAACCAACAAACATTTTTCTACCCGAAGAACTACATAGTCTTGATTCCCCAAATGGGATATGTAAGACCAAGATCACGTCTTGTTAGACATAATAATAAAATAAAGTATTTTCTTTTTTTGGTAAACATATAGTTAATAATCCATGCAATATAGTAAGGGTACCATCCAAATGGGCAACTAGGGTGCGAATACCTTCCCTAGTCTGTAATCGATTCTCGAATCTGGATATCAAAATCCAAGGCCCAATGCGATTGGGCCAAAATAGTTTTCTACATTTTTGACTGAAAAATGTAGTGGTGACTCTAATAAGACCGTGTAGCCAAAATTGCTTATACCACATGACTATCCAACATGGTATAGGTTAAGAAACCATCGGGGAATTGGTGGATATGCATAGACTATACATACCTAAACAAAGTATATCTGTAAGACCCATATCCCATCCCAAACATTCATCACTTAGTGGACAACTCCTCCGAGTATCAATATTTATCATTCATGGACGCTTATTCCAGGTACAATCAGATATCCATGTATCTCCCATATCAAGACAAGACGACTTTCATCACAACTAAGGCTGCATATTGCTACACGGTCATGCCTTTTGGGCTAAAAAACACAGGGGCCACATATCAGAGGATGACAAGTATTGTGTTTGGGGATTAAAATGGGAGGCATATGGAGATCTACATGGACGATATGATTGCCAAGAGTTTGTTTGCAGAAGACTATGTCTCTATCCTGGACGCCTTTTTCAGCCGTTTACGTAAGTTTAATATGTGCCTAAATCCAGAGAAATGTACTTTCAGGGTTGAAGTCGGAAAGTTCTTAGGATTTCTGTTAATAAGCCAGGGCATATAAGCAAATCCAGGAAAACGTCAGGCAGTTATAGATATGCGCAACCCTCGCTCGGTCAAAGAGGTTCAACAGTTGAATGAGCAACTATTGGTGTTATCCAGATTCCTCCCTGTGTCCGCCAAGCATTCCATCCTACTCTTTCAACACCTCAAAAAGAGCAAAACTTTTGACTGGTCAGATGCATGTGAGGAGGCCTTCCAGACTTTCAAACAGTATTTGACTACTCCTTTAGTGCTTTCTAAGCTTGAACCTGCCGATACACTTTATGTCTACCTGGCAATAATTGAGGAGGCCATGGCGACCACCCTAGTCAGAAAAAGTGAAGAAGGTCAACATCCGGTTTACTTAAGAAGCAAATATTTGTAGGGTCTTGATCTTAGGAACCAGAAATTGGAAAAAATTGCATATGCCCTATTGTTAGCGACAAGACGACTACGACAATATTTTTAGTCTCATCCTATAGTGGTCAAAACTAATCAGCCAATCCAGAAAATCTTGCACAAGCCAAAGCTAGCCGAATGAATGATCTTTTGGTCTATTGAGCTCTTACAATTTGATATACGATATGAGCCCAGAATAGCTATCAAGAGCCAAGTCTTGTCGGATTTTGTCACCGAGCTGACCGCACAACCGAATAAACTTGGGCAGGTCTGGACAATCTCTGTGTATGGGTCGTCCAATCCTCGGGGCAGTAGAGTTGGTATCTTGTTGGATAATGGTCAGGGTGTGACCATTGAACTTCACTTTTCCCACATCGAATAACAAAGTCGAGTACGAAGCCTGCATCATTGGTTTACAGTTAGCCAGAAAGGTCGATATAGAAAAGGTGTCCATATGTAGTGATTCCCAGCTCGTCGTCTCACAGATAACGGGTGCCTACCAGACAAAGGATACGTATTGGGAAAGTACCTGGCAAAGGATAAAGAACTTATGGCTCAGTTTGAGGCAGCTTCCATCCAGCATGTCCCGAAGGAGCAGAATGTTCGGGCAGATATCTTGTCCAAACTGGCTAGTACAACGAGCTCGAGCAACAACAAGTTGATGGTTCAAGGAATAGTTTGGAGACCCAATATCATGGCAGTTGAATAGATACAAATCCCAAACAACTAGACTAGTCCCATCATTAGATACTTGCTCAATGGTGACCTTCCCATAGACAAGAAATAAATGGATAGATTCATGAGACACAATTCTGCTCCCATGCTTAAATGCCTCAGCCCCAATAGGGCACGATACGTCCTCTAGGAGATTCATGAAGGTAGCTATGACCACCATCTCGGTGCAACATCTCTGGCCAACAAAATGCTCCGAGCAGGATATTTCTGGCCAACCATGGAAATAGATGTTTTTCATCTGACCAAGAAATGCATTATGTGCCATTTGTTTGTTGATCTCCACAAAGCCCCGCCTGAAGATTTGACAACTACTATGACCATGTGGTCGTTCTACAGATGGGATATGGACATGGGACCATTCCCGCTAGCAGTCGAACAACTCAAGTTCCTGATAGTGGTCGTAGACTATTTCACTAAATGGATCGAAGCTGAAGCTCTATCCACTATCACTTCAGCCAACATCCGCAGGGTCACTTGAAGAAATATTATCACGCGATTCAGGGTACCGGTCACGATTGCCACGAATAATGGAACTCAATTTTCAAACAAGAAGTTCTTAGAGTTATTGTTAGGCCTTCACATCAAACAATATTTCACTTCAGTCGAGCATCTTGAGACCAATGGTCAGGCAGAGACGCTAATAAGATCCTCCTACGAGGGACAATAAGAAAGTTAGAAGAGGCCAAGGGAGCCTGGGTGGAGTAGTTGTACCATGTCCATTGGGCCTACGCACAACCCTTCACTCTACTACCGGGGAATCACCCTTCAACCTAACCTATGGGGTCGAGACTATGATCCCGGTGGAAATCGGTGAGCCCACCTGGCGGACATTGCAATTTGATGAAGCTGCCAACTTGGCTATCCTAAGGCACAATCAGGACTGAATAGAAGAAAAAAGGAGCGGGCCGTGATCAGAAAAACCGCCATGAAAAGAAGAACTGCCGATAAATAAAACGCTATTGTGGTGCCTAGAGATTTTGAATTAGTGCTCAGAATGGTAGACATCAGTAGAACCAAAGGCAAGCTAGCACCCAATTGGGAAGGATCCTACCGAGTAATAGACAAGATTGACAAAGGGCCTATAAACTTGAAGATTTGGCAGGAAGGAAGATCCCCCACACTTGGAATGCAATTGAACCTACAACAGTTTTTGCTTTAAAATATAAATTATATGTATTAGTCTATTTAGTAACCGGACAAACCATGTAATCAAATGCAACTTATATGTTAACAATGTATTATTCAGATGTGTTTGACAAGTCTTAAACGGGTGACCAAACATTTACCCCTCAAAGGTGTGGGCACGTCTCCCTTTGACGATGGTCCAATCCTAAAACCCAAATGAGGACCAAGTCCTCTCGGTACCAACCATTTACCCCTCAAAGGCATGGCCCATCCCCCTTTGACGGCAATCCAATCCTATAACCCAAGTGAGAATCAAGTCCCCTTGGTCACCAACCACTCACCCCTCAAAGGTGTGGGCCCATCCCCATTTGACGGTGGTCCAATTCTAAGACCTAAGCGAGGACCAAGTCCCCTTGGTCACCAACCGTTTACCCCTCAAAGGCGTGGGCATGTCCCCATTTGACGATAGTCCAATCTTAAAACTCAAGTGAGGACCAAGTCCCCTTGGTCTCCAACAGTTTACCCCTCAAAGGCATGGGCATGTCCCCCTTTGATGGCGGTCAAATCCTAAAATCCAAGCAAGGGCCAAGTCCTCCAGTTGGTCAATCTCATAAGCCCTCTAGTTGGCCAATGTCATTTGAAATAACTCGATAAATCCGGGTAACCACTACTTGAAGAATATTCAGATTTATTGATTAATAAAAACCCAGACAGAGGTCTCTTTGCCTATTATTCTAATTTAGTTACAAAGATCCGACCAATCATCACTTGGATATCATTCAAATTTGTTTGTTAAAGGAAATACGGGCAGTCATCAATTAATTATGCAACTTGGTCATTCATTTATGAAAATCTGAGCACGACTAACACTATGTGACTTATTTAGATTATAAAGTGGACTAGTTATTCAAGTTCAGATATGGAGATCGGGCCATTCAATACTTAAAGATTATCTGACATTATTATTCAAATTTAGTTATGGTTATTCGGGTAGTTATCACTTAAGGATTATCCAACAACTACGTGCAGTCCAATTATGGATATCTGGGCAGTTACCACTTAAGGATTATCCAACATTATTATTCAAGTCCAGACATGGATATCAAGGTAGTTAACACTTAAAAATTATCCAGTTATTATTCAAGTTTGGTTAATTAACAGAAGTTCAAATATGGAGATCAGATCATGGCGGTTCACTGGTATTATGCACTAGTTAATAGACAAAAAATAAATTGATAAAACAAGGTAGAAAAGGCAGTCTTCATTCATTAAAAGTCGGATTAAATCTGGCCCGTTACATAAACAACAATAAAGAAAATACAAATTAAGACCCCCTACTATTTCTGCCTGGGACGGGAAGCTTCATTAAACCTTCTTCCTCATCAGCGACGAGCTCTCTCTCAGTAGTGACCCTGACATCAATCCTTGTCCAGAACCAGTTGGGCAAAGCCATTATCCCACCCAACGTTAGCCTCCATAACAACATCATCCTCCAGATTCAAGTAGGACGCCTTCAGTTGGGCCAACTCATCTGTCAATCGAGTAATACCAGCCCTGATCGTCTCCTCTCATTCCTCTGACAGCCTCAACTTGGCCCCAAGTTGGGACCTCTCCTCCTCAACCCTCTTTAACCGGTCCCTCAACACATCCAACTCCCTCTAGGCCGCCCCATGTCTACTTAAGCTTGTAAGGCCGCCTCCCGAGCATCCTTGAGTTGAAGCAATATCGCTGATAGTTGCTCATTGGTGATCAGATTTTTCTCTTCCTGAACCCTCAGGGCTTCAGCCTTCTTCTTCTCCAGCTCGTGTAGCTCGACTAGATGCTTCTCTTGTAGGTTGGCAAGGGCCTCCTCCGCAACCCGAGTAGCCAACACTCCCTCACCTTCTAGGTACTTGGCCACCGAAGCAATCAGCACCCCGGCTTCCCAAACCTTCCTCAACAGTTCCACCATAGGCATAGATTTCATGGCCTCCACGACTCCCAGATTGAGCAGCCTAGTCTCGACCTTCTTCGGGATCCTATAGAGGTAAGAATGTTTGTCGGAAGCCTTCCCTTTGCCAGTACTAGGGGCCTTCCCCTGGACAGCATCTTCCGAACGAGGAGTGGGAGTACTAGGGGGCAAAACATCATCACCAGTAAGGTCAACCGGACGAATCCCCACGGGATCAGGCACCTGGTTAATCGGAGAGTGGAGAGGAAGAACATCTGCTAGCTCGGTGGGCGGGTCATCTCCATGACCAGATTCAGATCAGGCGGGTGAGTCAAACCTAGCCTTCTTGGTGACCTTAACACTCTTCCTCTTCAGAGAGGCCCTCCTCAGAAGACTAGATCGGTCCAACTGATCACCCATAGCAGCTGATGAAAAAAGACAAGACAAAACAAGTGAGACTGCATAATGATATCAAAAGGATAGAACGCCTAAGGCCGAATACTTACCAACCTCCGCTTCGAAAGCCTGGTCACCTTGGACCAACTTGTAACACACTATAACCTGACAAGTCTCTATCCAAGTCAAGATCTCATCTACCGCCTCTTGTTCATTGAGATTCTACTTATCATATGAGAAGCTAAAGGATTTGGCAGGTTTGTGGCGGATCCCTACATTCCAGGAGAATGGAAACCAGGGCAAACCATCAGGCTCGTAAGCCCAGGTATGATGACCGTTCTTAGATTGGAGCGACGTCCATCCTCGCTGACCTGCACTGTTCTCATCCTTATTGGTGTTATGGCCTACCCGGAACATCTAAAAGAATAGGCGAAGTGTACACGGTCGTTCCATGACTTTGCAGAATATATTAAAGGCCTGAATGAACTCCCATGAGTTAGAGTGAAGGTGAGAAAGGGCCACTTGAAGATGTCGCAACACATCAATGTAAAATTCGTCAAAAGGCACTCTCACCCTGATCCGTTGGTAGACATATTTGTACATATAGAAACTCCACTAGTTCTTGCTCTCTACAAGGATGTCTTGACAAACCCGTTCCTTTTTAGATGGGCTATACCATAGTATATCATTGGGTTGGCAAGCTAGCACATCCACGTTCAGATGTTTGTCTAAAGAATAAAAGGAAGCGATACCAACAACCTCGTGGTCCACGCACAAATAAGAAGACTGTAGGTCCATCATCTCCGCCGAAAGGGTGAATTGGTCATCACGATCGGTGAAATTCCTCCCCATAAGTGACATGTCACCAGAAGAAGTGTCAGATTCCGAACTGGACATGTCATTAGAGACCGGACCCCACTTCTTGCAAAAGGCTGCCCGGGCTAGCACATCAACCTCATCCCTGCCCTTTTTCTCCCTCTGGTCATGCAAAAGGGAAGACAATTGGAGCTGTCATGGCCACCTCCATATAGGCCAACTGTTACCACGGATAGTGTCGAGTTGAGCTTGCCTTCGGTGACAGGGAACAAGTGTAGTGAAGATCGGCGGAGGTTCCGACATACCCCTACCGTTCCCACCAGTTATTAGCCAATGGCCAGACGCCACATTAGTTGGTCCAAACTTTATAAGGAGAGGACCCCTACAAGAAGTATAATAATTCACATTTCCCACATTTATTACTTGCACTTATTGCTCTTACTCTAACCTCTCTCTTACTTACTCTCATTCTCTATCTAGAAATCACATATTGACTTGATCGTCGAAGAACTTTTTCATGTACCTCCCTCAACGGGTCCAGATGACATTCTAACCAAGACTCCTGATTATTTCTACTCAACCGGTCACTTGATACTGACCATACCTGATCAAGACTAAAGAACATTTAGATTATGTAAAAACATATACATGCTATTGAGAATGTGATCTGAGATATGAATAAGTGGTGTATAAGACTCATGGGTTTGAGAGCTAGATGAGCTTAAGAAAGGGAATATGTGGTCATATAATACAACATTCCTAGAGAGGAATATCTCATTTGTTTGGAAATATCATAGGAGATATCCTTTTGTACCACTTTTATATCCTTTTTTTTGGTACAGTGGAAAGAAAAAAAAGAAAAAAGAGAAACTACAAACAAGAAGAAATATCTATGTGAAAATGATGCTAACAACTAGTTGGAACCAAATGCCAAATCTTCAACGCTTCTGATGAATGGGAGTCAAACTTAGCCATGAAATTTGCCACTACATTAACGTCTCTAAGAACAAACTAGATTTCAATAATCCACCAAGGAAGATCCAAGCACGAACCTTGGAAAAAATACTCTAAATAGGAAAGTGACGAATTTGAGTCCTTTCTGAAATAAGTTGGATTGCTTCTAAACCATCACTTTCCAAAATGCCTTCTTATAGCCCAAATTCTAAACAAGTTGTAATCCCTACTCTATGGTCAAAAGCTCTGTTAAGATAGGCGATCCAACTCCAAAATGAGTAGAAAACCCTAATAGCCATCGACCAGTATGATCACGAGCAACACCACCTCCTCCTATAACCCGAGAACTAGTAGCACAACATCCATCCACATTAACCTTTATTTGACCAACTTGAGGGAAGCATCAATGAGTCATCGGAAGAAAGCCTTCTAGAGCTAGGCCTTTCCCCAAATGACGCCACTCCCAAAATTCATAATAGATATTACGTGTTATGATATTAATATCCCAAGTAGTATCCAAGAAAAGAGTATTATTCCTTCATCTCCAAACCCACCAAATACTTGCCAGGAAAAACATATCATTGTGATGCTTGCAGTTCTCCTCCAACCATGATTGAAAGGACTGGGTCACCCAAAAAAAAGAATTGTGCCAACCAAGTCTCAACCAAATAGTGGAGGAATCACCACAATCCCAAAAAATATGCATGATGCTTTCTACGCTTGCACCACACCTCGAGCAACTATGGTTAAATGTCATATTCCTCTTGTAAAGGAGATGATTTGATGATAATGACTCATGAATTCCAAGTCAACATATAAATTTGAAGCCAACACATAAATTTAATTTTCTCAGGTACCTTAAGATGCCAAATCCACTTCTAGATAGCCGCCGAATAACCATTGTCAACCACAAAGCTGTGAATCTAGAAATATCTTGATTTTGTTGTGTAATTACTTGAAACATGATCATCCCAACACCATCCAATGTACTCAGTTTGGGCACTTAGAGAGTAAGTGTATTGATCAAGTCTTTAACCTCGGAAGGAACCATAGTGTAAAGAGCACTAAAATCCCAAACTCATGTATTGCAAAGATCTCTCAATAGGAGCTAAGAATTAGAAATATGGACAAGATCAGGGTAGTGCTGACATTTCTAGAGGGGGACATACACCTCAACCTTTCTTCTGGTCTAGGCAATGTCGCTACTAGATTCAATAGCTCTAAAAATTAATTACACATAATAATTAAGATTCAATAGCTCTAAAAATTAATTACACATAATAATTATTGATTAGGATATATAGTTACATGGTTACTAACATCGTGGTACATATACATGTATTGGATTCGCGGTAAAGAAAATATGGTAATAATGATATAAAACTTGATGGAATGCATATATTTGGTACGGTAAATTGAAATTATGGTTAGGATGTGGGGTGGAGCAGATGAAATTATATGCTCATACTTATACTATTTGCGAATACCTATGTGAGTATCAGGTATGCGAGAATACCTAACGATTTTTTAAGTTTAACTATATTTATATATTTTGTGATAACGATTATATATAATAATTATTATATGAATAATAAAATTTATGTACATGTTAAATTTATCATTATATTTCAATCACTACAATTAATTATAAAATAATAATAAGTATATAATATATAGTTACAAAATAATTAAAAATTATAATACATAAATATTAAATTTAAAAACTATAAATACATAGGTACTTGTAGGTCAGTTATCATGATATCTATCCTCATTCATAAACTTTTTTTTTGGTATTCGTTGTAGGTACTTTCATGGTACCTATGGATGAGTATTTTTGACATCCAAGAAAGTAACAATAAATTCAAGGATTATATAAGTATTACAATATCTCATTCTTAATATAAGTCACCTCTAACTAACTTATACATACCAACAAAATTTATTTATTTTTATTGATGTTTTTTAATAAATATTATAAGATTATTTATTTAATATTGTTTATTAATTTAAAGTCTGAATGATAAAAACAAAGAAGTAAATATAGACCCTGCTTTTAATATGGACAAATTGATGGAGGAATGATAATGATAGGAAAATGTAAAATGTTCTATAAAAAGAATCATTTTAAGTTTTACTGGGAAGTTGATAGATTGATTGTTTATCATCAATGATTATTGTTAGGATTATAGTTACATGGTTACTCAAATCCTCATACCATTCATATGTATTGGATTTGCCATAAATAAAATATTATAATAAAATTGATGAAACTCATATGAAATGGAAACTATCATTACAAGTAATTAGGAATAGCATTATGGTGGAACAAATAAGAGAAGTGGTTACTGATGCTCATACTCATACTATTTGTGAGTACTTATCTGTAGTGGGTGTGCAAGATATCCAAAGAATTTTTAAGTTTTATATTTATCAATAATTATTACATGAATAATAAAACTTATTAACATATTCAATTTATCATTATATTTCAATCACTAAAATTCATTATAAATAATAATAAATATATAATATAATTATAAACTAATTAAAAATTATAATATATTTAATTTAAAAATTATAAATACATGGGTATTCACTAGGGATGACAATGGTTATCCACAAAAAATTTCCACAACGGGTCAAGTCTGGGACTGTATTTTTGGACCCATAGGTAATTGAAACCAGAGCTTTTAAAATCCACTATTTGATGGGTCTGGGTCCGAGCAAGGAGGTACTCTGACTCATTATTCTTTCTTAAATATATATATTGTCAATCCATAATACAATATTGTTAATTCATAAATGTGATTGATATGTTGTTAAATAGCGATGTTATAGTGTTAAGTAGTGATGTGATGTTATGTTGTTAATTAATATCTATAATCCAATATTTTTTTAATTGAATAATTCTTAATAAATCAATTTTACATCATAATGTTGAAATAGTCAATTTAAAATATGTTTAAAACTTTAAAGATATTTTATAATTTGTTCTCTTGTTGATTACCTAAATAATATAAGATTGTAGGAAACAAACATACAATTACTCACTTTTATTTTTAATTTTTTTTTCATTTGTGGGTAACCGCAAATCTATTGGGTACCCATGGAACCGTGGATAGCAGACCTAGCAGATATCATCACAAATCCGGGGTGGGTTTGGGTCCAAAAAAGAAGCAACGGTGCGGGTCTGGGTAATGCATTATCCAAACTCATCTAGACCCATTGTCATCATTAGTATTCACTGGGTATCATGATATTTAAGCTATTTTTGCTAGTACTCATTGTAGGTATTTTCATGGGTACCCATAGGATGAGTATTTTCGTCTTCCTTACAAATAATAATAAATTCAAGGATTATATAAATGTTACTATTTCTTGTTCTTATTATAAGACACTTCTAAGTAAATTATACATACCAACAAATTTTATTTACTTTACTAGATGTTTTTAAATAAATATTACAAGATTATAATTTTACATTTATTTAATATTGTTTATTAATCTAAAGTCTCAACTATAAAAATAAAGAAGTAAAGATAGACAAAGTTTTTAACATGGACAAATTGGGGGAGGGGATAATAATGCTACCTTGCAAAATGTAAAATGTCTTATAAAAATAAATATTAAATCTTCAACAATATTATCATTTTAAGTTTTGTTGTGAAATTCATATTATTTCTTATTAATGATTAAAGCATTCACAATGGTGAGAAAAAAATGAATTCATAGCTAAATAAGAACGTTCTTTTTCAAATTTCACCATTGCAGAAGAACTGTTCTTGTGCTTATTTCACAACACTGAACAAAATAGGCATCGTTCTTATAGTTGAGGCAACATTAAAAAATGAAAAAAATGTTAGAATAGAGAGAGAAAAATCAATATTAATGTGAAATATAAATGTGGGTAGGTTCATGGGGTTCATTTAAGAATGGAAATAGAATTACATCATTGGATATGATTTTGGCTTGAGTTGCTTAAGTTGTTGGAATATATAAACAAATATAAAATAATCAGTGAGACTCATTTAAGAACAAAAAATAGGTTACACCATTGTGAATGCTCTTAGGAGTATAGTTACATACTTCCTCCCATCCTCGTACTATGTACATGTATTGGATTTACCATAAAGAAAATATTATAATAATAATATAAAATTTGAGGAACTGCATATAATTAGTTTGTGTATTAAAATTATAGTTATAAGTAATTAGGGATAGCAATAGGGTGAGGTATAATGGATGCAAGTGGTGCTCATACCTATACTATTTGCGAGTACTTATGTGGATAGCAGATATTGTAAATATCTAATGAATTTTTAAGTTTAATTATATATTTTATAATAATCAATATATATAATGATTATTATGTGTATAATAAAATTGATGTACATATTAAATTTATCATCATACTTCAATCACTAAAATTTATTATAATATATAATTATAAATAATTAAAAAATATAATTTATATGAATATTTAATTAAAAAATTATAAATATGTGGATATCTGAATATATCATGATATTCGTCTATATTCATATATTATGTTTGTAAGTACTCATTATATATATTTTCACGGGTACCAATAAGAGTAGTATTTTTACCATTCCTACAAGTAGCAATAAATTCAAGGATTATATAAGTGTTATTATCTCTCGTTCTTATTATAAGACGCTTAACTAAATTATACATACCAACAAAATTTATTTAATTTTCTTTATGTTTTTAAATAAATATTACAATACTATAATCGTACATTTATTTAATATTGTTTAATAACTTAAAGTGTTAATAATAAAAACACAAAAGTAAAGATAGCAAAGTTTTTAATATTGATGAATTGGGGGATGATAATGCTACCTAGAAAAATGTAAAATGTCTTATTAAAAGAATCATCAAACTTTATCGAATGTTATCATTTTAAGTTTTATTGGGAAGTTAAATAGATTGATTTTTTTCATCAATCATTGCTGATTAGGATTATAGTTACATGATTACTTTCATCCTCGTACCACAATTATATATATATGGATTCACCATAAAGAAAAGATTGTAATAATAATATAAAACTTGAACAATTACATATATATATAGTACCACATATTGCTTCATATTCTATGAAGCACGGATACTGATACGTGTATTGAGTATGATATGTATTTGATACGTTGACACATATTTTTTCCAAAATATAGGATACGATATGTTCAGGGATACGCGTATAAAATAATAAAAACACATAAAATATGATAAAATTATAAGTGTAAATCAAAATTTTCAAAGTAAAAAATATAATGGAAATTTAAAATCGTTGTCTTTCATAACAAATCTATCTTATTCTATTTTAATGAAAACGAATCTATCTTGAAATCATTGTCCTGCATAACAAATATATATTATCCTATTTTAATGAAAACATATCTATTTTATCCTGTTTTATTGGAAACGAATCTATCTTATCATATTTTATTGGAAAAGAATCTATCTTATCCTGTTTTATTGGAAACGAATCTATATATCCTATACTTTATTGAAAACGAATTCATATATCCTATATTTTATTGAAAACGAATCGGATATGTGTCTTATATTTATTTATTTTATTTTATTTTTTTAATTTTTGGATACTCTATGAATACGTATCCTTCGCGAATCCAAGAGTATCCATATCGGATATGTATCGGACACCGACACATGAGGGTGTTTGACGAATCCGTGCTTCATAGCTCATATTCTTACTATTTGCAAATACTTATGTGAGGTAGCAAGTATTACATGAATAATAAAATTATATATTTGTTAGATTTTTATTGTTTTTCAATCAATAAAATTCATTATAAAATAATAATAAATAAGTAGTATATAATTATAAAAAAATATAATATATATAAACATTTAGTTGAAAAATTATAAATACAAGGGTACCCATAGGTAAGGTATCATGATTGTGTCCCCACTCGTAAACTATTTTTATGGTAATCATTACAGATAATTTTCTTGGGTACTCAGGAAACAAGTATCTTTTCCATTCATGCAAGGAACAATAAATCCAAGGATTATATAAGTGTTATTATCTGCAATTCTTATTATAAGACACTTCTAACTAAATTATACATACCAATAAAATTTATTTACTTTTCTTGATGTTTTAAATAAATATTAGAAGATTATAATCTTATATTTATTTAATATTTTTTATTAATTTAAAGTCTCAATCTTAAAAACAAAGAAGTAAAGATGGATAAAGTTTTTAATATGGACGAATTGAGGGAGAGGAATCAGAGCATGATAAAGCTATCTAGAAAATTGTAAAATGTCTTATAAAAAGAATCATCATACCTGCTCTTATCATTTTACGTTCCATTGGGAAGTTGATAGATTGATTATTTCTTATCCATGAACAAAATGTTACATATTACATCTACTCATTTTCCTGATGCTTTGACTTTTGTTTTATTTCAAATCATGATATTTTAAAAATTCAAGATTCATTTATATACAATTTTTAATTATACTTTTATTTATTATATTTTTATTTCTCTCTTAAATAGAGAAAACAAATAAATATTAAGTGTAAGTATTTTAGTCATAATATATCAAATAATTATATCATTTAATTAATCATCATACTATAAAGATGAAAGGAGTAAGAGAAAAATGAATAAAAGTTGCATAGAAAATCTTGAATTTTGTATAGAAATTACCAGCAAATCTGAAAAATATATACTAAAATCTAAAGTGCATTACAATGTTCCTTTTTTGAAATGTTAATTTTTTTAAATATAAATCTCAGACTACCAATAACAAGATATTGGTCTAGTGACGTAAGATCCTACTAGATCTTTAAGGTCGAGGGTTTGATTCCTATGAGCGTCACTTATTAAGAGGGACAGTCATGAACTCCAAAATTAATTAATTCCTTACCCAAAAGAAGGAATACCCTTAATAATACCAAAAAAATTACAGACTACCAAGTTTTAAAATTTAGACAAGGCATTGATTGGTAGTAGTACTACAGAATTAATTATATTTTTATAAATTAATATATATTACCAATAAAATATTAGTCTAATAGTGTAAAGTCTCACTATATTTCCAATATCGTTTCTCACTAACACACTTGTTGGACTTGTTTTATAATTTGTTGTTTGAGTCTCGCCTCACATCATGTTTTATTTTAGGATTGGACAAGATTCTTATATAAAGTTAAGAAACTTTTTCTTAATCAATATGAATAGAATGGAACATTTCACTTTTTGACCATAAAAACCTTTGACAAAATTGTTTTATTATATATAAAGTATTAAATTAGTAAATATAATAAAATATTGCTATTATATATTCAATAAATATGTCAATCTAATAGAATAAATAAGCTTTGTAAAAAAACTCAAATATTTACTTGTATAGTTATATATACATTCAAAAAATTTAAAAGTATAAATATGTTAATCTGGCCTCACACCTCATGTTTTATTACGATTGTTGGTGAGTGGGTTGGGATGGGTTAAAGTTTTTCCTATCAGACCCTAAATATAGATCGAGTCATTTTTTAAACCTCAACCTGACCTTAGATCCGAGCTATTCTGACCCCAAATATCGACTGAGTCAGCCTTTATATCCGACCCTAGACCCGATTAAATATAATGCATACTCATTTTAGATAAAATTTTCTTAATATTATTTATTATTATGAATATGTAATTTGACATATAAAATGACATGTCTATATATATTATTAATCATGTATATATGATGAAAAATTAAATAATCAATGACACTTTCGACAAAAAATGTGACATTACTCTATACATATTTGAATATAGACACATATAAATATGATGAGTGAGTGACCATGGGACGAGACAAGAAAAATCATACTTGGTCCTACCCGACCATAAATATTGACCGAGTATAATCTTTAAACCCAAAACTGACCCTAGATCCAATAAGACCCGACCATATTCAGTCTCAATCATGATCGGGACGTACCGGGTGAGTGGATAGGATCAGGTCCTACTCACCCTAGGAGTGGACAACATTCTTATATAAAGTTAAGAAACTTTTTCTTAATCATTATGACTAAAAAGGAAGATTTCACTCTTTGACCATAAAAACCTTTGACAAAATTGTTTTATCATATATAACTAGTAAGTTACTCGTGCATTTGCACGGACAACAATTTTTTATCGCATAGTTAATAACATACATGTTATTCGTATACTTCATATGAGAGTGTTGAAGAGCTTTGAAAGCATGATGTTAACATATATTGTAGAGAGAGAAAATAATGATTAAAAACAGAATTAAATGACCTAAACATTTAGAAAACATAAGAATTTGATGGTAATATTAGATAATTAAAAAGCAAACATAACAAATCAGAAGCAAAGTAGTGAAAAACAATGAGAAAATTATAGAAGCTCTTTAGACAACAAAACTTTTAAAAGGCAAGAAGCAAACCATAGGTATGAGTAACTAAAATGCCCGTAAAATTTGAACATTAGAGGTATTCTTTATACGACCACATGTATACTGCAAGGCTAATTATTGAAGAGTATGAGTAAATATTAAATGACTTCTTAGTATTGATAAATAATATATGTATTACTTTGAAAGCTTCTTAAAAGATTGTGTAAATTCTCAATGGCGAAAATGAAAATATTGAATGCAATGGAAAGTAGCATTAAATGGAAAATAAAAAAAATTCCTAGTTGTGTACCCAAATAGAAAAGTAAATAAAAAATGTTATTACATATGCAACAAGTAATTGAACATATAATCAGCAAAGAGTCTTATGTAAAAATTTAAACAATAAATAAAATCTTTAAATTAGAACAATAATAATTTAAATCAACAATGATTTAATTCAAAAATGACAATCAAATCACTAAATATTTTAATTTCTTACCTTCGGGAACTGGAAAATTGGTAAAAAAATACGTTTTACATATGAAAATAAGTAATTAACTAAATTTTAATTACTTTATAATCTATATATTTGGATGACTAATAGATAAGATAAAACTTATGTTGTCCATTGTTAATATTGTTTTTTAAGATATGTTCCCTATTGTTACTACTTAATATTGCAATACTAACATGTCAATATTATAATCAAATCTAAACTCTAAAAAATATATACATAATGAGCATTACTTAAATTAAGGAATAAAAAATAATTAAAAAAATATAAATCAAATATGTGTTACAATACATACAACTTTATATATCTTATGATTGTTTTTAATATAATGAATGTAGAAGAATCAATTTCATTATCACAATTAAATCAAATCAAAGATATGACTTTATTTTAAGCAAAAAATGTTTTAATAAGGGTCAATGATATTATACATTTATATCTATAGTGAGCCGTGTCTAAAATTAAGGAATCAGAAATAACTTCGATTGAAATTGTATTAGTATTGGAATTAGCCATTTTCCTAAGATTATTATTCTATTTTTTGTGGTTGATTTTACCTGCAGGAAAGAGATAGAAAAATACATTGTTATACTTTATATTGTTCTGTATGAAGATGAAGGACATGAGACCTCATAATGTATTGAGCAACACATAATTATCATATTAATTTAGAAGTCAACAATAAATTTATAACTCATTATTATTTGACTATAAAATAAGATTAATTTCAAAAAACGTATTATTATTATTTGACTCTAAAATAACTACAAACAAATAAAATTCAGAAATTGTTACTATTGTTACTAATCTTAATAACTACAAACAAATATAAATAATAGAAAATTATTATTATTCTTTTTTATTATATTTCTTATTTATACTATTTGAATACTACAACAGTAACATTGCAATATTAGAATCAAATCTAAATTATAAACAAAATATGTTCATAATGAGTTCTAACATTAAGGAATACATATTTGTTATGATTTATACATTGCAATATTAGAATCAAATCTAAACTATAAACAAAATATGTTCATAATGAGTTCTAACATTAAGGAATACCTATTTTTTATGATTTATAAATATTTCATATTACTTATTATATAATTTAACAATAAATGATAATAAATTTATATTTATAATGAACATGATCTAAAGTTAAGGAATCAGAAATAATGATTGTACTTTTATATTATATATCGTTATATAATGATTGTACTTTAATATTATATAATGTAACAACTGCATATTAATGTTTCTTAATGTAATGGCTAAATTGTAACTGTGTGTATGAAAGAAGTTAATTTGCTAAACGTTTTATTGATTTTATATTAAATAAATTTTAAAATAACGTACATAGTCAATAAATGTTTCATATTATAGTGAAAATATTAATTAAATAAATTTTAAAATAACATACATGAACAAGAAATTTTTCATAACGTAATAAAAATATTAATCAAGAAAATATTGATTATAAATTTATATCTATAATGAACAATGTCTAAAATTAAGGAATCAAAAATAATTTGTTACAATTGTACGGTTACAAGTATTTTTTACAATTCAAATTTTATGAAAATATATTATTACACTGTTACAATTCATATATTATAATGATTGTACTTTATATTATATATCGTTATATAATGATTGTACTTTAATATTATATAATGTAACAACTACATATTGATGGTTAAAATTCTACGGTTACAATTTTTTTTTTATATTTTGAATTTTATGAAAATATATTATTACACTGTTGCAATTCAAATATTATAATGATTGCACTTTAATATTATATAACATTTTGTAATGATTGACCAATAAATGTTTCATAACGTAGTGAAAATATTAATTAAGCAAATTTGCACAAGGCATAAAATCTCTCTCCTCGAATAAATGCAAATAATAACATACCTTAAATTGCATAACTTTCCATCTTAGAATATTGATTCAATTACAGTTGTGATCTTGAATCAATTTTCCAGTGGATCAAATTGAAAGTCTTAAGTACACTATAATACAAACTAAACTATATAATAAAAATATAATCTTAAATCAAAATACAAATTTTTATACACCACAAAATGACATTAAACACGGGGAAAATGATATTATCACAAAATGTATCAAAATAATATCAAAATGACTATTAAAAACATACAATTTCTTGCTCTAGTTTAGGTAAAAAAAAACATATAATACTTTCTCTAGTGTTTATTTTTAAACAATTATTTATTTACAAATTGAAAGAAAAATAATCAAAATACCAAATTGCCATGGGCTATTACCTTTTTTCTTCCTCTGCATCATCTATCATTGTCGACGCCATTTTCAACAATTATATTACAACCTGATAAAGACAATCCATATGCTCTTTGTTAAAATAATGATTACTTTTAGTAGAAAATTCTACAAACAAAATATTAGATACACAAATATATAGAAAACTAAGTTACAACAATGCTTCAAATATGAACCAACAATAAGAGACATCAAGGGTGAAATGAAATGAAATGGAAGAAAAATACGAACCAAGAAGATAAAAAATTATATTGCAACCTGATATAGACAATCCATATGCCATTTTCAACAATTATATTGGTAAAAACAATTCATATGCTCTTTGTTAAAATAATGATTACTTTTAGTAGAAAATTCTACAAACAAAATATTAGATACACAAATATATAAAAAACTAACTTACAATAATGATTCAAGGGTGAATCACCAATAAGAGATATCAATGGTGAAATGAAATAAAATGGAAGAAGAATAAGAACCAAGAAGATAAAAAATTGGAGGAAGATAAGAAAAGTGATGAAATGAGGGAGTAAAAAGTAGAGAGATGATTTTATGCTTTAGAATAAAATGTTAAAGAAAGATATAGAAGAATAGAAAAAAATGTGAGAGAAAGATAATGAGCTATTATGTTAAATTAAAATAAATAGTAAAAACAAGATAATGAGGTTGCACAATAAGAAGTAGAGAACTTTTTAGAGGAAAATTTTGCATAAGGTATTGACATGTGTCCTCGCTAATGTGGCAAGAGTTGATATTGACATGTGTCTATTGCTAATGTGGCAAGAGTTTTTTTTGTTGAATAGTAAATAGAAGCGCATTATATATAAAGTATTAAGTTAGTAAATTATATAAGTATAATAAAGTATTGCTATTATATATTCAACAAATATGCCAATCTGATAGAATAAATAAGCTTTTTTTTTTAAAACTCAAAATTTTAAGCTTGATTTATTTATAGGTTCCACTTATTATTCAATAGGTCAACATATATTGTTGGTAGACCATGTCCAAGATGATTGATTTGAAACTAACCAACATGCAAATTGCAAGATTTTGGAGAACAAAAATATTTCATCTACCATTGAATTTGACATCGAAAGGAATACATTTTAGTTAAATAAAAAATAATTATATATATAAAGTTGTTATCTGGAGAAAGAAAATAGGTTAGATAAAGAAGAGTTATACATATTATTAGGAAAAAGGAGTTTGTTTGACATTGAGTGTACTTTTATTCATTCTATTTTATTAATACTATATAAGAAAAGAGTTAGACATATCACATGTTTAGTACATCTTAGATATATAATTTAATTTTGATTAAGTTTTTTTTTATTTAAGCTTTTTTAACGGAAGAAAAAAGTTCAAATAATGGCAAATGACATCAGCATCTCCGGTACAGACATCTTCACTTTCACTATTTTTGTCAGTGTTATTAATCTCATCAAAATTAAATTATTTCCATTAAAAAAGTAATTTTAAATAAAAATTGGCCGATATGATCGGTACAATTCAATTGAAAACCGGCTGGTATGACCGATTTTGACCAGTATAATTGCATTATCAGTATAATTATTATACCGTATTGATATTGAGATCGATTTACCAGTTTATGGTTGAACCAACGGGTATGAAACAATTTTAACAAAAATAATTTTTGTTTGTAGTTACTATTTGTGCTGACTTTTGTAGAGCTTATGATTATTTTGTAGAGAATTATTTTTCATTTTTAATTTTTCCATCTTATCTTCATGACATCAGCATCTCCAATACAGACAACTTCTCTTTCACTATTTTTGTTTGTTTACGTTCACATTTGTGCTGACTTATATATAATTTTATAAAATGGGAAATGACTGAAATATGTTAATTTCATTTTATCACATATATGATTAGATTGATCAACAATTTTATTCCATGATAATATCTGAATTCCATAAACAATCTTAATTTGTATTTAGCCTCTGTCATGAAAATTTATAAAATTTATTATATTGTTTATAACAAAACTATAATAGATTATAAACAGTAAAAAAATATTTACAACATGTAAAGAATAATCGGAATATTAATAACATAAACAATTTATTTTGTAAAAAAAGAACAAATTTTCTACCCTGTAGAAATAAAACTTATATGCTTAAATTCATTTTTTAAAGAGAAAAGGATGTATGTATTGACAATATAAGAATTTTTTACACTATTACTGCATCATTCACCGTTAATTTTCATTCATCATTAACTTCTAGGTAAAAACAATATAAATAAATGGTAGTTGATGCATTACTGTGTGTATATCTTTACACTATCAGTACATATATATTACACTTTTTTTTAAACAAGGCATTGAAAGATAAACAACCTATAACTTGGAACCACACTCAAAATCTAATCTATTCCAATATACCAAAACAAATATAGGGAGAGTTGGAAATAAGTTGAATCAAGTCTAACCAGAATCTAGCTTGATGAGGATTTATTTAGCTTAAAACTTGAATTCGAAACGATATATTTTTCCAATTCGAATTTGATTCGAATGAAATTCCTGAACTATTTAATTCAACTTCTTCACTTGAATTAAGTTTGACTTGATTATTTAATTAGCTTAATTTTTAACTCAAATTCATCTTATTTACTTCATGAACCAAATTTACCAATCTAAATAAAGAGTCAAGTTTAAAATGAATATCAAGTTGATGACAAGCAAATACATATCATAACCATCAACTAGCAAATATAATATTTGTTGTCTTATTTCCTCATTAATAAAAAACTAAAGAGATTCATTTTATTAAGAGTGTATACTATCAGTGTAAGTATTTAGACATTGTCATTGTCATCTATAATTCATTTGGATTACTTTTATTGAAAAATCAATAAGAGATAAAAATGAATGATGAATGATATAATGATCGTATATAAAATTTATATAGTGTGAGCTCATATATTTTTTCTCTATTTTTAGAGCAACCACAATGACTAACACTACGCCAAATATCGTAATTAACAATGACCATTCAACAATGCAATTTAGAACGACGTTGTTAAAAACGAGGCAGAAGAACATCAACAATGCATACTAAAGTAAGTGATGTCAATGTATATAACTTCAACAGTGCATTCTTGACACATCGCTATTGAACATCAGTAATGTTAGTGCTGACTTGAATGAGTTATGTTTAACAACGTATTTGATAGAAAATGTTGTTAATGTTAATCAATTTCACAGCGCATCAATAAAAAAGCGATGTTACAGATGACACAGTAACAACGCTTTCTTAAGTATGCGTTGTTGATTTTATACGACTTTTTAAGTGTCAGAGATATTAATGATTGAGTGGTTATGCGTTTCTTCGTTTGTTAAAATATTAATGGTTGAGTGGTTATGCGTCTCTTCGTTTGTTGAAATATTAATGATTACTCATATATAAATATTGTGGTTCACTTCATGTTCTATTTCATCAGTAAGAATATGTGTTTCTATAGGAGTATGTTTATGAAGATAGGAGAAAGAAAATACAAAGTAACCAACAAGAGAGCACACAACAAATCTCAACATCTTTTGATTTTCCAAAAGGGCCTAGATTTCAGAAGGAAAGTGACTATTATACAAGATTTGCATGAGATGAAGAATTAATTTACTAATTATTTAGTTCATTGATTTTCTTCATCCAGTTCATTGTAATCTACCAAATCATTTAGTTCATTAATTTTATTCACCCGGTTCATTGTAATCTACCAAATCATTTAGTTAATTAATTTGCTTCATTTGGTTCATTGTAATCTACCAAATCATTTAGTTCATTATAATGTATTTTACCTTTTCGAATGAAGAATTAACAATTATTTTGGATGTTAATTTCTATTTTTTTGTTATTTATTTGAATGATTATTTTCTTTAATGTTTTTGCAGTTCCGTATTAATAAACAGAAAAAACAAATTAACAAAACTTAATAAACAAAAAAAAAACAAATTAACAAAACTTATTGTCTAATATTTGTGCAGTTTCATATCAATAAACACAATAATATGGTAATTTACTTCATGACAACTTCATGTTAATTAATGTATTTTCATGTTGTATATATTTTGACTCGTACTATAAAATATTAATTTAACAACGCATAATTACAAATACGCTGTAAATTTAGAAAATGAGTTCAGTTTAACAACGCATAATTAAGATAGTGTTGTCACTTAGATTTTATTCAACAACCCATAATTACGAATACGCTGTAAATTTAGAAAATGAGTTCAATTTAACAACGCATAATTATGATAGTGTTATATCAATTAGATTTTATTCAACAACGCATAATTGAGATAGTGTTTTCAATTAGATTCTATTCAACAGTGCATCAACCAGGAAGTGTTGTTGATGTGTTCATGAAAATGAGTAGTAAACAACTAGATTCACAACAACAACACAACCATTAAGAAGCGATATTGAAGAGGTCAATACAACAGCGCTGCCGTTAATATGCGATGTTGAAGAGGTCTTATTAACAACACTATCTGCAGCAAGCGCTGTTGAATTGTCATTACAGTTTAAATATCTAAAAGATGGATCAATTCCCTCTATGCTCTCAAACTTAGTCGAAAAGAAATCTCATACTCTCAACAAACTCTCATACTCTCATAAACCTTAATACACTCAGAAACATAAAAAAACTCATCAATGACTTCCCAAAGTGTGATCATGGTTCTCACAGTGGTGACGAAGCTACACCGAATCCACAAGACAAGCAAATCGTTGCTAAAAAATGAACTCCATGTGGAATGACTTTCATGAAGAATGTCATTGAGGCAAGAAGTAATGATGTGAAGATAGAAGTTCAATGAAACGCAAAAGGATAACCATTAAACTCGAAGGGTGACAAATGATTGGTAAGCTACATTAGGGTTGTGATTAGGTAAAATGTGAAGCTAACATTCAACAAATGGACTGATGTAGGAAATATCGTGAAAGAGCATATTTGGAATGAAATAACAGTAAGTTTATTATTCAGTTTGTGTGTTTTTTGTGTTTTCATGCAATGTATGTATATGTGTTTTCATGCAATGTACGTATATGCATGTGTTTGCATGTAATATAATTAATGTATATGTGTTTTTATTTCAGTCTACTTTTGATGTTGGTAAGGAGCATAAGGATTATATCCTTAAATCGGCTGGCAAGACTCTCTGACAATTCTGAACTGATCCCGGAAAATTACTCAGATATGCTGATCGCAATGTCAAACTAAAACCTCCTACAAAATATGCAAATGTCATTGAGGAAGAGGATTGGAAGACTTTTGTCACCCTACACACACAAAACGAGTCTTTCTTGGTAAAATCATATTCTTTGTATTGACTTTATTCTTATATATGCTTTTGTATATAAATACATATGATTGTTGATGTTAATGTTGTTTGTTTTTTCAAAAATTAAGTAATGAAAACTGCAAGAGGACATCTAAGCCTTTGTATCCATGCCAAGCTTCTCGAGTGGGGTATAGAGGAATCGAGGAAAAAATTGTAAGTATTGTCAATTTGTAAGCACATTATTGTTTATGTTTTGTATGCATATATATCTAATTATATTATTATTGACTATGTTTTGGCAGTTGGACAACAAAAGCGATACACATATGAATCCACATGGAGTAGAACTCGATGTTCAATGGTGGATGCCCATAAGAACAAGGATGGTGCCATCGACAATGAGCAAGTTCAAGAAGCGGCAACACATACTGTAAGTGCTAATTTTTTAATTATACTTAATTTCCATACTTTATTTATCAAAATGTGATTAATTAACATTCTGTTTTTTCTTGATTTGTCAGGTTGCCCTAAAAGAAAAGGAGGCACAGTCGGATAGTCGCACAATACATGATAAGGCACTATGACTACCTATCTACCATGGCCGTATCCGAGGTGCAAGATTTGGGGTTAACCAGCAAATATTTGTACATCATCCAAAGCGTGCAACCAAAACCCAAATGAGTGAGGTTCAAAATCAATTGGATGGCCTCATGCAACGATTCAATGAATTTAAGCAATCAATTAAGGTGAAGGAAGCTGAGTGGCAACGACTAGCTAGTGATGTTGACGTTATTCTTTCAACCATCAATGAGAGTTACACACCTCCACCTTTCAACATTCACATTCTTATTCCCATTCCTGAGGTAATTTAGTTAACTTATTTTAATTTATTTTCCATTTAGTTTATAGTCGTAAACTAATTACATATTTTAACTAACATACAGAGAGTCAATTCTTGCAAACTTTTCCTGGATACCCAAATTAGCCGAGTAGTGGGTGTTGGGAAAGTGCACAAGTCGACTGATGTTATGCTGCATAATGCACGTATCTCACACCATCATGTGAAAGTCTCGATTGATGTTATAATCGATGATGATGCGTTGCTACCAATTCCTCTCGATGAGGATATCTTCACAGCTGGAGGGGCTATAGACACTTTTGTGGCTTTGCTAGTAGAACTTGTACAAGTAATTCCTTCTAAGGTATGATTTTTCATCTGATTCTCACTCATTATATATATTGATCTATAATTAATATGTTTTTATTGAATATTTCAGAAAAATGTACATTTCACCCGAGTATCAACCAAAAGACTAAGCCATCTTTGGGGATGTGAGCTCGATGCCATCTACCAGAGATGTGTATATATGAGGTAAATTATGTTTTCTTAACTTCTCACTTTTACATGGTGGTCTGCTATAATTAACTAACATTTGTGTTGTATATATTAGGTACTTGTATGAAAATTTTGTTTCGGTAAATAAGAAAAATCTGATGTTCATATCTCCACATGTTTTCGCTTTGGTGTCGACTGACAAAATTAAGATTGGGAAACAAACAAAACAAATTGCAGATACTCTCCTCATTCATAAATAAAATGCACATTTATTTCTTGCACCTTTTAATACCGGGGGAATATTTTTTTTGTCTTTAGTATGTTTGTTGTGCTTAACATTTCCTAACCATGTACATTTGTTTTGTTAGGCATCATTGACTTTTGGTTGCCATCAATTGGGCTAATGAAGAAATATACTACTTTGACTCATTGACACATGGTGATCCGGAAAAGTATCCCGCTATGAAAGAATTGTTTTCTAAGTAAGTGGACTGCTCATTTAAACTTTTAGTTACACTTTTACTTTCCTAGTTGTTTCGTAATTAAGTACATTTTCTATTGTTTAGTACGGTAAAACTTTACACAAGCTGTAATTGTTCTAGAAAAACAATACTACAACACAAAATCAAGTGGACTCATATAAAGGTATTGACACAAATCTTCTCAAACAATTATATATATAGTGTATTCATATTTCAACTAAGGTTATACTTATATGTTTACTTCATTTTAATTATATACCCCTTGCCAAATAAACGAGGTAGATTGTGGCTATTACATGCTGAAATTCATGAAGGAGATCATTCAACAATGGCCAACTAATGAAATCAAATTTGTTGGCAAATCATATACAAATGGCCAAGTCAACCAGATTAGAGAACATTGGTTATACTTAGTTTTGTTGGCAAATAAGTATAGTAGATTTTTGCACAGATTGTAGCTTAGAGAATTCAATTAATGTTCAATGTAATATATATAATTTGGTGTATGTAATATATGTTTATGTAACATTACAATATAATTAATGTTCAATATACAAATTCAGTTGAAATTCAGTTGTGTTCATATAGTTGTGATTTGGTGTTTCTGTATGCATTTAGGTTATTTTCTATTGTGTGCTTAATTGTATAGAATTAGGAATAATGGTCTTCAACAACGTTTTTTTATGAATGCACAGTTGTTATACCTACACAACAACATTTTTTAACAATGTGATGTTGATTACGTTTAATTAAACATCGCATTCGTAGAAAAGCATTGCTGAATACTTACCTTCTTTATATTTAAATGGGGAGTTCTTCCAAAGCGCTATTTGTAGGTGGCGTTGTTGATTAGATATCATTGACATCGTTATCTTCATTATGCGTTATTGAAGATACTATCAGACTCTAAAAATCGTTCCCGCACTCTCAAAATGACCTCGAAAATCACTCAACCTCATCATCATTCAACATGAAAATTCTTCTTCACCGATTTCGAAAATCCTTCTTCACTAATTTCAAAAATCCTTCACTCGTTTAACCTCAAAATCATCATTCACGCATTCAATACCAAATTGAAAGTGAGTTTTCCTTATATTTAGCTTGAAAGTGAGTTTTCCTTCACCGATTTGCCTTTTTAATTACATTATATTTAGTTTGTATTGAGTTATAAATATTTTTCTTATAAATGAGTGAAAGTGATTTCACTCATTTAGCTTATATAATAATGTATTTGCTCTCCTTGATGAGCTTAACTCCAAGCTTTAGCTTTATAGATTTATTCTCATTATATTTTCTTGTTAATAGAAAATGGATCAAAATGGATGAGTGTCAATCGATTGACGAAGGAGTATGAGGAAGGAGTGAAATCAATTCTTAGGTTTGCAATTGAAAATGTTGAAAATCCTAATAGATTTGTATGTCTTTGCTTAAGATGTTATTACTCAAACCGAATTACTCCAAATGAATTAAAAGTTCATTTAGTGTGTTATGGTATTGATCAAAGTTACACATGTTCGACAAGACATGATGAGAAGAGAGACGTTGTGGATTGTGATGATGAGATGCATATGAAAGAAAACTACACAAATACATGTGAAGACGATAATTTTGAGGAAATGACAAACATTGTCGAAGAGGATCTTCAGGATTGTCCTAAGATGTTTCAGCGGTTGATAAGTGATGCTGAGAAACCATTATATAATGGTTGTACAAAATTCACAAGATTGGCAGTGGTGTCAAGGTTGTGTAACTTGACATATGTTAATGGATGAGCTGATAAGAGTTTCACTGACTTGCTTGCATTTATAAAGGAGATGTTTCCGGAAGATAATATGCTTGGAAGGAGATAATATCCTATTTGGGCTTGCATTGGATTTTTTATTTTCTTTATTATTCAATCTCTGTTGGGCCTTTTTGTTTTAGCCCACTCCGTTTTCTTTTACTTGAGTCTGTTAGATAGTTTTCTATAAATAGTCTTAGTTTTGTTAGGTAATTAACTAATTTTCATTTTGGTCATCTTCTCAAAACTCTCTGGTTATAGTTCATAATGAAGTAATAAAACTGAGGTATCAATTTCTTATGTTGTGCAACTAAACTAAGATGGTATCATAGCACTAGTGCTCTGATTCATCTTCCATCTTGTTCTCTCTTATTACCTCTACTTATGTTCTTGAAACTTTTTTCAATGGTAAACCAAAATTTTCCAATTGACCAAAATAACAACCCTTACTACCTTCATCAGAATGAGAACCCTACACTCATTTTAGTAACACCATTAATGAATGGAACCAATTATTATTCTTGGGCTCATGCTATGAAGGTGGTTCTTGAGTTCAAGAATAAGCTTGGATTCATCGATGAAAGCCTGATGAAACCAGAACCAACTAATCATATGTGTTGCTCATGGTAAATGTGTAACAATACAATCCTTTCATGGATTCAACACTAGGTGGAAGAATCCATTGTCAAATCCAGCCTATGGTTTAACTCAGCTGCTGATTCATGGAGAGACTTGCATGCGAGATTCTCACAAGGAGATGTCTTCAAAATTGGAGAATTACTGAATGAACTATATCGTTTGAATCAAGGCACCCTTATCATTTCATAATTTTTTACTCAATTAAAGACTAAACGGGAATAGACTGACACATTCATGCCCGTACCCAATTGTAAGGCCTACCCCTTGTTCTTATGGACTGAATCAGTGCATGAAAACCTATAGAGATCAAAGTTATGTGATTAGGTTCTTAAAGGGACTAAATGAGCAATATGCTCAGGTCAGATTCCAAATAATACTTCTTTATCCCCTCCCAAATATAACTAAGACCTACTCCATATTAATTCAACAAGAAAGACAATTCAATTTACCCATCATCCCTAGTCTAGGACCTAAAAATAGGGCCTTGTCTAGCAATACAAAACAAGAATCCCATCTTAGAACACCCACCTCCAATTTTAGAGGAAGAGATAGCTGCATAAAAAAAGGAAGGGGTTTCAAACCAAATGGTTCTAGCAGAGGTGAAGATAACAAATTTTGCAACTTTTATCAAAGAACTAACCATACCATTGATACATGTTTCTTTAAATATGGATACCTTCCTGGCTATCAAGTCAACAAACCTAAAATGGCCAATATTAGCATGGGTTTTCCACTATAAGACTGAGATTGCAACTAAGAGGGGGTGAATTAGTTGACTTAAAAAATTATGACCACTTTTTTCTGTAGTATCAAGAGTTAAGAGCAGCGAAAATAATTTGCAGAAAATAACAAGTAAATAATTGAAGAAATAAAGAGAGAAGAGAGTACACCAGAATTTTAAACTGGTTAACCTTCTTGTCCACTGAAGGCTACGTCCAGTACTCTTGCAGCACAAGAGATTTTCCACTAAATATTATGAGTTATAATTACAATATCTCACCCCGAGATTTCTATGTACCTTACACACTCACTAATACTTATCACCTTGGAAAACACTTTTCCAAGTAACTCTATCCCCTTTTTTATCACACCCCATGAAAGAAAGTATTTACAATGAATGAAGAATTACAACAGTGGCTTGGATTGCCTTTACAAGTATGAAATGTAACATCACTTGCAATCCAATAACTCTCTTGTATACTAAGTAGTATTGCTCAATAGGTTTGTAAAACTTTGAAACAATTACTTCAAGTAACTCTGAAAAATTCTCTTTTGAAAGTTTAAGAATTTAGTACAAAAGTGCAGAAAAATAGTGAAAGAATTTTTCAGAATCGTGTGAGAGTTGTATGAAAGTTGTGTGTGGTGATTATGAGTTTTAATGCCTTTATATAGGCTTTCCAATCAGCCAAACTGTCTCTTTGAAAGGGTAGGAATTTATTGGAATGAAAACATGTCTTTTGGGTTGAAACTCATTCACTTTGAATTTGAAAATCTGATGCAACAACTCTCAGTAATCGATTACAGTATTGAGTAATCAATTACTCAAATGTTCTGTTCATTGATCATTTATTTTTGAATTAGAGTAATCGATTACAACAAGTTAAGTAATCGGTTACTCAATTTTAATAATACTGGTAATCTATTACTCAAAGACAGTAATGGATTACTCTCATCAGTTTTAAGTTGGATAGCTCTTTTCTCACACTCGTAACATGTTACTTAGATGAAGTAACCCATTACACACTATTTTTGAAAATTGTTTTAAGTATTTTAAAGTGTTTCAATTTTCTTTTAAAAATAGTTTGAGCATTACTACTATTGTATAATCAAGAGTATAAGATAGAAGTACCTATTTTAGACTTAGACTAAAAGTCTTGAATATCTTGAAGCTTGAATCTTCATTGTCTTCATAAGTATTCTTACTTTTCTTCTTTTTGGTGATGTTGGTGTCTTCATCAAAACTGTGCCAAGGTCAGGAGCAAAGATATTCTTCACAATCTCCCCCTTTTTGATGATGACAAACCAATATCTTTTTAACAGTGTAGTTTTCTGAGAGTAGCATATTTTGTGATATTATTGACTTGTCTTGAGTATGCTCCCCCTATCTTGTATGCTCCCCTTTCATTTGGAGTTATGTGCCTGAAATGTTTTAAACATAAAATACACTCTCCTAACTTTTCTCCCCATTTTGACTTCATCAAAAAGTAGAAAAGCCAAGAGTCCAACGCAATATATATAGCATACATGCAATAGGATATATATATATAACATATAATAATATGGATATCAAGATATAACGGAATTTGAGCAATATCATAAAAGTAAAAAGATGTTCAACCATTAACAATGCAAACAACAATACAAGCAACATAATAGAAATTTGTCCGAAACCAGGAGAAATTAACATTACAACCAGAAAATCCTAACAACAGATAAAGTCTAAGATCCATGCTCAGAATTGTCTTCATCAACGTCCATGCTACTAAGCTTATAAGAGAGACGATGAAGTTCAAAATGGATTTGTTGATTCTGAGTATCAAATGCATTCATTTTTTAACGATCTTCAAGCTTGTCTTAATGTTGGTCTTCATCAAAACATAGATCAATCTTCTTACTAAAACTGCAACACAACAAACCCTACATCATTAAGCGATACAATTTCACTGCTTCTGCTTATTCTAGTCATAATAATTGCCTATGGCACCTTAGATTAGACATGTATCTACTTTTGTCTTGCTACATCTTGCAAAACAATATTCATTTGTTAATGCTAAACATAATCCTACTCCTTGTGATGTATGCCATATGGCCAAACACAAGAAACTTCCATTCAATATTAGTACATCTCATTCTTTGCATCCTTTTGATATTTTGCATGCTGACATTTGAGGATCATATTTTGTTCCCTCTTTATTTGCTCATAAGCACTTTATGACCTTAGTTGATGACCATATTGGATTCACTTGGTGTTAGATATCAGTGACAGAATACACCTAGAAGGGGGGGTTGAATAGGTGTGGCGGAGCTCAAGTTCCGCTTTTTGGGTTTTTGCTCACTTGCTGAAAAATGCCCAGTTAATTGAGTAAGCATTGTTCATAATCAATTAAACACAGTAAAAAAATGAATGCATAAAATCTTGTTTAACAACTCTTTTGCACGGAAGGTTATGAGAAATCAGGCAATCATACAACAAATATTTTTACACAGAATTAAACTAGTTATAGCACAAAACCAGTATACAAACTATCATGTTATATCATGCAATATTACATCTTGAAATGTAAAAGAGAAAGGGATAGAAAAGATTGTGCAAGGATTTTATCCTAGTTCATTTTGAGGTCCACTACAAAACTACATCCAGGCCTCCCCTTCTGATCTTGGGAGATTTTCTTCTTCACTATAGAAAACAATGTATCATACATAAATGCTTCCAATTACAAGACTCGAACGCTCCTTTCTTGGAACCCAAAGAACTTAGTCACCTTTGGTTTGACCTTTCCTAAAATCGCCTCCCAAGAAAACATTTCTTACCACGATTCTGCCCTAGCCAAGGAAGGTATCACTCTTTATCCCAAGACCTCCAAGTCTTTGTGAAGAACACATTACCTAACCGCAGCTAGGATTTTCCTAATCCTTGAATTTCAATGCTTTGAGTTATGAATGAGTACTTAATACTCGGATTTTACAATAAAGATCAAAGACTAAAACCTAAGCAAGAACTCACAAGACTTCCTAGTCTAATATGAATGTACATGCATGAGGTTTCTAAAATTATGCAATCATTAAAAAAACTATATTTTTTATTTCCAAGAAACACAAGAATGATGCAAGAAGGATTTTCAAAGAACATGCAATATGAATATGAAACTTAAAGCCTTAGCATGATCTAATCTTTCTCCTAATGCAACATGCAATATTTTCTTCTAGATATGACATTGAGTAACTCAAAAATATGCAGAGAGAATGATGTGAACATGTATGGATTCTTATGCAACATATACTGAGATTTTAGTTTAAATAGAAAGCTGTCTAAAGTCCCAGTTAGTCAATTAAGTACCCATTTAATCGATTAACGGGTTGTTGAAAATAACAGTTTTCAGTTTTTCAGTTTTCTGTTGAAACTGTGATTCTTTTAATCGATTAACACTATTAATAATTGATTAAACAATGTAAAATGAACTTGTTAATGCATGGTGAACTACCTATATGATATATGCTCATGCAATACATGATTTCTAAATATAATACCTTTAATGCACAAAATCAATGTATTCAAATGCATGAACCTAATTATCATATATTTCTAGATGATATCTCATTTTAGTGGATTAATTACTTTATTAAGTCGTGTGAGACTCACACCTAGGTTTACCTAACCTAGACTCAACATCTATGGCAAGCATCTTAGACTTCTAAAAAGATAATAAAAAATTATAACCTAAGTCTAATAAGTCACCACTTGAGTCATCGACATGTTATTTGTTGAATGATCTTCAAGTTTGTTTTCATGTTGGTCTTCATGTTGGTCTTCATGTTTGTCTTCATGTTTGTCGTCATCAAAACATAAATCAATCTTCTTACTAAAACTGCAACAGGACAAACCCTACATCATTAAGCGATACAATTTCACTGCTTCTGCTTATTCTAGTCATAATAATTGCCTATGGCACCTTAGATTAGACATGTATCTACTTCTGTCTTACTACATCTTGCAAAACAATTTTCATTTGTTAATGCTAAACATAATCCTACTCCTTGTGATGTATGCCATATGGCCAAACACAAGAAACTTCCATTCAATATTAGTACATCTCATTCTTTGCATCCTTTTGATATTTTGAATGCTGACATTTGGGGACCATATTTTGTTCCCTCTTTATTTGCTCATAAGTACTTTATGACCTTAGTTGATGACCATACTGGATTCACTTAGGTCACCCTTTTAAAATCAAAGGCTGAAGCTAGACCTCACCTTATCAATTTTATGACCTACATTTATACTCAGTTTGACAAAAAATTAAAGTATTTGAGGAGTGACAATAAGGTTGAGTTCTTAATGAATGACTACTTAGCTTCTAAAGGTATGATTCACCAAAGAACTTGTGTTAAAACCCCTCAACAGAATAGGATAGTTGAGAGAAAACATCAACACCTCATCAATGTTGCAAGGCCTATATTCTTTCAAGCCCATTTACCCCCTCAACTTTGGAACTTTGCCATCCAACATGTTGTTTACCTTATCAACAGACTTCCTACACCTTTGATGCACCAAAAGAGACCCTATTATTGTTTATACAATAAACTTCCCCCAATCCAAAACTTGAGAGTCTTTGGGTGTTTAACATATGCCTCCTCATTACATGCCCATAGGACTAAGTTTCAGCCAAGAACTATCAAGGCTATTTTTCTTGGCATTCAAGAAGGAACCAAGGGTCATATCCTATATGATCTTAAATCCCATACAATCTTCATATCAAGAAACACAATGTCTTATAAAGACCATTTCCTTTCAAAGATATGCCAGAAACAGACTTAACCAACACATCCACAACTATATTCCACCCCTACAGCTTTATCCCAACCACCACAGCCTACCCAAGACTTACCAACTACCAACACTCCCAAAACTATACAATCAATTAGGATAAGAAAACCTCATTCTCACTTACAATACTACCATTGCAACCTTGCCTCTTCACACACCAATAAGCCTATTCTCCTACAAGTATCTTATATCATTTATCTTCACATATCATCTATACTATCTGCTCATCTTCTTATAGGGGATTTTTCCTTGCTTTCTCCACAACACGTGAACCCTCAACCTACAAACAAGTATCATCAATTCCATGTCGGTAAGAAGCAATACACAAAGAACTAGAAGCCCTCAAACTCAATAATACATGATCATTAGTTCCCCTACTAGAAAACAAATCCCCTATTGGATGCAAGTGGGTTTACAAGATCAAGTATCATGCTGATTGTACCATTGAGAGATACAAAGCCAGATTACTGGCAAAGGGCTTCAACTAAATGGAGGGTATGGATTACTTTGGCACATTCTCACTAGTTGTCAAAATCACAACTGTGAGAGTTATCCTAGCTCTTGTAGCAGCCAATCATGGTTTTTGGAGCAGCTTGACATCAACAATGCCTTTATACATGGTGATCTTCACCAAGAGGTATACATGCACCCTGCATATGGTCTCCTACCTTCCTCCTTTCCCCTAGTGTGCATGCTACATAAGTCTCTCTATGCTTAAAATAAGCAAATCGTGAGTGACACGCTACTCTTTCAGCCAAGCTTCTCTCTTTAGGCTTCATACATTCATGTGTTGATCAGACCCTCTTCACCAAAACCTCTTCATCATCCTTTACTGACATTCTAGTCTATGTAGATGATTTGGTTCTTACGCAAAAATCTCTCTGAAATTAACCATCTCAAAACTGTTCTTAACACATCTTACAAGATCAAAGACTTGGGCCATTTAAGGTACTTCTTGGGCCTCGAAAGTACACCTTATCCCTCCTTGAAGACTTTGGAAACTTAGCTTCTAAGCTTGCCAAAACTCCTTATGACCCAACAACAAAATTATAAATAAATCGAGGCACCCCTATACCAAACCCAACTTTATATAGACGACTTGTGGGTCGATTAATTTACCTTACCATATCAAGACTAGACATATCATATGTTGTTCAATAACTTAGTTTGTTCATGTCCAATCCTCACACTACTCACCTCAAAGTTGCATATAGAGTTCTTCACTATCTCAAAAATTCCCTTTCTCAAGGCATACTATTTTCTTCAAATTCTACACTCAATCTTTCTACATTTTCTGATTCAGATTGAGCATCATGCCTTGACACATGAAAATCCATAACAGGTTACTGTGTATTTTTAGATTCCTCAATCATCTCTTGGAAAACAGAAAAAATAGAACATAGTAAGTAGATCTTCATCTAAAGTTGAGTACAGGGCTGTAGGGAGTTTGGTTTGTGAAATTCAATGGCTTAATTATCCTTTTGCTTATCTCAACATTCTTCTTCCTCAACTAACATCTGTTTACTGTGACAATCATTCTGCGATTTATTTGACTCATAACCTCGTGTTTCACGAACGAACCAAACACATTGAGATTGATTGTCACGTTGTTCGTGAGAAAATACAAAGTGGCATTGTTCACCTTCTTCCTATTCCATCAATAGACCAGCTTGCATACGCATTTACCAAGCCACTTCCTCCAAAAGCTTTCCAGAATTTTCTGTCCAAGTTGGGTCTATGCAATCTGCACCATCCAACTTGAGGAGAGTGTTAAGTTCTCTTCTTCCATGGTTTCCTTCCTTCTCAAGTAACCATGGTTGCCTTCTTTTATCTTTCAGTCGTTTATCCTATTTGGGTTAGCCCAGTTTCTTTTCTTTTACTTGAGTCTATTAAATAGTTTTCTATAAATAGTCTTAGTTAGTTTTGTTAGGTAATAAAATTGAGGTATTATTTTCTTCTTATTTCTCCTTTCTTTCTTCCGTTGTGCAACTAAACTTAGACGAATGATTGAAAGAATTCTCATATTATAGGTGAGAACTCATTAGTCCTTGAGTATAATTAGGTGTGTTATATTAGCCCTTGTACTTTTTTGTTTTTGTTTCATGAATCAGTCTTATCTTAATTGATCTGAGACACTTCAGTTAAGTAGGATTTAATTTGATACATTCTCTTTATTAAAAAAGTTTCCATTTCACAAAATGTTAAAAAAAATTCATCATGCCCAAACCTTCAAAAATAACAGAAGTTAATTTGACGGTGAGTATTGCAAGCATTGTATTGTAAATTGTCGCCATCACGTGTGAATTTTTTGGCATTTAATTTTTTTTTAAGTTGATGTAGTGTGGTACGATATGATGAAGCTTGATGCAACAATGACACAATCTATTGTGATTGCACGACTCGATATGCCTATACTATTGTGATTCAGTGTCACATCATAGTTTCAAAGTGATGCAACTGCAATATCACGACGACATCACCACAATTTAAAACAACTTAACCCAAAACCTCTATGGCCCTGTGTGTGTTGTTGGGTCTTTAATTTTCACTTTTATTCAACTTCTCCAACTCTCACTCAGAATAGGCAGAAAGGGAAATCTCAAAGCCACCAAACTCAACTTAACATTGTGCACAATTTAACTCAAAATTACAGAGGACAACTATCCAATATGAAAAGGATAACAAAATTATTCAATTATATCAAAACTAAGCATAATTTCTTTCTACATAATGGAATGCTTAGAATGTCTATAAGCAGGTGCCATCCATCATCACATGTTTATCTAGATACATTTGGATCAGTACATACTTCAACATATTTACTTGTTAGGCTTCTTTGCCTGCACATAAAAAAAAAACCAACATTTTAGACCAAAGTTTTGTGGAGCCTAATAAAATTGTTCCAAGTTTGAGAATCAATAACTTAGATACAAACCTCCAATTATGGCATTTAGGATTGGAAGAAAGATCCACTTTTGATAGCATCTTCATTAGCATTACCAAGAGCAGCCTCATTCAAGTACTTGTCTGCCAATTGAACTCTCTTCACATTATCTTGTTCTTGGACAAGCATGTTACCATATCCTAAGAGTGTCTCCAATGTCATCTTTGGCTGCTCAAAGGTTGGTGGTCCTTCCTTTGAGTTCACAAGCCTTTTCCCAATGCCATCAACACCAACAGTACCAATCCACTTCCTCACTTCGTCGTCGTAAACTCTGGCCCGGAGTGCACCAAAGAAATCTGCATAGTACATGAAATGGAATAACATTAGTCCCTCTTATTGTTCTAGTACTTGTACATATTTTCAATTCCTAGCAAAGTACTTGGTATGGCTTGAAGCTTAAGATTTTGACATGGTTCATGAAACTCAGTACTTAGTACTTAACTACTTACCAATGGATTGGCCAGGGAAGGTGTCAACAATCTTGACAACGTCATCCTCAGCGACATTGTCGCTGCGGAAAATTCCTTTGCAAACACCAATACGGTCATCCCTTGTAGGTGCCCAGTAGAACTTTTCCATACGCCCGTCACGGATAAGAGGAGCATACAATGTTGAGAAATCGTTACCCGTGACAACGATGGGAACACGGGGGTTATCTTCTTTGTTGTACATACCAGGGAGCTGCACATTTGTAGGATTATCAGCAATGTTCATGAGAGTCGCATTAACCATTTGGTTGTTCACAGTGTATTGTGTGGTTCCACCCATACGACCGGCTCCTGCGTCAAGATCATTGATGAAGAGAGCACACATCTTTCCCTTCCTGATTATATCAGCAGCCTCACGGTATCTCTGCCTGATCAGTTTTGCAGGCTCTCCTGCATTTCCACTTTCTAGCTCTCCAGCACTCATCATGATGGGGCTGTAATGTAATTAGTTAACACAACACACAAGGATTAGAACTTATTTAGCATATATTTGTCATCTTAATTGCAACATCACAAATTGTGGTTTTAAATTGCAGTCGAGACTATTGTCAATTGCAGGAAAATGGGACAGTAATTGCAATTACCATGCGGTTGCGAACCGCCATATTATGGCTGCAATTATGGTTGTAGATACAATGTCAAAAGTTACGAGAAATCTTTAAATACTTTCATCTATCATTGTGTATTGCCTCAATTATATGGGACATTGCTACCTTTACTTTAACAATAATTTAAATGCTATAACTAAGGAGTGACACAATGATATATAGCATGACCATTTTTTCCTCTCTAATAGCACATAGAAATTTCTTTTGGAAAAGAGTAGTTGTTGAGTGTTGAATTTCTAAGCTATGAGATTCACTAATTTAAGTCTGTGTAGGAACATGTCATTGGAAATCATTTAGGAGGGACGAGTTGCATGTATAGCAAGAACTCACTTGATTCCCAGCTTGGAAAAGACAAGCTCACATTGGAAAGATTTTCCTTGACCCTTGCCTCCCCAAATACCAAGAATGAGCGGAACCTATAAAATTAATGATAGTGTTAAATGTGTCTATCTATTATACTAATCAAGTGTAAATCTAATGGTAGTTTATGCATAAATTTTGTATACATACCTTGATGTTGGGTAGGGTCATAAAGTTCTTGGTGACATGAACAACAAGCTTGTCCATAAAGGCAGGGGCAATGTAAAACCCATCCTTGGTGTTATCCAAGTTGTACCTAAAATACATGATCACCAAATTCAGATCAAAGGGAACATTTTTATCAAATCAACAAATTAAATCATAAGAAAATACTAATGGATCCACTCATGTGAGCTTTATGTCATGTAAAGAGAGAGACATTGTCGAAATTCGCAAACCCTGTTTAAGGTTATTTGTCTATCTCTTTATGATCACGTAAAAATTCACATGAAAAGATCGATTTCCAATTCAATAAGTCTCACTCACTGGCGAAGCCCGGTGCTGATGTACTCATAGGAGTTCATGACTGCATAGTGTGTACCAGCATCTTGAGGAGCTTGGAAAAGGGAATCAACCATACCCTTCCCTCTTGTGATATCTTGCTGATCATCTGAAACATCATAGGCAAGACCCCTCCATCTATCATTGTCAGTTTGCTTTTTAGGGTCAATCTCTTCAACAGCAACAACTTTGAAGCTTCCAGAGGAAACTTTTGTGTTGGGTAGTCTTGAGGTAACCTTCTTCAAGTTGCTGCCAAAGAAGCTTGAGCTGGGAACTGGTCCAGCTCCAGTGCCATTGAAGTTCAGCTGCCATATCACAAAAGGTAGTCTTACACTACTGTTCATAGTGATTCAAATTGCGGACCACATGCAGCTGTAATATTGCGGTGCCGCCACAACGCATAACAACAATAATACAGCTGTGGCCTGATGGCCATAATAGGCATAACAACAGCCACAATGACTACAATTACAGTAAACCACAACCCAAATCACAGTCAGGAACCACGATTTAAAACATTACTTATAATATGTGATCTGAGTCTTAGACAAAACCAAATATTGAAAGTTTTTCTACTCTTCATTTGATACTTTTCACATGTTACCAATTTAACTTTATATCAATTATGAAAATAAGACAAAGCACTAGTTGTAATTTGAGAGGGTTTCTTTTTTACTTTAGCTTCATATTTTAGACATGTAAATTAATTTTTGAAGTGTGTAATACTAACTGAATCATATTAAAACTACACATCTTTATTAACATAAATTTAGTTGTATTATCCTAACGGTTTCTATTTATTTTGGTATAAACATATTTATTAATTTATAGAATACTTTAGGTGTGCTATATTATGCATGCATATCAAACCACTTAATACCAGCACAGTGGCAACAACCTATTTAATATTGGGAAAAAAAAAATCTTATAAACACTTAAAGGACTATTCTCTAAGTGAATTTTGCATCATAAAAGTTATTATGAAACTTGCGAAGCAAGAAAATTTTTCTTCTGGAAGGAGGGAATAATTCCTCTTTGATCTCACCATATGCTATACTTTATTTCTATTTACATATGATTATGATAATATCGACTTCCACTTAAATATATGATGTGGCATAGGTGTTAAAAAATTATTGATAATTTAGTAGTGTAATATCTATGTACTGTCAGTATAAAGATTCAATCATTTGTATTACTTATATTTAAAAGTCAATAATGACTAAAAATAAATGATAAATGATTCAGTAAAAAAAAAAAAAAACTCTCACACTTTCGGGTATAATCATATTTTCTCAAAATTTAGACCACTTTATTTGTAGTATGTGATCATTCATATACACCTCTATGATTATGAGACCTATATAAACAAACATGCATGTGAAATAATTTAAGACATTAAGAAACATAGTAACTAGACAAGTGACTAAGTCTAACAAAGTAGGAAAACATCATACTGGAGTTCTGTTAACAGCTGCAACAGTGGAAAGTGAAGCAGCCATGGCAATGTTCTTGCAAGTGAGTTGAAGAGAAGAAAAGGGAACACTTCAAGCCAATGCAGTGTAAACCTCTGAGGGGAGCATAAATGACTAGAATAGAGAACTTATAGAAGTTGTCATGTTGAGTGCACATAAATTCATATCCTAATTGGTTGGTAGAATCCTTAATATCCACACAATCAAGATTGCATGCTTAACACGTGGCACGCATATAGTGACTTCAAGGAAACCAGATGCTCTCTGCTATATGAGGGTCTAGTATTAGAAGAAGATTATGATAAATATCATTAAAAATATTTTTTTAACGGTACAAATTTAAAATTATTATTAAATAAAAAATTATAAAATTCATTTTTACGCCTCATATTTCATTATTGGACTCTCAGTATACTAGGGAAGATCTCAATCGAGGTTATCAGTCACTTCAGTCCTATGCCTTGAGGATATCATTTGAGCAATTTCTTGCTCCACTTATTATGGAGAGTTTATTACCACACACAATGTTAGAAGACTCATCACATCTTATGCTAATTGGATAGGATTGGTTATTATTGTTTTCTTATGAAAAAGAGAATACATTTTGAGAACCACCAATAACAATAATAGTATTTTTAAGGACAAGTAGATTTATATTTGAGGTGCTGAATAATTTTACATATAAGAATAATAGTATGTTTAATTGTTTTTTTGCTGTTTTCTTATGAATAAGAGAATACTTAAAGAACCAACAACAACAGCAATAGTACTTTTTAAGGTCAAGGATATGTTCTTTTAAATGTAGTACTTTTTAAGGTCAAGGATATGTTCTTTTAAATGAAGTCATGAATGTCTCTCATCAATAATATTAAAACAAAAAATAAAAAATAATAAATGTTTAATTTTTTAATTGATATGATATATTTCATTTATTCAACTATCCAGGATAAGAGTATTGGAGAGGCAAGTGACTTTTTCCTTTATATTTTAAGGGTAAAAATGTAATATTATTTTAAATAGAGTAAATTACACTGGCACCCCCTGAGTTTTAGTGAAATTACACAAACTATCCCTCACTTTTTACACCTACACAAACCTCCCCTAATTTTTATACTTTCATTACACTGACCACCCCTTCATAAGAAATAAATGTAATCTTTTAAACAAAAAATGTGATAAATGCAATTAAGTTAAACGATATATAGTGGATACAAGTCCAAATAATATATAAGTCAATATTTCTTTATTATTTTTGGTTCGTTACACTATATTATAAGAACGATTTAAATAATATTTCTTTAGTTTAGAATTGTTGATGCATTTTGTAACAAAAAATAATAAAGATACATTGATTTGTATATTATTTAGACTTGTCTACACAATATATCATGTTTTGTTTAACTTAATTGCATTTATCACATTTTTTGTTTAAAAGATTACACTTATTTCTTATGCATGGGTGATCAATGTAATGAAAGTATAAAAACTAGGGGGAGGTTTGTGTAAATGTAGAAAAGTGAGGGGTGGTTTGTGTAATTTCACTAAAACTCAGGGGTGTCAGTGTAATTTACTCTTTTAAATAAAAGGGATATGAATGTTAATGTGTGTTGCATTTTCTTTACTTTTACATAACACTTGCCTCTTCATTAATGGAGAGAAGTCTCACTCCCATGAGGGTTTGAGATACCATTTAAAATAACAAATCTTTATCTAATTATACTTGTATTTGAGGTGTTGTTTAGTTTTCCATATATGGTAGTTTATGTTAGGATAGAGGATTAAAGCATTAGGAAAATTTACACGTATAATAAAAGAAGTGGATTTTGTTATTACATCTTGAATAATAAGATATTAGTTCTTTCTCACGAATATATGGTATCTCCTAATTGGATCATTCATGTTGTTGTTCATATTTATATGTTGTCATTAGAATATACCAACTAAAATCAATACCAACACAAGTCAAGCCAACATGTTAAATAAACATCATATTATGTTGAATATATCAGTATTAGTAATATTGTATTGCTAATCAAACCAGTCAGCAATTCAATAGGCTAATTAAATTAGGGAAGTTATATATATATATATATATATATATATGATATTATTGTTGAAAGATCAACAAAGAAGATAATAACCACTTTTATTTATGCCATTTGTTAAAACAAAATGTCTCGCATGTTGGTAAATCATGTTTTAGAAGTATAGACAAATGTAGTAGTTGTTTGTTTGATCCTCTATACCAATATTTGATAAAAATTAAATTATTTTCATTATAAAAATAATTTTAAATTAAAGTCTACTAGTGTACCATTACGGTTCAATTGAAAATCAACTAGTATGACTAGTTTTAACAAATTTTGACTGATATAATTATATGACCGGTATACTTATTATATCGTACTGATATTGGGACCAACTTATTAGTTTTCCGATTGAACCGACCAATATAAATAAGTTTTCACAACACTGGAAAATATTATAAGCAAAATTAAATTTGCAATGGTCTAAAACATAAGCAAATTTTAATTTATTTCACCAAATGTCGACATCCCTAAAATACATTTCATTTACTTCAAACTTTATTTCAGTGTCATTCAAGTATTTACTCTTAAACAAGTTTCAGTGACTTTTAGATAATAAAATCAAGAAAATTAAAAGAGACCAACTAATATTCTTAATATCAGTATATGATATTTGGGTCCAGATAGAATGTTGGGAAATTGAGTGTGCATTTATGATTGAATAGAAACAATAAATGAATGTGGTGTGAGATAATTTCACAAAAAGGATTAGAACCCAACTCTCCTGATCCAGAACGTGGGTCCCATGGACCAACGATGTAAACAAGCTCTTTGTTCCGTTCCAAGTCTCTCTGTCTCTGCCTTATCCCTCTGCTTTAAACCTTGTTTGTATTACGTGTTGCATGTGGCTCTGGGAACTCTAGTTCCTGGCACTAAAAATACTGAAGAAAATTTCAACCTTTTTCAGTTTTTTTGCTTCAGAATAAAAAATTTAAAAATAACAAAATGTGTTGTTACATTTGTTCATCAAGTTCTAATAAAAGAACCCACAGAGTTGATAGTTAATTATTTATAGAAACAAGTTTTAAACGGAACAAAAAAGTGTTATAATATGCATTTGATCAATTATTTAAGAAAAAATCAGTGTAGTGCATGAGTCTTTCGCCTAATAAGATATGAGAAGGGTAGATGAATATAGTCTTATTTAGTTATTCTTGCAAACAAAGTGGCTCTTTCCGATATTTGAAAACATCACTTCTATATCACAAGATTTTTTGCATCGACACTCACCCACAATTATTTAGTAGAGAGAATTCAGCATATTGTATAAGGTTCAAGTCCTACATCATGCACGCCATAACCACAATACAAGAAACACTAAAAAAAAAAAAGTAGTCCATTATATGAGGCTCCCACTAAGGTCCAGGTGGGCAGATGTAGATAGTTTTACCGCGCGTCAAAAAGCTTGTTTCAAGAACTTGAACCAATAACTTCATGATCACTAAGCAACAATCTTATCTTTGCGTCAAACTCACCCTCTTACGAGAAAAACTATCAGAAGAAATAATCATGCTGGAATTGACAGCCCCAACATCCACTTTATTTCCTATTTGCTACCATGCAATGATGCAAGTATGCAATATTCATGACTTAGGAAAAACCTCATTTTAGATATTGAAACACAGAAAGGATGTCTAATATCATAGCTAGCAGGTTTATGAAAAGTGCCAAAGGAAGTTTTAAATAAAAGTAAGAAGACAACAATCAAACTCCAAACAGATCTATCCTACATGTCATGGCTCACTAACTTAATCACACATTCAAATGCACTAAACTCAAGTATATACAATAATATGCCAAGGTATAAATCAATCCAGCATTGTCCTCAAACCCCAAAATGACACCCCTAGACGGTCGCCACCTCACTCTTCCGGCCTTACCACATTAGCCACAAGCTCTGAAGATAGAAGCTCCAACTCAGACAAGGAACATGCAAGAAAAAGAACTTATAACAAAGGGGAGACACATGAAAGCATTACAAAATTTTCATCATGCAGAGGTAAAAGACTTCAACAACCATTGAAAATAGTATTACACACAAGATGTTGACATGTAGAGAAGCATGCAACAAATAGTTACCACAAACAGTCAGCAATATTTACCAAAATACAGATTACCTACAACAAGGTTCATTGATTATCGGATTATTCTTTAGTACACTAATGGCAAGTATGGAACTGACTTAGTAAAGACCAAAATATGTAATGATATTAAACAAATCTGAAAGTCACTATTTGGAAATTGAATATCTTACAGATGAATTTCAAAGAGCAAAACTGCAAGAGTTTAACCAGTGTAGACAGTAGAAGAACTTGCAAACTCGATATTGCTTTATCGTTGTTGAGTAAACCTGTCCATTAATTATTGGAGGGGGGGAATTAAAATGAAGGAAAAAGGAAAGAAAGAAAATTGATAATCTTAGGAACACCACTCTCTTGCATTCTGGAACATGCGCAACCATGGACTAGGCCCCTTCTTTTCCACATCCCACTGCTTTGGATACCATGGGAACTGCCACATTAAGAAGCAACGCTCTGGGTGAGGCATCATGGCAAGGTGCCTACCATCGGGAGAACAAATAGCCGCTACACCTAAAGGAGAGCCATTCACGTTAAAGGGATATGTTTCCGTCGGATTGCCACCATCATCACAATATCTCACAGGAGCTAAGTCTGAATGAACTATGCGTTCCAACACACCTTCATCTGGGAAATAAGCTCTTCCCTCACCGTGAGCAGCCCAAACCCCCAATGTACTACCTTCCATACCTTTGAACATTATAGCTGGTGAGTCCTTTATTGTCACACTTGTAAACCGACATTCAAACCGCCCTGATTCGTTGTGAATGAACCTAGGTTGTGAGAGGTCACCACCAGCACCAAGCACACCTCCAACTTGAGGGCCCGGTATCCATCCCAACAATGCCATCAGCTGACACCCATTGCATACACCAAGACTGAAAGTGTTGGGACGCTTGTAAAACTCATTAAATTGTTTTAAAAGCGGCTCATTGAATCTTATGCAAGCAGACCAACCTTTTGCAGAATCAAGCACATCAGCATAGCTAAATCCACCAACAAACACGATTCCACGGAACGATTGCAAAGATATCTTTCCATTAAGAAGGTCTGACATGGTAACATCCCATGGTTCAAAACCAGCAGCATGAAATGCAGCAGCCATCTCTCTGTCTCCATTGCTTCCTTCTTCCCTAATCACAGCTACTTTAGGTTTTAACGTAGCAGACAAATATTTTTCATCAGTAAAGGAAGGAGTAAAGGAAAGTCCCCACTTGGGCTCATAACGATGTTTTAGTCCTTCTCTCTCCATATCCACACAAGATGGCAATCTTTGCAACTTTTCCAGCTGAAAACTAGTGTCTTCCCACGTGTCCCTAAGGATAGTAGTTTGCTCCTTTAAACAAGTTACCCCATCAACCTTGACTTCAACTGATGGTGTGACAGTTACATGTCCTATGATCTCAGCTGAAACTCCCACACTGTTCAATTTATCCAAAACAATAGCCAGATTTTTCTGGCTTACCTCAAGAATTAACCCAAGCTCTTCTGCATAGAGTGTTTGGAAAAGGCTATTGCCTTGTGAAGCCAAGTCCAAAGTAAATCCACGATTACCAGCAAAAGCCATCTCCAAGGCAGAAACTAACAGGCCGCCATCACTGATGTCATGACCAGCAGAGATCAGTTCATCGGTAAGAAGGTCTTGAACACCTTCAAAGACCTTTTTAAGGTAAGGAATATCATCAAGATCAGGACACTCATCCCCAACTTGGTCAAATGCCTGGGCAAGAGCAGAACCACCTAACCGTCGCTTTCCCTTTGACAAATCAATATGAAGCAAAATACCATCATCTTCAAGTTTTAAATCTGGTGTCACTGTTTTTGTAATATCAGGACAAGTAACATACACACTTATTACAAGATTTCCTGGAGCCTTGACAACTTCTTCTCCAGCATGGGCTGCCATAGAGAGACTGTCTTTCCCTCCATCAATAGCAATGCCAAGTTCAATCATTGATTCAGACAATGATATAGCAGCATCATACATGGCAGCACCTTCCCCGTCAAGCTTTGCAGCATACATCCAATTTCCACTTGCCTTGACATCAGAAAGGGAAGTAACCTTTGCCCATACCAGATTTGTGAGGGCTTCTCCAACAGCCAACCGAGCCATTGCCTTGGGGTCTAACAACCCTTTGATTGGCTGCTCTCCAATAGCACATGCACCTCCAGTCACATCAGTAAAAGTCTGAGCTGTAACAGCAACATCAGCAAGGGGAATCTGCAAAGGACCAACTGTTTGCTGCTGCGCCACAAGACCCGTAACACACCTATCAACTTTTGTTGTTAAGAAGCGTTTTGAACAGACAGATGGTAAACTCAAAACCCTCTTCAGAGAATCCATTACTGTGATCCCAGGGGCAATGTCAAGTGGTTCCCGCTCATAAACAACCCGATTAAATTTGAAAGACTTCTGAGGCATGTCACCGAGGACTTTCTCCAGTTCAAGATCAACAGCGGGGGGAGGTGGAGGGAGTCCACTTGAGAGACACTTCTGAGTTGCTAAGCCGTCAACTAAAACAACACGTCCATCACCACTAATGGTTCCAATCACAGCCATTGAAACCTGTTGGAAATAATAACATAAGAAATAGTAATAATAATTGACTAGATTCATATATTGATATGATCATGTACTTAGGGAATAGTTCTCTTACATAATTGACTTGTAAATACAAAAAGTACTTATTACCTTTTCCCTTTCACAGATTGATTGTAAGAGCTCGTGACTATCAGGCTTCACCAAGATAGCATCTTGCTCCTGATACTCTGCACCCCAAATTTCTAGAACAGACATTGTATGATCACCAACCACAATTTTTCGAATATCTATCTCTGCACCTTTTGGGTATATAATTTCCTTTACAACATTGCAGTTCCCACCAGCTCCCTGGTCATGAATGCTGATGATTGGATTGTTATCTCCCATCTCAATGCAAGCACGAACAAGGCGGTACAGTTTTTGTGACATCTCAGCATCCCCACGTTGCACAGCATTGAAATCGAGCTCTGCAAGATTCTGCCCACTGACCATGCTTGAGGCTGCCCCACCTCCCATCCCAATACGATAAGCAGGGCCTCCGATCTTAACAACCAACATTCCAATGTCAGGCTCTCCCTTTGTTATATGATGGTGGTCAATTTGCCCAATGCCTGCACTAAACATGATTGGCTTCAACCATTCCCGCCTATCCCCACTAGGAAGTCTCATTCCAAAAGTTCTACAGTATCCTTGGATCAATGGCTCTCCAAATTTATTACCATAGTCAGATGCACCATTACTAGCATCAATAAGAATTTGCAAAGGTGGCGCCAAATTTGATGGATAGGTAAATGATGGGTCTTCCCATGGAGCGTAAAACCCTGGTGCATTGAGATTCCCAACACAATAACCAGCTGTAGCTGCCTGGACAAAGGACCCCCTTCCTGTTGCATGGGTATCCCTAATGCGACCGCCTGCACCTGTCTCTGCACCAGGATAAGGTGCCACTGCACAAGGAAAATTATGCGTTTCAGCTGTAAATAATATATCTAACTCACGCGCTGTTATGTTTAATGGAGACGCTGAACCGGGCTGAACTGGTCGCAAGTGCTTTACTGGAAAACCCTTTATTGCACTTGAGTTATCCTTGAAGCCAATAACTGAGTTATTTGGATTTGCCTGTAGAGTACTTTTCACAATTTGCATAAGAGTCTTATTCACTGGCTGCCCATCAATGAATATCTTTCCAGTAAAAAACCAGTGCCTGCTATGCTCACTGTTGGACTGTGCAATATCAAACAACTCCACATTACTTGGATTACGCCTGATATCTTCTCTGAACAGTTTAGTGTAGTATTCTAGATCCTGGTCATCGAAGGCTAAACCCATTTCCTGGTTAATCTCTTCTAACGCCTTACGTCCCCTCTCCACGACAGGTATGTAGTAAATTTCCTCTGGAACTACACTGGTCTCAAAGGATGTTAGCTTCTGAACATAAACACATTCAGTCATCCTATCATGCACCATAGATGCAAATTCATTGATTTGATTATCTTGTAATTCGCTAGTGGTATACAACAAGTACCTCCTTGATCTTTCCAAACGAGTCACTTCCGTCAATCCACATGCTTGGCAAATTGCAACAGCATTAGAAGACCATGCCGTGGTAAACGACAACCTGGGACCAACCTCGACAATAACTGTATTCAAACCCTCCTTCCTTTTCTTCTCAAGAAAGCTCTCAGGTCCAAGATTTTCAGGCTCAAATGTTTCTCCAAGAAGCCATTTAAGAACCGAAAGCTGGCTGCTAGAAAGCGATGAAGCAATGCCAATATTATAACATTGCTCGGTCTGCAAGTCCACAATCTGATTAGAGATTTTTGTTTGAGCTCCTCTGAGAAGTTCATCAGCCGCACTTTCTTGTATAAACGGTACACGATACAAATGAATCACTTCGGACGCAGGCTTCTTAACCAATCCAGATTTGTCATCAACTGAACTGCTCGCACCACCGGAAACCACAGCTCTAGGATTTTCTTGAGCATGGCACCTTAAAGACAAAGCTTTTCGAGTTGAACCGAGTACCCGATTCCTATAACAAAGTGTACCCCAATGCAAACGACTCCCATCCCTCTGTCTCTGAAACTTCTTCCCTAAAAACAAAGATTGCCTACAAGTACCCTGAAACCAAAATCACCAAAATCCCATAAATACAATTGCATCAAATATAACAGACTTAACATTCAGATATTAATTCAAACAGAGGGAGTAAAACGAAACCTGCAGGATTTCAGACACCCCAATTTCCCTAACACAAGCCATATGCTTAATCAAGTATCGGAAAATTAGCACTGAAACTACGACAAAAAAGGTTAAAAAACAAACTTTGAGAGGTGAGAACAAATAGCAAAACGATTTTGGTGCAGAGCAGAAAAATGCACCTGTTCTGAAAAGCAAAAGGGTGGTCGACGCCGAGCTCGGCCGGCAACAGTGGTTGGTGGTCGACGGCGGTGGAATACTAGAGAGGCAGACACGAAAACTGGGAGAAGTTACATATATAAGATAATTGAGGTTTTAGTCCTAGGGTTTATTATGTTTTTACTATTCCCTCATTTTTTATAATTAGGTGGTGTCCCATTTTTTTTAACAAATATTACTTTCGTAAATTTAATCATTAATTTGTAGATTTAATGGAGTTTTATATTATTATATCAATATCTTATTATTAATAATTTATTTCCTTAAATTTAATTTAAAATTTATCTTATTTTCTTTCAATTAAAAGTTTTCATTTTAAAATATTATAAAAAATGTATAGTATCACAGAGATAAATTAACTTCTGCTAATAAGATATAAGAATACTTTATGTTCATTATTTTTTTTTGTTATTTTTTGTTTTTAATGTAAAGTTGTGATAATAAGGAATAAAAGTTCTCACCTTTTCAACCACTGGTTCTATTGCGTTGCCTTGGCGCTATTTTTTTGGGTTTTTTTTTCTCACATTTTTTGTATGAGTTTTGAATGGAGATTATATATCCATTTTTTTATGTCTCATTGTGTCTTAAACTAATTGAAAATTGATATAAACTTAAAAACAAAAATCAAAAAATATTTTTTATGTTATTTAGTAGAATTTGATTCGCTTCGACATAATACAATAATATTTTGATAGTAGAGGATCCGATTATTGAATCATATGCTTTGGAATTTGTTCATCCGGAAAAGGAAACATTTCTTTTTTGAAAAAATTAATTTTATGAATAAAATGAATATCCTACTTTAAATAAATGAACTACACACAAGTTAAGCATATTAAACAGAGGTGATGAGGAAACTAGCATGTGGGCTGGTTTTATCAATTTGACCAATCAGGTAGTTATAATGGTCAATATGGATCATAGGAAAGATTTTAATGTATCATCTTAATTGTATTAATCATTAATATTTTAGTTATATTATTAACTCATTAATATTGTTCTATATTTAACTACCAACACGTTATAGTTCTTATTTAGCAACTATACTCCTAATAAGGTTTTAATGCAACCCCACTTTGTACATTTAAAATTAGTCCACAAAAAAAGATACACATTTAAAGGGGCAGGTCTTAGTGACAGAGGTTTAAAGGGGCAGGGGCAACTGCCTTGCTCGATTTTTTCTTAAATTTATTAAAACACTTTTCTTACCATTTTACTCAGTGTTATAAAAGCAGTTTCATGTCGGCCGGTGCATGTAATCATACGATAAAAAACCAACCAAAACTTATCACTTTACAGTGTATTTCTTTTATATATACTAGTGTGTACAGTCACTTCGTACCTGCCAGTGAATATTGTATCATACTACATATTCAATTTTTATATATTTTAATTTTTTGAATTAAAATATATTTGTTGTGTTCGGTGTACTTTATATTATATTTTTTTGTGTTTATGATAATGTTTAATTTAAGATGAGATATGTGGTTAATTAATATACTGGTGGTAGTTGCTTAGGATTATATAGTTTTTTTGTAAAAATTAAATAATGTTAAGGGCAATATAGGAAATGAAAATTACACCATGAAGGAAGTTATTTCAAGTTTTGGCTTCTTATATATATATATATAAATAAATATAACTTCACTTATATGTGGTTTAATCAGTAAATCATCGGTTAAACCACTATACAACTATATCAGTACCCTGGTCAGTTTGATAATTGGTATGGTATTAATAACATTGATTTTACCTACGTGAACACATATGTCGTCTCACAAAGTGTGTTACTCTACGTGTCACTTGTTATGTTTGGTCAGAAAATACTTCATTATTATATTTTTAAATTATAAAAGATGACATATAGTGACACTTTTTGGAACAATAGATCAGATGTATTTCCTTTACATACGATATTAGTTGAAGTTCACATCTTTCTTTAATTTGAAGCTTGATAAATAAATATAGTGTAATTTGTGTGGTCATTTTAGAAATTATACATAATTGATCAAGTTCTCTTACACATGTAAATATTGATATTGCTTATAATAACATGACTTCATTTGAGATCGTAATGATTTTACACTTGATAAAAAAGATTATGTATATATTGGTAATATATAGTTATATACTCTAGGATGCTTATAAATCACTTAATGTTGATAATATATGTTTTTTATCCAAAAATTCTATCATTTGAATTTCAATGAGGAAGAGAATATTAATTTGATATGTTAATGTCAACATTCTGTTCATGATGTTGTTAGTCATTAAGGGTGGAAACAGGCCAGGCCAGGCCAGGCTTTGCCTTAAACAGGCCCAGCCTATATAGTATGTAGGAGCCTGGGCCTGGCCTGTTAGCCTGTTTAAAAAAAATTTCAAAGCCTAGGCCTGGCCTGTTTAAAAGCCTGTTTTACTATATCATCTTGAAATAGGTCATCATATCTACATTTAGATAGGTTAATATTCATACTTTTAATTAGACTCTTCTAACCCTAACAATTAAATTATATTTTTTATATTAATATTACATATGTATAATAATATTACTTATATTAAAATTGTATAATATGAACATATTACATAATATAATTAAATAGGTCGGCCTGTTAGGCTTAATAGGCCTTTTGGATGACCTACAATCTGGCCTATTTAACTAAATAGGCTTTTCAAAAAGCATGTGCCTGGTCTATTTACGAAGAAAGCCTGGCCTGGCCTGGCCTGTTATAGGCCAGGTAATAGGCCCCTGGTAGGCGGCCTGGCCTGTTTCCACCCTTATTAGTCATTCAAGTTTTAAAAAATTTCAACTATATATTGTTAGTCATATATTACTTTATCAAGTTATTTTTATTATTTTAGCTATTGTGGTTTAGCTACTATATAAATATCATTTTCAGCAATAAAGAGAACCAAATAAAATTATATAGTAAAATAGAAGATGGATTTCTTGTAGACAACATAGTGATTTATATTGAAAAAGAAATAGCTGAAAATTTTAGCTTTAACCCAACCATGTATATTTCTTTATGTTTTTGTTACTCAATTAATTTTAGTTATAAATTGTAATTAAATATTGTTGCCCCTTAAATTTTATATCAAAATCCACCATTGCTTAAAGATTCATACACACTCAGTGTCAAACATAATTGATTCTCATGTTGTTCTCAATTTATGCAGGTTGGACACAACATCGCATCAAGGCCTAGAGAACTCGGTCAGAAAGTTTAGTCTGATGCATCAGCAAGAACTGTGGCTCAGTCAGAGATTCGCATTTGCATCAGGCGTATGTGGTGTGTGTGGCGCAGAAGTCTCGATCAGACTTGGTGCATGGTGTGGCGCATGAACCTCAGTCAGTCTTGGCGCATCAACCTCGGTCAGTCCTGGTGCATCAACCTCGGTCAGTCTTGGCTCATGGTGTGGCACATGAACCTCGGTTAGCCTTGGCGCATCAACCTCGGTCAGCCTTGGCGCATCATTGACCAAGTCTGATGCATCAACTGATCGTGGCCCATCAACCAGGAGGCTTGGGCGAGGCACACCAAGATCAGTTCCCTCAGTCAGATTCATTGATTGGAGCATGTAATGATTGGCCTCTCATCCAATTCAATTCATGGGACAATTATGGAAAAAACTCTTAGAAGGAAGTTGGGTTATACATTCATCCATTGTTTGGTCATAAAAGTGAACTAAAAAGTCAACTGTTACTTAAGCCTCAAGTTATTATGCTTTGTGTTATAGCTTTTAGTTTGTTTTGTAGTTTTTCTTTTCTGTTATTAACAGAATCTGTTTAGGGGTGGTTAGGATTTCTTGTTGGCATTCATTGTATAAATATAATGCCCTGAAATCCTTTTGAAATTATCAATGAAATAATTCACTCTTTTCTTTTAGTTAGATCTTCTCATTTCTTGTTATGACCATCAATGGAGTTTAGTTTTCTAAGATTCAACATATCATTCATTATTTGTTTGTATTACTTTTTATGAAGAGTAATGATGATTAAAATATGAATGATGAATAATACAATGACACTACATAAAGTTCATACAATGTCAGCGCATACATTTTTCCCTGTATATTTATTGTCATAATAAAGATTTGTATACAACCAATTAGGGGTGAGCATGATCCGACTCTGCCCACTCACCTGGTGTGACTGATCAAGATTAGGCTGAATATGGTCGGGTCTCATTAGGTTTTGGACTGAATTCGAGTTCAAAAATTAGACTCAATCAATATTTAGGGTCATGTATGGACCAAGCATGACTCGATCTGATCTGTCTCATGATATTCATTATATTTGTATGCGTTTCTATTCAAATGTGTAAAGAGTAATGACACCTTTTTGGTCGAAAGTTTAATTGATTCTCTAATTTTTATCATATATATATATATATGTATGAATTTATATGCTAAGTTAGATATTCATAATAATAAATAATATTCAAAAGACTTTGTCTAAAATGAGTATGCATTATATTTAATTGGGTTCGGGTTTAAAAACTAACTAGTTTGATATTTAGGATCAAGTTAGCTTCGAGTCTAGGTCGGAGTTCAAAGAAATGACTCGGTCAATATTTATGATTTGTCCTAAGTCGACCCATGCTCACCTCTACCGTGAATATACTCTATATCATTCATTTGCATTACTTATATTTAAGACTTAATAATGATCAAATATCAATAATAAATATGTAATAATAATATAAAAATTCTTATATATTTTTCTCATAAATACAATAATTTTTCATGTTGATACTATATACATGTATATTCAATTTCACTATGAGTAATGAAATACGGATCGAAGTAATACATATCAATATTCTAAACTTTACATATTATGAAATATGTACAATCGACGAAAATTAAATAGAGTTTTGCTGTAAGTGAAGAAAGTATAATTGGCCCATGAGGATACTGTAAGTACAAATTGACTTATAAAACTTATATTATATATGTATATTACTATGGAATTGTTTATATAAAATTAAAATCGTAGTATGATATTTAATATTATATGTATATTCTAATTTGCATTTAATATTAAATAATAACATGTAGAGTATAATATTTATATGTTAGTACAAGGATTTATACAAGTCATTATATTATTTATCATTCATTTAGACTATTTTTTGAAGAGTTAATGACAAGTACATATGAATGATGGATGATAAATGATAATATATATAATTCATACATTATTCATACATATATTTTTTCCTCTAATATGTATGAGTAACAAAATAATATTCTTGGTAGTTGCAATATTTTGTTGATTATTCTTGAAAATGTCCTCCAGACAATATTGCCTTCCTTAATCACGGATGAGGTTGATTTGGACTCAAAGTATAAACAAGTTAGACCATCTATCAAAGACCTATTATTTGACTTATAACAGATTAGGTCAGACTATTTTGTGAACTTCTCACGCTTGTTGAAAAACATATTTAGTTTACGAGATGATATTTTAGGCTATCCAAAAGACATATTAAGCCTAAAAAACATGCATATTTAGTCAAATTATATAATAATGTTGATATTATACAATTTTAATACAAAAATGTATATAAAAATATAATTGAATTATTAGGGTTAGAAGGATGTAGTTAAAAGTATGCATATTAGCCTATTTAAATGTAGACATGATAACCTATTTCAAGATTATATAGTATAATAAGCCTATAAACAGTCTAACAAGTCAGGTCATGCTTTTGAACAGGCCAAATCTATACTTTAATATTTTTAAATATGCTACCAGGCCAGAGTCAGACTCCTATATGCTATATAGGCTCAGCTTGTTTAAGACAGAGTCTAACTTGAGCTAGTATGTCTTTTTGTATGGATAAGATGATTTGTAGGAGAATATTTGATTACTCATTACTTTTTTGGTTCATTTTATATAAAATATAACAGATTAAATACTCATTTTGGTCTCTCATGCTTTTTGACCTTACCAAGTTAGTACATAATAAATTTAAATTACTAATTTAGCCCATAACAATTTCAACATGGACCAACTTTAGTCCTTTTGTCCATACTCGTCTAGGGATGACAAAAATACTCACCCTCTGGGTACCCGAAATGGGTTTCCGAAAAAATAGCTATGGGTGGGAGCTGGTATCATGATACCCGCCCCACATGTACCCATATATTTATAAATTTATTCTTTAATTAAATAATTTATATATATTATATTTTTATTATTATTTTAGAATTATATATTATCTATTTTTGTATTATTTTATAATGAATTATAGTGATTGAAATATATGATAAATTTAACATCTTTATAAATTTTATTATTATAAAATATATAAATATATAGTGAAACTTAAAAACCCATGGGGTACCCGCAAATACCTGCTACCTGTACGGGTATCTATAAATAATGCGGGTATGGGTACAGGAAAGTACTACCCGTGTCCGTTCCGCCCTGTTGTCATCCCTATATTTGTTAGTTAAAGTTAAGAGTGTGATCTATGTGGAACGTTAATTACTGACTTGGCGATATGTTTTTCGTCCACGTGGGCGTGTCTTACATGTCATTGGATGACGTGCAATTTTTTTTTTAAATTCTATAACCTAAAACAACATTCTGTGGAAAAAAAAATCATCCAGTGACATGTCATACACGCCCATGTGGATAGAAATGTCTCACCAAGTTAGCAGTTAGCGGTCCACATAGAGATCATACCATTAACATTAACTGGCGGATATGAACAGAAGAACTAATATTGGTCCACATTCAAATTGTTGAGGACTAAATTAATAATTTAAATTTATTAGGGAGTAACTTGATAAGATTGAAAAACATAAGAAAACAAAATGAATATTTACTCAATATAATATTAATTATGAATTTAATTTTAACATTTTATGGTATGAGTTACATAGTTAAGAAATCATTTACAGCACCATATCTTTCCATTATCATTGGGTATTATACTCCAAAAAGTGAGGAAAACGGGTTTGAAATTCTTGGGGTTGGAAATATTTAATATTGTAAAATATGAGTCAAATATCAAATCCACAAAGTCTCATATTAGATTTAACCGGTTTAAACATTTAGATTGAATGATTTCACATATAATTAATATTTTTTATCTATAATATATAATTATATAAATGATAATTTATATAATTAATAATCATGTATAATTATATTAAAATAACATCTTTCAATCTTTTTTTATGGGAGTAAAACAAAACATTATTCTTCTCGTGTTAATCTTGTTTAACACGGTTGGATCAGAATTTTTTGGTTCAAAGTTGTCTAACCCCTCGTTTAATTAAGATGGCAACTCAGAGTCGTTTTCAAGTCCGATCAGTGATCAGACCGATCAGACTATCTGATTCTTACAACACCGGAAATATTGGACACATTAACTATGCTTTGAGAGAAGGGGGCAAATTTTTATGCTCGGTAAATCTATATTTTCTTCATAAATTTTCTTAAAATTCTTCTAATTACAATTACCTCATGTTCTATTATTTTTTGTTTATTTTTTGCAAACCAAATATCACATTTCGAAGAGAATAATACTAGTATATTTTCTAAAACCATTATCACTATATCATAATTAATTATCATTTGTTTAAGATTTTTTTATCAATTTAAAATTGTAATCATTTTTATTTTGAAGAACAAAAAACTTACGGATTGTTTGATTAGGATTTTAAAAATGTATTGTCATAAAATAAAAGTATCTAGCATAGAAATGTTTATGGAAGTTTTTGCCAAGGTTAAACAAAGGAGTCTATTATGACAATATTAGAATCAATTGACATGTGACTGAGTCCGTTAGGTACACACTCTTAAACCCTTGTAGGCTGCATTCATTAAAGCGGGTCCTCTCACCTACAAAGTTTCCCATGCTTCTTTAAAGTAAAACTATATATATAAATGAAAGAATACAAAATAAAAGTAGTGGTTTTTAAACTTATAAATTTAGGACTCCCATTTGATGCAATTTATATAGAGGGGGGAGGAAAGAAACATTATTGAAAGAGTAATGATATATAATTTGACCTATAAGAAAATAATATGTGTCACTTATAAATCTATTATTAATAAATAAAATATCATTTATAATATATATTATTTTCTTGTTAATATGAGTTTTTGTAAGAGGATTTGGTAGGAGGTTATAAAAGAAAGACAACAAATTCAAATGGGTACCTCCTTTTTTGTATGGGTAAAAGAAAGAACATTCCCCTTCCTCTCAAAAGATGGAAGGACGAAAAATTATGGTTGTACAAAAAGTTCATTTCTCCACCATTCTTCTCCCACTTCCCTTCCTTTCCACCAATGATCAACTTGCCAAAAAAGCCTCATGTATTATTTGGAGTGAGCTACATTCTTTTCTATTCTCTTTTTGATGAAGTCAAAATATCATTATTATTATTATGGTAATATATTCTTATTTTGTTTATAAAATAAACTAAAGATATAATAGAACTCATATGTTCTATTTTATTTTGTTCCAACACATCTATTTATTTCATTCTACTGTCGAGATCAATTAGGTAACATGATTTGAACCAAGAGAATTGACCAACATGATTAGTTTAGATAAGGTAACGTTGATCGCCTAATAATCCAGTGCTAATTCTAGAAAGGTAAAAAATATGATATGGTTGAGTCATCACCTATTATAGGAAAACCTTTGTTCACGCCAAAGGAAAAGTCATACCACCAACACACCTGAGTTATTGATTGGACAGGTCCATGACATTGCCCACAACACAAAGGTAACCCCATTTCAGATCATTGTTAACTGATTGGCTGAAAGGACAAGGTCACATATCAACGATGATTGTTTATAGGGCTGGTGTCTGCCCCGATTTCCGACTGCATGGTTTCATTAAATTCGCCACCACATTTTTTCCAGTAAAAAATGTAGAAAAATCTTTTGGCTCAATCGCATTGGGCCTTGAACTTTGATATCCAGGTTCGAGAGTCGATCACACATTAGGGAAAATATTAGCACCTCAGTTACCTATTGGAACAGTACCTACAATATTGCATGAATTATTAATTGTGTTATTATTATATTTTTACCAAAAAAAACTTTATTTTATCATTATGTCTAACAAGAGTGATTTTGGTCCTACGTATCCTCTTTATGGGAATCAAGACTATATAGTCCTTTGGATAGATAAAAGTTTGTTGGTTGGCTTAATTTTATTTCTTAAAAAAAGGTAACGTTTAAATTATATTTATAAAAAAATCTGAACGAAACATAGCTCTTACGTCCGATACTACATCTCATATTAAAAATTGGTTCAAAAGTTCTAATTTTTGTTTTTTATTTAAAATATTTTGTAAAATGAGTGAAACATATCCCTTACATTCGAACCGTATCTCATATTAAAAGTTGGTTAAAAAATTCTAATTTTTTGTTTTTCTTTTCATTTTTTAAAAAGGTTATTTTTTTATGTAGAAATATACTTAATCCTATTAATTATAAGGAAGTGAAATATAGCCCCTACAACCAACAGTGTAACATACCCTAAAATTAGAGTTAACATATTTCACATAGTTTTGTTTTAAAAGATTTTTATTTTTATGTAATTATATAAAAAAATGGGATTTCAAAGTAAACTAACAGAAAATCCAATTTTACATTTTTTTTATTTTTATGGTAAATGTATTAAAACTATTGTTATAGTAATTATTAATGGAAGGACGTAAATAGATAAAAACAAATTTCAAGTGGTGAAGTTGTGTACTTGTATTGACTCCATGGTTAAAGTCGGTGCCAACTCGGATTTCAACAAATTATGCTGGCCTAATGTCTGCTACGTTCAAACCAGATTCCCAATCAGGTTTGCAATCAAAATTGTTTGAGTGAGAGAGAAAACAAATATCTCATAGTAATGTATGAGTTAATTTTATTTGGGTTTATTTTGTGGTGTTTGTTTTGGGTAAATATGAGTGGTAGAGTGTAGTATAGGATGATGAATGATATCATTAATAAAACATGCATTTGAGAGTAAATCTTTATTCATGAAAAAGGAAACACAGGTAAGTGTGAGATAAGCTTGACCTTGAGTGGGTCCTCAAATGAGAATTTAATGAGTCTCTAACTTTAGTTGAGGTTGGAGGTAATGCATTATCTCGTGTGACAAGTGTAGCTTATGTGGTCTTGATAAAAAACTGGGAGTTCTCTATTTTCTTGAATATCTTATGTTTCAATATTGATTACTTTCAGTTGAGTCTAACAGTAGCATTCTTAAAAACCAACTCAAACATATGAGTATCCTTCAATGAGATCATGAAATGCACGTAGAAAACGATTTTTAGTGATATATGATTTGCATAAGGTGAACATTTTATCATGTTACATTGATTGACATGCAACATATAACTCAAAATGATGCATGAAATGCAAGAAACGTGTATGACTATGCATATGTTGAGATGTATGAATAGTGTGAGGATGCAAATATTTTTATAATGTATAAGGTGTATGAATGCATGTAATTTTATTTTTTTATCGGATGCAAGAGACCACTAAAAAAATGCAATGTATGATGTGTCTGACTTTGAATGCATGTATGAAATGTTTTTTTTTATATGAGAAGGTTTGCGCCAATGAATGCAATGATATGATAAAATATGAAATGTTATAGTAATGCATGAAGTAAAATGTTTGAATTATTGTTTTTACGAATGTATGAATAAATGAATAGGTAAGTGTGTATGAATAATGTATTTATTTTTTAAAAGTGTATGAATGAATGAATAATTGAATGAATGAAATAATTTCTCTTTTTGAATGCATGAATGAATGCAAAAGCCAATCAATGAATTTTTTTATTTTTGAATGCAATGAATGAATACATAAGTCACTACAACATTTTTGGCTTATGGCAACGCTTTCAATTACAACTGTGATAAAACCGTGGCTATAGAACACATTAGGCAACAGTTTTTTAAATTGTTCTCTTACACTTTTTTTTACGTTTTTAAGACATAACGGTGAAAAACCATTCAAAGAAATAGAATAGGCCACGATTATATATACAAAACCCCAAAAACTATTCTCATGGCATCCCACCACAGTTTTATTAGCGTGGCCTAATAATCTATAAAAAACAATAGAAGAAACCGTTCTTGAATATCAAACATCACAAATACAATATACCTCTCACTTTGATTCAACCTCACTCTCACGGTCTCACCCTCCTCACTCTCACGGTCCCACCCTCCTCACGCTCACCCTCACTCTCACTCTCACCCTCAACCTCACTCTCATTGAAAGTCTCACTTTGGTGTTCCTCTTCACTATCTAATCTATCACAATGAACCTGGTTTAGGGTTTGATGTGAGACTATGTTTGATTTTTAGTTTGATTTGTGGTTTTGTTCTATTTGATACCTTGTTTGATTTGAGGTTATTTTTTATTTACGGTTCTATTTGATTTGGGGTTTTGTTTCTATTTAGATTTCTCACTTCCATATTTTTGATTCTATTACCAGATAGGTTTGCTAAATTGGTTTGCCAAGCTTGCTCAGATGAGGAACAATGGTAGAGGTGGTGCAACTGTTGTTGGAGTTTTTATTCTAAAACATTATCCATCTTCAACGTCTCTGATTCCTATTTCATTCTTTTTTGGAGCTTTCTATTTTAATTTAAGATTTGAAGCTTGTTAGCATTATCCATCAATCTTAATCATTACATGCATGCTCTATTTTGTTCAAATTTTTCTTACCTATTATTTTTAGATTTCTGAGGTATATGCAATAGCATAATGAGGCAATTGCTCAATCTTTTCTAGAATACCTGCAAGTTCAATCTTTAGGACAATATATTTTTACTTCCATGAAGCCATTCTACTAATTATAAATTGCCTTTAATTTTCTTAAATGACCACTTCAAGTGGTTATTGATCCTTTATAGTATTTTTTATTGGAAGTTCTTATGTCTCCATTGGACCTCTTTGATTTATGCATTACATCATTTAAGCATTATGTTCCAGACACTTCAAAATTTGGTTGTTAAGAATATGCGGAAACCAGCTACTGAAGTGTTTCAACCCCAATAAGTTGTTGAAGTGTTTTAGTGTTTCATTATTTTTCTCTCTTCCTTATTTCTCCCCCATCCTAATGAATATTTTTATTTTTGAATGCAATGAATGAATGCATAAGCCAATCAATGAAGATTTTGTTCTTGAACGTAATGAATAAATGCATGAGTCAATTAATGAAGATTTTTTATGAATGAATGCAATGAATGAATGTATAAGTCAATCAATGAAGATTTTATTCTTGAATGTAATGAATAAATGCATGAGTCGATTAATGAAGATTTTTTTATTTTTGAATACAATGAATAAATGCATAAGACAATCAATGAAAATTTTATTCTTAAATGAATGAATGTTCGAATAATATATTTTTGGATGCATGTAAGCATTCAATATCATAAATATGGTATACTTAATAGGTTTTATGGGTTATCTAAGACCCTAACCATAGGATGGGTATATAAGACATTTATATAAAACATCTTATAAGGTCTGCTTATAAGGTGTCCATATTGCATCCAATCACAAAGAGAGGAAACCTAAATACCATATGGATTACAAGTGGGGCTTGTAGTCCAAACCAGTAATGCCCATGATATTTGGTAACAACCTGAGTGGTTCATCATGCCAATATAAGTGAAGTCCAAAATCTCACCGACAAGGTGAATGTCCCTTATAATCTAATACTAGAGGTATAGAGCATATACTTATGCTAATATGATAATATGTTGTAAATGATAACAATAAAATAAAATAAAAATATAAACTAAAACTAAAAATAAAAATTCATGCATTTAACGTTTATGTGCCTGACTCTATTAAATAAAATCTCCAACAGAGTCACTAGCTGTTGCGCCCTAATTTTTGGCTGCACGACTTCATTAGAGTCGCCACTACATTTTTTCAGTCAAAAATGTTGAAAATTCTTTTGGCCCAATCGCATTGGGCCTTGGACTTTGATATCCAAGTTCGGGAGTCGATTACACATTAGGGAATGTATTAGCACCACAGTTGCTCGTTTGAACGGTATCCTACTATATTACATGAATTATTAATTCTGCTATTATTATATTTTTACCCAAAAAAAACTTGAGTTTATTATTATGTTTGACAAAAGTGATCTTGATCTTACGTATCTCCTTTATGGAAATCAAGACTATGTAGTTCTTTGGATAGAAGTTTGTTGATTGACTTAATTTTATTTCTTAAAAAAAATGTAACGTTTAAATTATATTTAAAAAAAATATGAACGAATCATAGTCCTTACGTCCGATACCACATCTCATATTAAAAATTGGTTAAGAAGTTCTATTTTTTTTATTTAAAATATTTTTTAAAATGAGTGAAGCATAGCCCCTACGTCAGATATCGTATCTCATATTAAAAGATGGTTAAAGAAATTCTAATTTTTATTTTTTTCATTTTTTTTAAAAAGGTTCTTTTTTGGATGTAGAAATATACTTAATCCTATGAATTATAAGGAAGTGAAATGTAGCTCCTACGTCCAACACCGTAACATACTCTAAAATTAGAGTTAACATATTTAACATAGTTTTGAATTAAAATATTTTTATTTTTATTTTTATGTAATTATATAAAAAAATTGGGATTTCAAAATAAACTAACAAACAATCCAATTTCACATTTTATTTATTTTTATGGTAAATGTATTAAAACTATTGTTATAGTAATTATTAATGGAAGGACGTAAGTAGATAAAAACAAAAATTCAAGTGGTGAAATTGTGTACATGTATTGACTCCTAGGTTGAAGTCGGTGTCAACTTGGATTTCAACAAATTATGTTGGCCTAATGTCTGCTACGTTGAAACCAGATTCCCAATCAGGTTTGCAATCAAAACTGTTTGAGCGAGAAAGAAAACAAAGAAGCTTTAGGAGTGTTAGAGATTATGTATTTTTATGGTTTTTGTTGGGATCCTTTTTTGTGTGTTGTGTAGAAGATTTTTGGATTATCGTGGATGGTATGAGTTCTTTTGAATGTCGAGGGTTTGAATGGATTTTGTTGAATTATTTTTTGGGTCATTGTGTAGAAGAGATTTTGAGGTTGTTGCGGATGATATGTATTTGTTGTTTATGAGAGATTATTTTGAACTGTGAATCTTTAAGAAAGAAAAAATAATGTGGGCATTTTTGGAGTTTTTGTCAAGTGTGTATCCTCCCTTTTTTTTAAGAGTGTGGCATTTTTTTTATAGCCAAGACATGTGCAAAAAAATATGGAAGAATGTGACCACCCATTAACTCATAGGATATGATCAATGAGCATTTGATTTTTTCTTAATAATTCCCAATTAGGAGCTGATTTCCATCGCTACTTAATGCTAATTTTTGCACATGACTCAATTTGATACACACTCTATTAATCTCCAATTGTCTCAAGGCCATAACTAGTAATTAAAATATGATTCAGTCACTCTTTAGTATAATCTTTTTAATGCATACTTAATCAGCTTTTACACACATACATTGAGAGCAAGATTTTCAAATTCAAATAATAAAACCAAAAAAGATTTTGATAATCATTAACTTGCATTTGAGTATTGTTTTGTTTTTTTGGGACACTTAAAAAAGTGTTATTTAGAACACGGCCAAACAATTCTTGAGAAGTCTAAAATAATTTTTCTGACTCTAAAAAATTAGATTTGGGTTCAACTTTCATAAAAACCTTAAAAAAGTTTTATCTTGGCAGGATCGTAAAATATATTTTCTCTTACATGCAAATTAATGAATTTTATCATAGTAAACATTTTTAGGAATTGATTCTAGCTAATAAGTGACCATTAAGTCACTTAAAAATTATTTTTGAATTTCCAAAATTAGATTAAACATAAGTCATCATGAAATTATTAATTATCCTTTAAACATCTTTTCACAATTCCCTTTTTACTTTTTGGAAATATTTTTGTGAGGGAATTGAAATAAACTCCATTAAATATTAATGAATTCATTTAAACCCTTTTTTTAAATTCAAATTGAGATTTTATGTGTTAGATCATTAAGCCAAAAAAGAACATTTTTATTTGTTATAATTTTTTGAAAAGGTATTTAGGGCCGGACAAAATTGGATATTCACAGCTGGTAATGAACCGAACCAACTCAGTATTTGTTCCAAACTCGACTCGTTATTTAGCTCGATAAATTTGGTTCATAAACCAAATGAGCTCAAAATTGATATCGTTAAATAAATGAACCGAACTTGAGCTGAACAAGTTCAACTCGTTAGGTTCATAAGTTGGCTCGTGTATATATATATATATATATATATAATATATATATAAATAAATGTTATATTTATATATCTAATATTTTTGAAAATGAATTAATAATTTGAGTTGTCCAAATGAACCAATTTGAACTGAATAGAACAGTTCACAAACTTTAATTGAGCCGAACTCGAGCTATAAAAAAACTTGTATCGAATTTGAGTCGAGTTTCGAATTGAACAAATCTTTATCAAACTAAACCGAGTTGAACTCTGGTTTGACTCAGTTCGCCTCGTTTCCAGTCCTAATTGTGTATCTCCTCTTGGAGTGCAAATCAGTTCACCCGCATATAAATATGTGATACCAAGAACAAGGAGATGACATATATTTTTCTACCCTCTCTAGCATGCATCTCTATCTCTCTCCTATAAATATTAACTTAAGCGACAAATTTAGTATCCACGTGGTCACCCAAGATGTTTCAAAGCATGCCACAATTGGTTCAACGTGCAAATAAACTCAAACTCTCTTCCTGTACTTCAGAACACTATAAGACGCTTCGTGGAACACATGGAAATAGGAATGAATAGGAGAGGACAAAACCTTTAATTTAACTTTTAAAGCATTTAATCCTAGAAAAAGACATGTTGCTCGCTTCATATCTTAGTTCTCAAGGAGAAACATAACATAACCCACACATAAATTCATATTATTACTCACCTTAGAAGTTGATGAATATGATCAACAATACAAGTTCACAAACAAAAAACTACATCACAAACTGAAAAATCCTGAGTATGAGTTGTTGAATACCTTTAGTTATACATGTGATAATTTAGGCAAAACCTATGGGCCCGCCCATACTTACTGGGCAAGCAAATCATGAAAAATGTGCACATCCGCCCTAAAATGCCCGTCTAACCTGCCCTATTCATCCACTAACATTTTCAAAGGGCAAAATGGGTGGCCCACATACATTATTAGATAAAATATTGAATATCAAATATGTAAAAGTATGTAATTTGTTAAATGTGAAAAAGTTTGTTCAATTTGTAATATATGCATTTGCATATCAAATGTAAGAAAATATTATCATTTTCTTATTATGTATATGCATTTTTATTTTGTATATTATATTTATGTATACCTTTTGTATTTTGCATGTAAATTATGTAATATGCATATTTTGTATTATATATTACATTTATATTTTGTATGTATTGTTCCATTTGTATGATTGTTTATTATGATAAATATATTTGTATATTTGTGTGTAAAATATATATATTCTTTATTTTGTATGAAGTGTACATAAATTTGTATATATTTTTTAGTTTTGTTTAGGGAGGCTCGTAAGTCTGCCCTGCCCATGTTTATGGCGGGCAGAGCATGATATTTCACACCCTATTTAAAAACAGATATGCACATGTTGTCCAAATTTAGACGAGCATTGCATGGACATGAACATAGTGGACCTAATTGCAATTAGTACATGGCATACAAAAAAACAAAATTGAAAATCTTGCTTTAAAACTATGCCATAATTGATGTTTAACAACACTCATTCAACATCGCTTATGTGTTGAACGCTGTTAAATATCAGGCAGAAGAGAATTAACCGCGCTTATTGAAACAAACGCTGTTAAATGTGTTATCTTTAACAACACTTATTGAAGCAAGCGCTGTTAAAGGTCATACTTCATATATTTAACAACATTTCTTCAATAAACATCGTTAAAGGTGTTATCTTTAACAACACTTATTGAAACAAGCGTTGTTAAATGTCATACTTCATATATTTAACAACACTTCTTCAATAAGCGTTGTTAAAAGTGTTATCATTAACAACGCTTATTGAAGCAAGCGCTGTTAAAGATCATACTTCATATGTAGTTTAATAGCACTTCTTCAATAAGCGATGTTAAAAGTGTTATCTTTAACAATGCTTATTGAAGAAAGCACCGTTAAAAGTTTCATATATTTAATAACACTTCTTCAATAAGCGTTATTATACGTTTGTTTTAGTGAGCGAAAATCTTTTCAAATTAAAAAACAAAACCTCACACAATAATACACATATCATTCAGTTTATCATTTCTCTTATTTTTCTTCTTCTCCATAAGTTACATTTTTTTCTCTTTTGTTTTTAGTTTCTCACTTCAAGCAAGTTATCATTTTTTTGTTTTTCTCTTCAAGCATAAGGTAAATCGTTATCTTATTTTAGCTCATTTATTTACCTTTTCACTAATAGTGCGATCTTTATTTGTTGTGAAATTATGCAGTTATTGTGTTCTAAGTTTTTTGCTATGGTTCACTGGTTTAGAACACATGGTTTGAGTACAATGATAAATTTTCTTTCTCAATTGCTGCTAATTTTGTATTTTTTTTATAACTTTTATAATTTGTTTAGAGATGCCATTTTTATTTGTATTTGCAGCTTGCATTGATCACTGAGGAACACAAGAACAATCTATAACAACTTGCACATTGGAGGAGAAAGAATGAACAATTTGCGTAAGATCTCATTACTCATATGTTATTTTATAAAATTGGAATCTGTTAAGGTTGAATGTAGTTGGAGTCGTTAGTGATTTAACAAATCTATTGTAAATGTGGTAGAGTTGGACATGCTTGTCATATGTTTGATAAAATGTGTGGGAGAAATATTGTCTTATTTAAAAAGTAGATATTTAACAACGCTTGCTTCAGTGAGCACTGTTAAATGTCTAATTTTTAGAACGATTCAAAAAACTCTGTTGAATATGACATTATGTGCTACTGCACTCACATAGAAAACACTTCAAAAACTTTGTTATATAACAATTTTAAACACTGTTGTTTTGCTATTCTGGTATAGTGTGTTATTATCATGTTGGGTTGAAATCCATTTACAATAAATTCTAGGATGTGACTTCATGTACTTCTGCATTCCGCTTTATTGGCATTCCATAAAAAATTCATCAATAGACTATTTATCAATAAAAATAATGTATGATAAAGTATTATGATGTCATTTCGATTTATGTAACTAATCCTACCTAATAAGATTAAGTTTTGGTTGTTGCTTCCCTTTGTTAGCAAGCAATTGTTGGAAAGGTAAAAACAAATTAGGAACCAATATAATATTCTCTTATGAAGAATAATATCTGATATTACAAATATCTAAAACGTTTAATTCAATCAACAATTAAAAGTAAGACTATGTTAGCTTTTTTATCAACAATAAGATAATTAATATAGAGATAAAAAAAAAGGAGAACAAGTGGTACTCCTATCCACTAAATATCTACAATTAATAAAGAAGAATACAATTTGAAGGGTTCATCAACCAATCAATTAGAGAAAAAGAAAAGAAAGGGAAGCAGACATTGATAAGACTCCAAGAATGTAGTAAAATAAGCTTCATCATCTCATCAAGTTGAAAACGCTTGTTCTTAAAAATAAATTTGTTCCTAATATACTAAAAAGTCCAAATTGTGATAAACCAAAGAGCCATCTATAAGTGATTTTTCTTATTGTTCATCCATAACAAAGATGCATGAATTGACAAATGAGTCTTTACTCTATTATGAATAATAGAGGTAAGATCAAAGTAAAAACAGAGTATTTGCCAAATAATATAGGATGTTGGGCAAGAAAAGAACAAGTGACTGGTGGATTCCTCCAACTCACCAAGAAGAACACACAAAAGGGAGTCTTGTACTCCTAAACCCCCTTTATAATCTAGGTTGAGTTTAGTTGGTATTCCATCCAAAAGTGCATGTTAGTTGAAAAGTGAAAACCCTCCAACATCCATATTTTCTACGTTGCTGTCCCTCTCACCTAGATAATTTTCTCAACATACAAGTATTTATATTAGTTCAATAAGTGCATGTTATACAACCAACACAACAGTAATGAATGGATGTTCTTGTATGTTTTTGCATAAAATAGAGATAGATACACAGGCTCTAGACAAGGCTTAATTAGTGGGGTTGTGTCAAATTTTGCAAGGGCGTTTTCAAGGATCATTATTTTCATGGAATACATGACATATTGATAGGATTCGTTCTTGACTTCTTGTACTGAAAACATGGTTTTGGTACCTCACATGGAAACATTTGTAACATAAGATAGGCTAATATTGTGTCATATATACTTGACTTTAACAAAGTGCATTAAAGTGTAATATTTATATACTGTATGTATAAAGATTTGTACACGGTTTGTATCATCCATATTTCCTTTGAATTACTTTTTTGAAAAGTCAATCATAATTAGATATGAATAGTGAATGATATAGTAATAGTATAAAAAACTCTTATACGGTTAGTACATCAATTTTTCTCAAATAATTATTTATTTCTAAATGAAGGAGAAGAAAAGCTATCATATTTCTTGAAAAGTTATGCCATGCAAGTCAGCCAATAATCAAAACTAAATGAAATTATTATCCAAGTCAGCTAATACTTTGTTTAAACCCGAATTGTTCCCTTTCTAGGTTCAAATATTGTTAATTCTCTTCTTGATACTTTAACATTGTCCGTTTGTCACATGACCCTAATGACAACACTTATGGAATAATAGTGTAGTCACAATGTATACCATAATAAATATGACTCTTGATCCATCCCAGTATTCAAGCAATTAAGGTTTTCCTATTCAAAGATCACATGAGTCTTAAAGACCGATAGACACCAAGGTAGTTAAAATCGTGTCTCTACTCGTGAAATCACACGAGTATACGCGTTGAGCAACCATGGCCGTGCTCGATCCCAGAACATGTTCTAGAGCAGGTAAAATCGTGGAATCGTAGTATTAGGACGTAAACTCGTTGGAATCGGCGTGTTTATTGTTTCAACTTTGTGGTTGCGCAATTGTTGGGCCTCAACCCGCTTCAGAACCCGTTTATGCAAACCAAGTCAATGAAACCCTAGAACCCAGTCCACTATTGAACCCTATTCTGCACCCAGGTGAGTTTTTTACAATTTTTTCTCTCCATTTATTTACTTTTCATCTTCTTCTACCTTTACGATCATTGTTCATCGACTTCTCCATTGACGGTTACTATTCATCGTCTTCTCCATTACATACATTTTTGACCGTCTTCTCCATTATGTGCACTATTCATCGTCTGCTCCATTACGTGCACTATTCATCGTCTACTCCATTACGTGCACTGTTCACCGTCTACCTTTTCTCCTTCATTTCTCCTCCTTTCTCTATTCACAGAATCACAGTCATTATTCTCATTTCTCCATTCACAGAATTAGTCACAACATACTCCTCAAAAAACTCTTTTCCCTCACATAACCCATTTCCCTCACAAAACTCTTTTCCGTCACATAACCCATTTCCCTCAAAAACTCTTTTCCATCACATAACCCAATTACACGTGTTATACCACACTCTGCCACCACTCACCCCTCAAAATTATTTCCTTCATTTGTTTTATTATTTACATAAACATTATACACTTTCTTGTGGTTATTTCCACTGCTTGTTAATTTAAAATATTCACTACTCCTTCATTACTATTTCAAGCAATCACTATTTGAATATGTCCCGAGAAGGTAACTCAAATTCAATCCCAACTGTTGGAGGCTCAAGTGTTGCTACTGAGTCCCAAAGCAGTGCTTCTAAAGTATTGCCCAGGAATGCACGTGGGAATAGAAGTGACATAGCATGGAATTGTAGTTGATGGAACGAGAAAAATACAATGCAAATACTGTCAAAATGTTGTAAGCGAAGGAACATATAGGTTGAAGCATCATCTAGCTGGAACTAACAAGGATGTTGAACCTTGTATTGCTGTGAATGATGAATTAAAGAAGGAAATGTTATTGATTGTTGCTAGTTACAACAAAACTTAATTAACAAGTCCAATTCATTTTTGAGTGAGGAGGAACAACCTAAAGTTGGTGAAAAAAGAAAGAAAATGAAAACTTATTCAAGAGGAACGAGATTAGCACTCAAGCCACCATCAACAATATGTTTAAGAAGGGGATCAAAGAGGAAGCAAATCAAGCCATTGCAAGGTGTTTTTACAACAATGTCATTCCACTTAATGTGGCAAGAAGTGATGAATACTTTGAAATGTTCGAGTTGGTTGCGAAGCATGGTCCAGGGTTCAAACCTCCATCCTACCAGGAAATAAGCGTCAAATATTTGAAGGAAGAGGTAAAGTTGACTAATGCTAGACTTGAAGAACACAAGGCTGAGTGGAAGAAAGTTAGGTGTACTATAATGACTGATGGTTGGACCGACAAGAGGAGGAGGACAATCCTGAATTTCTTAGTGCACAATCCCAAGGGAATAATTTTCTTGAAGTTTATTGATGCATCACACATAGCAAAAACTGCTGATAGGATCTTTAAGATGATAGATGAAGTTGTTGAGGAGATTCGGGAAGATAATGTTGTTCAAGTTGTGATAGACAATGCATCTAATTACAAAGCTCCTGGAGAGATGTTGATGGAGAAAAGGAAAAAACTTTATTAGACATCTGGTGCTGCTCATTGTATTGACTTAATGTTGGAGGAGTTTGAGAAGAAAATTCCCATTCATGCAGACACAATTTATAAAGGTAGAAAAATTACAACATTTATCTATGCAATGACTTCTCTAATTTCTCTTTTGCAATAACACACAAAGGGATGAGATTTAGTGAGACCGGGCCTCACTCTTTTTGCCACTTCATACTTAACTTTGGGTTGCCTTAATGATAACAAAACAAGTTTGATAAGAATGTTCACATCAGCAAAATGGAAGGCAACCAAATTTGTCAGGACACGTGATGGGAGATTAATTGAAGATGTGGTGTTGAATAAGGAATTTTGGAAGAGTATTGTTTTTATTTTGAAAGGTGCATTTCCATTAATGAAAGTTCTTCGTTTGGTTGATTCGGATGACTATGAGAAGCCACTGATGGGATTAATATATGAAGCAATGGATCAAGCTAAGGAAAAGATACAAAGTGCTTACAATGGTGTTAAAGATAGGTAACATTAATGTATTATTTGGAACTAATATTCATGTATTAATACCTTTTGCTATTTATTTGCAACTAACGTCATTCTTTATGATATTATTTATAGTTATATGCCTCTATGAAAAATCATTGATGATAGACGGGATAGACAACTTCGTAGACCATTACATGCTGCAGGATATTTTCTTAACCCTCAACTACATTATTCTTCGGGGTTTAATGTTGATCTTGAAGTTAGAAATGGGTTTTTTGATGCCATAGGAAGGATGGTGCCTGATATTCAAGATCAATCTAAGATTGTTGTTCAGATGAATTGTTTTACAAATAAACGAAGCTTTTTTGGTAAGCCATTTGCTTTGGCAACGGTAAAGCAGAAGACTCCAACAGATTGCTGGGAGTTTTTCGGGGATGAAACACCAGAGCTTAAAATTTTTGCTCTTCGTATACTAAGCTTGACATGTAGCTCCTCTGGATGTGAGCATAATTGGAGTGCTTTTGAAATGGTAAGAATTTAATTGAATTGTATGTCTATTGATTATTTGTTTATGTCCATACAAATGTAAGCGTAATTATATTTACATTGACTATTTGTTTAGGTCCATACCAAGAGAAGAAATAATTAGAGCAAGAAACAATGAACGATGTTATTTTTGTTATGGCCCAATTAAAAATTGTCCAAAAAGAAGCAAGCTAGGAAGGATGTCGAACTAACTATTGATGACATCGCATCTGATGATGAGTGGATCGTGGAGCACAATAATGATGATGAAGATCATTTGGACGACCTAGAATGTGATGGAGATGATTTGATGAGAGAAATCATTGGATAAGATATTGGGGAAGATATAAACGATGTTGAAGAAAATAAGGATGAAACCCCTTTGGAAGATGAATAGACAGTTTGATGTGAATGATTTGCTAAATTAGATTTAGTTGCATTTAGACTTATGTTTTGATATTGGATTTGGATTTGAAAGAATGCTTTTAGCAAATTTATGCTTTGAAGTTGGATTTGATATTATGTTTTTACCAAATGTATACTTTGAGATTAGATTTGGAATTGTGTTTCAAGCAAATTAAGTTTGAATTTGGATTTATGTCTACTATTTTTTATATATATAAAAATTCCTTTGCATATTTCTGTATTGTTAATTAGGATCTTACGATTTGATAACCTATATGATTTTTTATATATATAAAATTCCTTTGCATATTTCTGTATTTATGTATTGTTGAATAACCTATATGATTTGATAGTAATGTCTCATGATGGTGTTATGAAAATATAAGGTTATCTGTACTCATGATTCAAATGATCTCTCTCTCTTAAAAATGTAATAGATTGGCAGTAAATTTATATTTATTTATTTATTTATACGAGTGACTAATTTGGAACTTTTCTGATTTAACTAATCCTAAGAGATTTTGCCTTGCATGTTGAATTGAGATGTTTGTTCATGTAGGAATTTCAATCATGTTGCACATTATATAGGTCACTAGAATTAGAATTAGGTACCTACAAAATAACAAAACCCATCAAAGTCACGGAAGAGATTCACTACAGTTTATAATTGTCTTCACGTGCATGTAGAGTGTAGAACCATTCTTATTTCCCTTTTGTCAAAAGAACAATTTTTTTTAAGATAACAAAACAAAGGGTCTTCATTTCTCTATTTGGATCGTGATATAGCAACAACTTTGAGTTGGGTTTCTCTAGGAATTGTAAAAAGACATTGTAGGAAGGAGAATAAACTTGTGAAGTGTCATTTGTCAAAGTGTCTTTCACAACCAATGAGTAGATTTATTATACGACCAAATGTATGTATAGTTGTTTTCACTACCAAATGGTAGAAATTAAACACTCCTAATGCATAGACACACACGTGCTAGGTAGCTATAGTTTTCAAACCTTGACGTTACTAGATTTTAAATATTCATTTATGAGTTGAGTTTTAAAGAATAAAATGAATGAAAAGGTTTCAAAATCATCTTATATTACAATAATATTATATTTCATGGTTCACAAATATTTCCCTTCTCACCATTATCCTCTAAAACCTAACTTAGAGACTGATCCTGAAACTTCTATTAAATAAACTAAATGAAACATCAGCAATATATAGGCATTTCTCATATGGCAATAGGTAGGGGAATACTATCAAAAGTTCAATATACTCCACATATATCAAAGCACCCTAAATAAAGGAAATAACTTGCTAAACTAGGGAACATTTATCTATCTGAATTGTCACAATAAATACAAAGACGAAAAAATTAGAAGCATACACATCATCCTCATGTGATCACTCTGAAGACATTAATGAAGAAGGTGTTGCATTAATGAAAAGAAAAACATTAACTGTCAAATACCCTAATCGAACTTATAAGTTTATCACATATTCTTAACCAATACATAGCACTCACTACCAACCTTATAATAATCATATAAGGCAATCAACTATTTATGTAATCAAATTAATTATAATGTATGGTTCTTAGTCTGATTTTTTTTGTTTTTTATCACACTCATCCCTTGAAATATATACCATATGGTACATAGTAATAACCAATATTAATCATAAAGTCACAACTAACTTTCTTTTCTTCATTAATCTCTCTCTTTTGTGCCAATGTCCAATCACTAGGTGAACCAATATAAATCAAACCCATAATGGGAAACTTTTGTTTGAAGGATAACATAAATTCTCACTCAGAGAAAAGATAGCAATGTTTCTGTATCTCTCTGCAAAGAACATGAAGTCAAAAGCGATATTTCATAAAATTTCCTTACAAAGAAAGGTTGAAAAGAAGGGACTATGACGTTGCCGTGTATTCTGGAGGAACGGTCGATGTCACTTTAAGGTGGCTAACACTGTTTTTGTGTTACTACAAGTAGATGATTCTCGGGCTTTGAAATTGAAATACATACAATATAGTGTAATATTTATGTATTAATGTTGTAAGATATATACACAATCAATGTATCATATACTATTTATTTGAATTACTCTTCTCAATAATAATTAAATATTTTGATAATAAATAATACAATGGTATAAAACTCATACATTGTCTATGCACAAATTTTTTTCTCCCAATATATTTCTCTATATACTTTTAGATGGCTATGTAATAAGTTGGTTAATTGCTGTTGGATGAAAATTTATTGGACTAAGGCTTTTGAAGGAGAGAAGAGGAACATAAAAACCCTTTGAGTCATTGCACCTCCTTAATAACATGACAAAAAGTAATTATAATTTTAGGAGTAATCACAAATAGATTACAATATAAGGTTTTAGTCTATGCTTACATATTTGAATATAGCTTAGTGATAGTAAATAAATGGAATATGTAACTACATCATGTGTTCAAGTTGAATTATGAGAGACTTTTTTAAAGGAGAATAAAATATTGTAGATGATATTTAAGCTTAAATGACGAGATTGACGAAATTCTTGGGCCCAAAAAGATTGCATGTGAAGACTATGATTTTACATACTCCTCCCTGTGTATTTTTTTGAATGTTTTCCAATTATGGGAATCTTCACATTTACTATTTATCACATTTTCTCATAACAGTCCGCAATATAAGGTCTTGAGAGTATTCGCAAGTAGGACGTGAACACAATTTAATATGTTGATTATCATAAAACTTGGGTTGAGCAATTATCATGCTAAGTTAATTAGATATTATGCCAACTTAATAATAATAAAGATATTTCAAGACACCACATTAATTACACAAAGAGGAATAGTTATGGGACAAAAATATTTTGTATATATCCTGGATTAATGAAAATGTCAATTAAAAATTAAAAATTTATTATTTTTTTATTTTTACTTCAATATCATTAGTTTGAAATATAATTTGAAATAAAATTTAAGAGATTAGATCATTTTTTATACCTAACTAACATGAATATATCCAATTAATAGGGGGAAACAATGACGTGCTAATAAGGCCATGATGTGATGTACTATCTGTCTATACCAGAGTAAATTAATATTTTGGCACTGTGTTGCATTATATGAAATTTCAGTGTGGTTGGTTGGATTTTTGGATGTGTTAGGAAGAAGCATGTGGAAAACAACGGAACAGTATAGACTTTATGGGAATAATGAGGTGAAGTAGTAAGTAGGTAACTGATCAAGAATAATTCAGGTAAAAAAGGTTATTCTATTCTTTTCATATTTAGAGTTATATATTATATCAACATATAAAGAGGGGGGAAATGATTCACGAGCATTTTTTATAATGTCACTGAATTGTCCATGATTTAAATTTAATCATGATTTAAATTTAATCATTATTAATTTTAAATTTAAGTAACATAAATGAATTAAGAATGATACTTGTATATATATATATTTATTTATGAGTACTATTAGTACCCTGGAATATTTGTAGCTGAAGTGACTTGTAATTGTCAGTTCTTGCACCCCTTTAATCAATAACTTTCAGTTGAACTTTCCTACCTCTCTGATTCATGTATACAGTCTTTAACTTGCAGTTAACTGATGAGACTTGAGATCCAGAAACAGATCACAGAAGAAAGATAACTTCATTATTTATGCATATTCTCTAGTTAAGACTTTTGTTATGTTTTGATATATGCATGGTATGTGTAAATATCTTTATACTGGCTCCATCCATGTTAATATATTGTGTGCATAAATTTTGAATATCTAATTTACTCAATTATGGAGAAGAAAAAAACATTTTATTTTTTTAATATATGTGATCATTTTTCTTTGCATGCCTGCATAATGAAACCCTATCTTGGAGGTTTCATTTTCCATTTAACTATATGATATAACTTATAGTTTGACCAACTTGATCAAAATTGGTTGGTGAGGTTTTACTTATTCTTCAAAGAAAAATGTTTTTTTCAACAGCTGAGTAAGACATCATGTGTTATTGTAAGTGTGTAGGTATTGAGATATCAAGTGTTTAATTAAAACTATAGTCATTATATGATTTGTATATGAAATGTAAATAATATAATTATGCAAAAGGACTGTAGTGTTGTATCTTCCTTTGTCAGTTGCCATCAATGAACTGCATGCAGCTACACACTGATGATTTTATGTTCAAAAGGACACAAACAGAAATAAAAAAACATAACATCTACATATTTGAATAAAATAAACATATGCAACTAGAGATAGAATATTAATAATTATACTCTAAATTATTTCAAGGAAATAAACCTTATCATTATACTAAAGCTTTAATTAGCAGGAAAGAAAAGGTTCTTCCTTATCTTCTATCAACCCCTAATAGAAAACAAAACAAAAATAGGCAAATACTGACATTTCATTACAACTTCTTCTGTCTTCATTGTATACTACTTAACTTTCTGTGATTCTCCTAGCCTTAGTTCAAGATCCAAGTCTTCCATTCCAGGCTTAAGTCCAAGTACAAATTCTTCTGCAGACTTGAAAGCCATGCTTCTATCTTTTGAACATGGCTTGATAAAGACAGGCATAGAAGGAATATAAATTTTTGGTCTTTTATAACTCATGGCTTCTTCATCACATGAACCATTTGGTGATGATTTTTGGCCAAACACTGAATTCAATCCCACAGACAAACTTGTCTCAACATAATCATTGCAACCCAAATCATTAAAAATTTCTTCCCTTTCATTGACTGAAGAAAACTGAGAATTACTTAATGACTTAGGGTGAATTTTCTGACAATGATGAAAACGATGAAGGGCTTCTTTACTTTGATGATAAGGGCTAAGACCTTGTTTGAGCCTGGCTCTATCCCTTCTGTGCACATTCATGTGACCCCCTAGGGCTTGAGCTGACCTGAAATCTCTTTTACAGAAATTGCATGAGTAAGATCTTGGAGGCCATATGCACCCTCCAAGTATCCTCTTTGCATCTTCAGCAAAAGCCTTTTCTTCCCATGAATTGTTGTTGTTGTTGCATGCTCCTATAACTATTGGTGCTTGAATATGTGACTTCAATATTTGTTTTCTCTTCATCCAAATCATGTACTCAGATTCCTCCATATGTTGGTGATCAATAGTAAAGAAAGATTATGAGTGGAAGATGCTTTATATAATGAAATTAAAGGTAGCAAGGGAGTTCAATATAAATGGTGTGTGTAGGGTTGTTGCATGTCACTGTAATTAAACTTTGAAAGCAACTTAAGAATCTATGAGGGAAGAGAAAAAGTTTAAGATGAAAAGGTCTTTGTTATTAGATTTGCATGTTGCCTTTTTGTACTGAAGCTATTCTGTTGTTTGTTTTTGGTGGGTTCACAGGGTTGGGGGGTCCATTGATTCACACGGATGAAAGAGAGATAACAGTTCTGACTTCTGAGAGTAAAATACTAAACTGTTTCTCTGAAGCTTCCACCAAACACCTATATGGTAATAAACTGTAAGACTGTTCAGTCTTCACATATAGTAAATACATCATCCATATGGAACTGATTCATCACCTCTCATGTAAGCACAGTAAACTTGTTGGAATGAATAATTACACATACTAAAAAGTTTAATTTCTTATATATTAGTTAAGACGATAACTTGGTTAGCATCAAAAGTAAATAAGTCAAGAAATATTATCGTAGGAAATTTCATTGATCAGTACATCTGTAAATGCTTCCAAAATCATGAGGTCTATCATAACTTAGTGAGAATTAGGAAAATCTTACTCATCTAAACTTTTTTCTAAAATAAAATAAAGTATACTTCAAATAAAATTATTTTTATTTGTATAAAAAAAACTTTGACAACATGCTCTTAATCTCTCTCTCAATTACCTTTTATTCATATAACTGCATTTCTTTTCCTTTTTTGTTTTACAAAAAAATTGGTGAATGAAGTACAAGGGTTATATAACTGCATTTCAAAGTCTTTCAAGTAATTCCTTTATGTAAGCATGAATAAAGAAAAAATAACATATTCTCTCATCACTTTCTTGTGGCGTATGAAGATTTGTAAGAAGATATATCATTATTCATAAATAAATGATAAAGTTTATGAAGTAGCTCATTGTCAACCTTTATTGTTGGATAATCTCAGACACCTTCTATGTGTCTCTAAACAACACCTGCTGCATAACATTGGAAAATTCAAGATAGCAAATACATGAAGCACTAAACATGGATAATTTATTGAATCTCTCCCTTGCCCGCACACAAATACATGAAGCACTAAACAAACAAAAAAGATCTTTTTGTTTTATTAGGTAACCTCCCACCCTATTATTAGGGTAAAAGACTAGAACTATGCTAACACCCTTGTTAGTAAACAAAAACATATAAACCTTAACATGTGGTTCAAAATAAGAGGGGAAAATTTGGATACATCTACCATTCCCATACCCCACTAAATGAGACTCTCGTGCAATGGGTTGCCCTGATGTGGTTCAAAATAACAAAGTTGTTATCAAAATCAGAGATCATGTATTGAGCAGTCATTAGCTTAGAATGAAATTTAAGGCAATCATGGGTTAAGATTAAGGATAACAACTTTTATCTCTACAACTGATTTATCTCCACAGGAAAACAGTCAAACCAAACAAATAAGAAGACATATCCTTGGATGTTCAAATGTATGTCAATATGATTATTCAAAACTTGTTATTTGCATCATACTGAGTAAAATACATGTTGCAGCTAAGAGATAACAATTTCCAGTTCTGTACAATTTAGCAAGAAAATGCTTGCTGATATTTTGCAGTTAGTTACCTAACTGCCTATTACATAAACTCATTGAGAGAAAAGAAGGAACCCATCTCTATTACAATAACCTGACAACAAAAAAAGCACTCAAATGCTTCTCAAGTTATAACATGATACCTCTAACAAAAAATTTCACTAGTGTAGTAACAAGCTTCCTAAGGGCAAATTGAGAAAGAGGGAACACCCAATGAAAGGCTAGTTCAGAATTACCCTGACCAACCTTAATAAAGATGTGAACCGCATCTATGTCCTATTATGCAGAATGAACATGAGAACCGGAAAGACAGCATCAAGATAAAAAAATGAAAATCTATGAAGAACGGCTGAGAGGTTCAGAGACACAGAAAAACCAATTCAGGTAGTCTAGGCACTGCAGCTAGAACTAACTAATACCAGCACCATCTTGGACCACAGTTTCTTTCTAAGGAACAAGAATGTTTGCATCAGGTGTCAAACTTCCAACTGTTTCAATCTATTTGTGCTGCAAATGCTGTGTCTTGCTCAGGGAACACCTCGGACTCCAATGATGGAGCAATATTCTTCACGTGTAACCATGTCAGTTCCCACAAACTATTTCCATCTGAGCCACTGCTCTGCTCAAGTATGCCTCCTGATTTCAAAACAAGCAAAGTGTTTTTCAGAAGCTCGGGCACAAGCTCTTGAAGTTTCTCGCTTCTCCTACCCCTAACTTTCACCTTCATATAATTTTCCATACGGCTTAACACACCCAGCCATAGTTTGCAGAAATCTGGCAACTGTGATAGTTCTTGGACTAACTGGAGTTGAACTTTAGACAAGATCTTCAAGGCAAGAATAAGTGTGCCTTCTATGTTTCGGTAGTCCTTTTGAGAGTATGCCTGAGCAATTTCAAGCAAGTCATCTACCAAAGTGAAGATCGCTTGATCGTAACACTGTAACCATAAATCAGGTGGGATATGAATCCCAACAGCTCCTGTCAAGCACTTCTGCAAAGATAACAATGCGTGATTTCTAACCACCTCTCTCTGATCCAAACATACTTTTCTTAGGCCATGCACTAGCCTCAACCACATTTCCCCAATATCCTGCAACATATTTTCCACTTCCTCTTCTTTAGCTGCTTGCTTAGCATCATGACTCCACTTTTCTAAACAATGTACAGAAGCTGCCATATGATCTAGTGCAACTACAGACCGCTCTACCTGTCCTACATGAGACTCAGCGAACTGCCTCGCAGCATCTACACAGAGAACATAATTCGAAGGAAGCAAGTAGGTTCCATCAGACATAATGAACGATAGTGTATCAAATCCAGCCTCAGCTGATTCCAGGTGTCTAGCAGTGATGGAAAGCAGTGATGTAATTGTCCGCCATCCTAACTGAGATCTTATATGAGAAGCATTTGCCTTCACAAGGCGGCTAACTTCCTGTGTAATCTGCTCGTAGTATGCATCTGCAACATGTGCATCAAGCTTCAAGACAAGTTGCAAAGACTTCAAAAGTTCATCAGCTATGTTCTCTTTGTAGGGAAGCAAGCGATGGCAAATCCTTAGAAGTCCAAAAACAGCCCTTTCTACCAGGGCACAAGGCATCACAGTTGACTGAACAATATTGGATATGTGCTCATAAACACCTTTCCAAAGAAGTTCAATTCTATCCCTGTTATTTAGAGTGATTGCTATCAGTAAGTCCAAGCAGAAAACTGAAGTTTCTTCATCCTCATGTATGATGTTCCCGTTAGGAGGTCGCGCTCCAGCATTAATGAGTGCACTCGCAAGCTGCATTAGAGATCCAGCTTGTAGAAATTTACTCTCAGTAAATATGTTGTCAATGTGACACTTCTGAATTGTTTCCATTGCTTGCTGATGAGCAACAAGTTGTTCTTCAGTTGGTATTGATCTTGGCTCTTCAGTGCCAAAATATAAAAGTTGACTAAACCTGCTCATCAATCCTGAGGATCTCTTTGGAGTACTAATGGACGGAGGACGACTTAATGAGAACGAACTCGAATTGCGCTTCTCACATCCATTTTCTGCAGAAATATTTAACTCATCAACAACATCACTGGCCAAACGAGTAGGAAGAAGGCCTAACTTGTGGAACCTTAAGATGCAATCAAGAATATTCCTCCACCCTGTGCAGATGTAATCACCATAGCTATTTGCAATAGTGAAAACTGTCTCAGTTGCCATTCTTGCTTTTGTGTCTTCACCAAAGGCAAGGATAGATTCATCAGCTGGTAATGGATCCAAAATGATGATGAACTTACAGAGACACGCAACCAGATCATTGAGTACATTTTCAAGATGATAGTAAGCTGATATCTTTGCAACAGCTAAGAATCCATCAAAACATATTTGGCATACCTCTTCATTTTCAGCATTATCAAATACAACAGAAATGGCAGCAATTGTTGGACCTGACAATATAACAAACATATCATAATCAAGGTGGGCTCTGGAATCAGATACAATGAATGGAGTAGTTTTCTTCGACTTGTACATCAGAGAAATCCACCGACTTGGGGTCATTTCAGGAAATCCGGAACCTGGTTCTGGGGTCGTGCGGATTTCATTCTTACAAATTGAATGGTAAATCTCCGACAAGAATTCTTGAGGCAGATCATTGCCACCATTTATACGCCTATTATTCCTGATAAAATCCCCTTCTGTCATCTTCTTTTTTACCTGCACATTGTGATGATCTGTATTAAGCATTATAATTGAGTATGATAAAACAAGAGCAGCATCCTTGTTAGCTAGGATATGTTGTGACTGCTCATAATATCTCTCAGAGAAGGCTTCGAGAACCCGATGTATCTTCTGTGATTCTCCAGGAAGCCTAAAACTCTCCAAAAATAGACGCAGGGCTGTGTCTAAGGTCATGTCTTGGAAATCAAATGTTCTAGCAAACTCATGAAGAACCTCAACACAGAATTCATCATGATTTCCTAGGAAATCACCGATGAGATTTTTATCCAACCCAACAGTGTATCTTAAAAAGCAGGCAACACTTTGGGGATCAAGTTTATCAGGCAAAAGATGTGTTACTTGGAGAAACTCAAGACCCTTTTTAACATCACGATTGAAGTGATCAGCTCCAATCATCAATCTTCTCTTGAAGCACTTTCTTCGGCAGACAAAAGGAATCCAATCTTTTGGATCATCAAAATTTTCACACGTTTCCATCCAGAATGGTGTATACTCTTCAAAATTCACAAGAGAATGTTCTGAACTTACAGATCCAGTGCCTATCCTTTCAGCCATTCCCTGCATGATAGCAATAAGACCATCCAAAGCAAGAATATGCATGGAAGACAATGGATTGTTCACAGGAAATGCACTTCTGGACAATAAAGTAGCAACTTCTTCGAAGACATTACTGCAAGTTATATCACAATCAAAGTTAGCATACATCTCCACCATGAAAGTTTTTTGTCTGCAGAAATCAACAAGGGCCTCCATGGCAGACTCCTGTTGCTGATATGAAGCCCCATATTTGCTTTGTGCAAGCCTCAAAATTACACAAGAAAAAAATGCTTCTAGCTGTAGTTTGAGTTCTGTACGAAGATGGTGATACAAATTGAGAACAATGCTACACACCATTGAAAGTACAAGAGGACTCATTGACAAACCGAATTGCATAAGATTTTGGAATAACTCATCTTGAATTAAGCTCAACAATCTTGGGTGACGGCGAAAGGAGGGTCCTCCCAACTCTATGGCTGAATTAATCAGTGTTAAGGCAAAAAGAGGCACATCTTCATCATATGCGATTGTGTTTGATCTAGGATTTATTCCCACATGCTCAACAACATTCAACAAAGAACACAAGAAGTGAAATATTTCCATCATACAGGGAACCCCATAAGGTTCTGTCATGAGCTGCAATTCATGTGGATCAGTCTCCTTGCCACTGATAGCTATAGCTGTGTTTCCACCCATTGCAGTTTCTGTCACAACACTTGCACTCCCGGAAGCAATGCATGTGGATAATGGCTGACCATCATATATAGGATTCAGGTTCCCATTTTCCAATTGGCTGCTTTCTGAAGCATGCTCATTGTTTAGCCCACTAGCCTGAGAATTAAAAACAGTAATTTGATTATGAATTTATGCAAGTCCTGACTCTCAAAACTCTGTTTTGCACCAGCAATTAAAATATTGTCTTTGAGAATGTGCAGATATGACTATAAAGAAACAGTATATGTAATAATATGTTTAGAGAACTCTAACCCTAACTAGTAACATGTAGCCTGTAAAGATTATTTGCTTACTTTTATTCCTCTTCTTTGGAGGTCCATGAAGATGGCGCAGGACATGGCAGAGTCAATTAAAGTTATGCATTGATTTTTTCTACAACTTATGTATTCACTAATAAAATATTACTTAAAGGTTTTTCCTTGCTTTCTGGTGAGTTCCAGATATTTCTAGGTGTAACAAGCTCCCCTAACTTACTTTCACTGTATTGCATCCGAAGGGAAAGCCGGAAAAGGGTATATGTTCATTTTGGGTTGTACTACAGACTCAAAAGCCAGGTATACAGTCAGGTGATCAAACACTGTATAGTATCTATAACACCGAGTTTGGCATACGATTTGTTCGACACTATAATGGAAATTGAAAATTTTATATAAATAATGACAAATTAAGATTTGTAAGCTGAGATAAAAAAACAATAGAAAAAAAATTATAGCGTAAATAAAAACCAGACCTAACCCTGAAATCCTCATTTTTCCTTTAGTTTTTTTCTTCTAGCAACTAACAAATAATCCCCATGAGAAAGTGAAGAATGCAACCAAAAATGGATATAGGTAAAACAAATCATATACCTCTTGTTTTATAGTAGTGCTCCCATTTATCAAATCATGTTTTGTGTTGTCCATATCCTGAAGATGAGAGAATATACACCTAACAAGTTCATGCATTGTGTACCGTGCTATCCGCTGCAACAGCTCACCTTTGGTTCCTGCTTGATGAACTATGCGGAAACAAGTATTTACCATGGTGCAAATGTGTTGGTTACACAGCACCACAGATGCTTTACTTTTCACACAGGCTAGAAGAACTTGTAATATCTTCATTAATACCACTTCTTCTGATCCAGGATCAGTCACTTCAAATCTGCAACTTGTGACAGCATCAACCACCAAATGCATTGTGTCGACAACATTGACGGTATTCTGATCAATCACATCCAGAGTTAGGATCTTGTAAACAGATGAAAGAGCAACACCAGTAATTGGTGCACCAGTTTCATCTGATTGAATCACATCCAGAAAAGGCTGGAGATACAACATAGGGTTGACGGTATGCCATTGATTCTGCCATGAGAAAATTTGTCTCCTTAACGCTTTTAAAGACTGAACAAGAAAGTGTTCTGATTGGTCATCATCTGACATATAATGAACTCCCCATCTAACATTTCTTCGCATAACTGCCAAAACAGCACCAATTTCTGCATTGATCATGCATGCTATAGTAGTTTTGTTAGGATATCCAGCACCACATTGCTCAGATTGATCCTCTATTGCATTCAGGCCGGTTTGCATTTGCATCTTTATATGTCCCATTTTGACAAATGAATTGGCTGGACATTTACCACTAGAATACTGAGATGAACAAAAGCCCTAGGAAAAACAATATTAACAGTGTTAATCAATACATTCATAAGGATTTCTACATGCTAGTGACTTCATATAGCACTGGTAACACAAATCATCCAACTTCAACATAATTACTAAGATAAGAAACACAGACTTCGAACCTAATGCAACTCTACAGTCTAGGTCAGCAGAAATTCATCAAGCCGACATCATAGTGGATCAAAACCAAATCCTAGATCAGGTAGTTCAGGTCTAAATCCTTTCTAATGATTCACCTATAGTTTCTCTTGGTCTTCCTCTAATTTTGGGGCTATCCACCACGTGATCAACTCTTCTAACTATGGCTTCTGTTGATCTTCTTCTCAGGTTTCAAACAATCTTCCATGCAATTCAACCATCTTTTCCTCAATAGATGCAACTCTTTCTTTCTCTCTAATACCCTAATTACAGATCTTATTTTTCTTATATGCCCACTCATTCAATGAAACATTTTAACTCAAGCAAGTCTAACGACATTAAGGGTCTCCACTATGAAGTACAACCCAGCAATTCCAATACTATGTCTGTCATAGTTTAAATTCTTAAAAAGAATTGAAGTTCGACGAGGATGGCACAATCACTCATTTAATAACATAGATTACAGGTTAATGGATCATAAATGTACTCACTGAAGGTGGTTTTGGTTCCTTTAATCCAAAGTTGAAAATTTCAATTCTGAACTTAAACTTCAAAGACACAGTCTGGAACAACAAAATATCACATTGAAGGCACAAATTTTGCACATCCATATAAGATATAACAAAATTAACCCACATCAATAGGGTAATGAAAATTGATCCAGAATTCAGATGGAACTATAATACAACATTTTTTAGGTACTACCAAGGGTATCCCCTCAACTTATAGATATGGAAGTAATCCCTTTAGGGGCGTGTGACCGTCCATCCCAGACCAACAAGTGTTGCTCCCAGGAATCGAACTTTTGACTTTTTGGTCTTTCTGAGGATCTAGCCTTACACCACTATACCAATGCCCGAGTAACTTTAAACTCATAGCATCAAATTGTCCAAACAAATTAAATTACATAATTTTAAATTTCAAAAAAATACATATAGATCTACCATTAAATCTTACCTTTCTTCTTTTGAACCCATTTCCCTAGCGATCATGTACTAACAATGATCTAATCTATTGGAATTAAACTAAAATTCAATACAAAAGGAATATAAAAATGTATATTAAAGCTTAAATTTCCCACATTGAAGAAAAAATAGAAGCATTGAATGGAGAAAAGACAAAAATGGCGATTGAAATGAAGAAAAATGAAAACTTACGGAGATAATGAGTTTAGGGAACAAAATTGAAAAACATTTCCTTTCTTCAAAATGAAAATTCAATCGTTTCCCAGAAACTCCTCTCTCTCCGTTGCACTTGTGGGGTCACTTTCATTTTTCTTCTTTTATGTTGTTTTGGATTTGAATTTCTGTGTGGTAACCACAAATTAATGCAACAATAATAATCTATGCTCACTTTTCATATATTTTGGCTCTGTTACTGCATGCCATGTTCACATAAATATTGGTATTGAATAATAGTTTAGATACGAGAATAAGAATAATGATTGTTAAGCATTAAACTTAGACAATAATGAAAATTAATTGTTCAATGCTATGAAGCTTAATCATGAGGAAATTAATTTTATGTTTACAACTTTACATACTCGCAGAAATAATTCAATATATTGTCATCAATGCATAAATGATGAGTTATAAATGATGCATGGTCAACAAAAATCTAGACCATGAATTATTTTCTCTTAATCTTGTTTTATAAAAAATACTTTACTTTGTTGGTAAAGAAGTAAACTCTACTTTTATCAAAGACACCATAGAAAATAGTGTAAATATTTATAATCAGATAGTTCATAATCTACTATTTATTTATATTACTAACATTTAAGAAAATCAATTAAATATGAAGGTGAATTTATGGGGTCATATTAGGTGAGGATGGTGGACAGACCAAAAGAATAAAGATAGTTAAACATTATAATGTAAGGTGCTCAAGGCCCATATCATCTTACTAATTCATCTAATCTTCGAGCTAATTTTTTTTGTTTCCCATATGTATCTTCGCACTGGAGACAATCATGTCCGAGTCGGGAACATTCACAGATATGTAGGGCTAACTCTCCCAGCAAGTATTTTTTTCATCCACAAGACTCGAACCTGAGACCTTGCTTAAGGGGAATCAAGCATGTACCACTTGAATCAGCTCATAATCTACAAGCTAATTGTAATAAGGTGAGTTTATGGAAATGACACTTATATGTTTTCAAGTCAGCTTGGGGTAATATTTTGAACCATCCTAACATAGTCGGATATCCCATATTCTTTTAGAATTTACACTTTTTAGAACAATTATGTATAAGTATATAAGTAGTAAACCTTACTATATTAAATCAATACATTTTGAGGTAACATATATTTATATTATTTGTGCTACTTCCATTCCTTTTCTTTCCCATTTGCATTTGTCTTCAAAAATTTTGGGTTAAGGTTGAAAGTTCAAATCTCTCCTTCTAACTCCGTCCCATATAGCTTAAGTACTTCCCATCAAGTTTTTAATCTAGTATTCTTTCTAAAAACTCAATCTCATAACCTATAATCAAAGTTAGAATAACTACATAATAGTTAATTAATAACACAAGAGTTAGTTAGCAAAATCGCATAGAAACAATGTAGAAATAAAATGATCTATAATTTGTAACTTTGTTGTGCATATTTTTCTCTTTGAATTCTAATCCAAGTTATATTTTTTTTATGAGCAAGGAAAATCAATTAAATGAACCTATTCTCTTAGCTTTCTCTAAAGAATTTAACTTAATAGACATAAGACAAGTATTGAGATGAATGTTCTATCCCAAGCAGAAAAAATTGCTATGATGATTTCCATGCAAATCCAAGTTCTTCATTTGCAAATACTTATATGTGTAGTAAATAAGCACAAAACACAACAAAAATGAATGAAACAACAACAGAAGTAGACATAATGTTCAATCAAATTCAGTGTAACTCGGTGCTGTCCCAATAAAGCACTCCACCAAAACAATGAACATGTTTTTTTACTTTAACTGTCATTACCTAAAGCACTTTTGTATAAACAATTTATTCAATGAACTCTATAGTTTGAGATGCAGCATCAACGAAACACTATTTACATAGCAACGTATCACGCGTCGCATTTCCAGTTGTTGGGTTTACCCTGTCATAAAAACAACTCGTTAGTGAAGAAGGATATTTAGACAACAAAATGAGTGCTAAGTATAAGGATATGATCTTACCCATCTGCAACTTTGCAGAGATATTCGCGTTGATCCTCTCTGAGAGGCACATCCGTAAAATCTGGCTCCAGCGAAGATACAAAGCAAACATTAATAACTTCTTGGTATAAGTTTCCTTACATTAAACATCAAACTTTTTAGATGAAGATGTAAACATTCCACTCTTATTGTGCTAGACTGCTAGAAATATATTGACATTCAAGCTAAAAGTAAGATCACATTCCTACTTGTAATTAGTACAAGTAAAAAATAAATGTGTTACATATATGGCTCTCACCATTACATGTGTTAGTTCAGTTGTGCTACATGACTAAATCCAAGAACATAAGATGGTAGGAACTGAAACTATGTAGGTGTAGTGCATTAGTCATTACACTAAACTATAATACTCTTGCATCTGAAGTCTGAACTGCATGCTGAGTATGTCCAAAATTTACTGCACTTTTATTAGTGATGGAAGGTAAAAATATGAAGGGAAATTATTAATTCTCGAGGAATTCTAATAGATACCAGCCAAGTAAGAAAAGAGAAAAACAGAAAAGAGCTTAACCAGTGCAGAAATTATGTAAACCAGTGCAGTATTATACATTGCTATCAGTGAAATATGCAATGATTGCCTTAAGGGAATAATCCCAAGAGAATAATAGAGTGACTTAAGGGAATAATCCCAATCTACCCTGTGACAACAGCCACCCCACAATTCCCAAATGATTGCCTGCCTCTTTCCCCTCACATTCTCCTCTTTCATATTCACCCTTTTCCAAATCTTCTCTCCCCCTCACTGCTTGCCACGTGTCCTGTTAGTTAGAGTCAATTGCAACATACTCTTTTTCTTTTGTGTCCCATTTACCCTTACTCATTTGATCCTGCTTCCTTCTTTTGTATACCCTTGTAATTGGGGGCCCAACAAATTCGCAATCATCTTTGGAATAGCATCCAGGTTTTTATATCACAAGTAACAATCACAAAAATCATTCTAATATTGGTTATTGGTATAGTATTCTTTTGGATGGCCCAATGCAAGAGGCTTCCACTTAGTGAGGTATGGGTAGGGTCTTATCCCTGCAAGCGAAGAGATTGTTTCTGGGATTTGAGTCCATGACTTCATGGTCACTAAGCAACAACCTTATCGTTGCACCAAGCTCACTCTCACGGTTATTAGTATAGTATATAAAACACAAATATAGTTCAAACTGGGCTTCTTTATTTGATGAAATTTGTGTTTTTTGGAATGAAAGTCAACAAAACTTGGTAATTATGCATTCTTATAGCAGGGAAATTTATTGCCCTTTACACGCTTTGCCTAGATATAGTGGTCTCTCTTAAGTAATGAAAGGATTTTTTCTTATGAACTTGCTTTCCCAGTTTCCCCTCTCCTAAAAGCTCTTTCTTTCCCTAAAACGCTAAAAGCCTTGACTTCATACACTGCTTAAACCCAAGATTAGTTGTATGTCAATGGCCTGGCTTTAATTAATTAGCAAGCTTGGTTTCGGAATTAGAAATATGAAAAATAATCAACAATTAATACTCATATCTGACCTGTAATGAGTTAAAAGCTATTATGAGATAAATACATCTTTATAACCATATTTCCCTCAAAAATCCACTTGTAGCATATAAATAGCTAAGTGGAACTATTACATACCAGCACCTGTGATATTTGAGCCCTTGAAAGATGTATTTCCTGTTACAAGTGCACCTTCCAAGTTAGCATTGCTTAAGTTTACCTGCAGAAAGAGTCATTCCGGCAGAAGAAGCCAACAGGACCAATATAGTTAAATGAACGAAGAAAAAATCATTAGTTACTGACTTAAGCGGATCAAGGCACATTTTCAGCTTCGACTAAAATAATATTTGAATCCAATAATCTGCATCCTTTCCTGTCTGATTATATATACATGTAATATAGCATGCAATCTAATTGCAGCGCACTAACAATTATGCTAATGATCGATTATAATAATTAAGGTAACAGGATTAAAACTTCTTTTTCGTAATCATCCACATAGCATTCTTCAAAGAGAGATGCTATGTATCATGAAGCATTCTTTTATGAGATCAGGCACGGATGAAGTGCAGAGGAATGCACAGTGATATCTTTTAGAACAGATTCATCTCCATTTACTCTTATATCACTTAAACCTTCTATTTGTTTCTTTTATATCGAAAATTCGGTAGCATCTACTTTGTAACATTTACTGTTTCTCTTCTTTAAGTAATTTAAGAAGTCGCCGAAAATAGTTGATCAGATAGTTGAGTAAGGGCATTGTGCATTGATTGTCAAGTATCTATTGTATAATCTGTAATAGTACAATTGCCCCATGTTCAGCCAATGTCATTATGCAATTTTTTTGAAGTTGAGTGCAATACAACAATAGAACAGAGACATAACAAATACACTCCAGTCTATCAATACAGGAAATAAAAAGAGTTACCTTGGTTACATTTGCTAAGGAAAAATCAGCACTTCTAAGATCAGCTTCTGAAAGATCAGCACCTGATAACAAGAGAGGTAGTAGGGAGGTTTTGTTATTGCAAATGGTAAGCCACTAAGTCAAATAATATCTGTCTGCACTCGTTATAAACACGGGAAATTATGCCGATATCATCAACCTGTGGTTTATTTATACATGTTACATTTCTTTTTTCAGAACATACATCAACTTCCCTTGAAGTTTAATTTATGTAACATTTACCCGTAACGGATAATGGTTGAAATTACACTAAAAATGTGAGGATAATTTTTTAAACAAGAAGGATGAGAGGTGTAATTATCTAACATGAACGTAGGTGAGTGTAATTGGCCATAATATGAGATTTTAGGCAAACCTGTTAAATCAGCATCAAAGAAGCTAGCACCTAACAACTTTGCACCTTTAAAATTTGCTTGTCTCAGTATGGACTGTAACAATAGGTAACATGTTAGACCTTCAATAAAAAAGAACACCAAATATGACCCAACATCTATGTTGCATGAATACAGGTACGGTACCAGCACCCGATATGGCGATACGGATACAGGTACAAGATACAACATTTAAAAAAAAATCTAATGTATGGCTACACAATATAATCAGGTATAAACAATCAAGATTTGCACCAGTAAAGGATGTGGCATCATAATATGAGAGATGAGACCCCAAACAAGCTGAGATGTGAAGATAAGAGACTAATTATCTGACTCGGATTCAGTATTATGACATGGCTAAGAAAAACGGGAAAGTACTAGATTTCCAAGTTACAACCCAAAATGTCATAGTTTTAAAACAATTCTCGCCAAAGGAGTAGCAATGAGCACACACCCCAAAGGAGTACCCATGAGTACACATCCGGATACAGGTGCTTTAGCATCATTGCGGTTAAGATTCTCTCTTGTACTAGAGAAGGTAGTGCATCAAAACAAACAGAAAAAATAATATGATTTGACATTTTTTCCCTTTAGATGCAATGTGAAGACACTTCGGGCCTTAAGTGTAAAAAGGAAAAGGCAATAACTTCGCTTTGGTGATCTTTGAAGTACTCAAAGTCATCATCAAATTAACTAATTTTTGTTTCTCACAAAAGTACAAATAATCAAAATGTATTTAATTTTACACCGTTTTGAAGTCTTGCTTGATCAAAGTCTTGCCACTAAAATCTTTTCCAGTGAGATCTTGTCCTCTTGTTACTTCTTGCCCATATGGGCCTCCACCCTGAAAACAAATAATTCCATTCAATAAAATAATGAGGTTGAAATTGATTCTGTCTTCTGTCATATATATTATAAAACTATAAAACCTTGTAATTTTGTGACAAAAAATATTAGTTAGTATTTATTACCTTAAAGGCAAGTGCAGGATCAACAAAAAAGAGAGAAGCAGATAGAAGAGCAATAAGGGCAGTGCTAGAAACTGATTCAGTCAATGAAAATGTGAGTTTTTTAGAGTGTTGGTGATGATTTTGCTTGAGTGAGAGTGATTGTGATGGAAAACGAAAAGGAAAAGAGGAGATGGAAAGATAAGGTTTAGAAGTTGAGAGATGAAGAGGTTTAGAAGTAGAACACAATGATATGTTGTGAAGAAGAGCCATTACTTTACACTTACAAATGCCACTCACAGTTACAAACTAAGACAGCTACTACCATTCGGAATTGTGGATGTTGTCATTTGGATAATGTTATCTGTGGTTGGCTTTGCATGTTTAGTTTTGGGGTTAAAATATATGTTTTCTTTAAAATTAATATGACAGTTATATCATTATTTATATTATATTTTAGATTGTAATATTTATGTACTATGCAAATATTTATTTATATTAATATATTATTCAATATTTTTATTTTATTTTTGAAGAGTTGATAATAATTAAATATGAATAATGCAATAAAAACATATAAAACTGTTAATGCATACATTTTTTTCTCTTTATTTTATTTCTATATTTTATTTTTTAAATTTACTGGTCTTCTAATACGTACCATTGCATTATTTGCATGTATAGATAGCAAAACGGGTTGCTCGACTTGTTTTGTCAGTGCCCACAAAAATTTAGGCGGATGCAGGTATACCCGGGCTTGTGTGCGGGCTGCAAACATTGTTGAATAATTAAAAAATCATTTAATAAATATAATTGAATTAAATAAAGTGGTTGAAGATAAAAAATTAACAAAAACTTTGATATTTTATATGAAATTGAACAAATTATATTAGATTACAATTTTTTCGGAATTAAAAATCACATTACATCATAACTTATTTGAAATTTTCTTAATTTTTTCTTAAATTATGTTTGTGGACCGCTTATGGTCTGCCCGCATTGCCCAGTTAAAATGCCCACTGGCTTGGCGAGTGAAACAGACAGAGCAAAATGAGCAAATGAGTAAAATTTGTATGATCCACCCACAAAAAGTGCGGGCGCGCCCGTAGGCATTACCTGTTTACCATCTATAAGTGCATGGCAAATATTAAATAAGACTACCACCCATAAATTATTATTATCGCATCATTTCATTCATATTTAATTATTATTGACTATTCAAAAAAATAATCAAAATAAATAATATAGTGATTATATATAAATTTTGGTCACACATTCTTAATATGTGATATTGGATCTATATTGTTGTGTTATATGGGTTAAAAAGTACTATAAAGGTCAGATCTTTTTCTGATAGATAAACCTTATTTAAATTTATTAGAATAATTTGTAAACTTAGTGTTTTTTGATACACATGAAAGTTAATATTTTATTTTTATTTTTTTCAACCAATTTTATTTCAAATTTGAATAGTACTTTATCTTTTTTGGATTGACTATTTTATCATTTTCCCACTATTGATTTTGTGAATTGTCTAATTCAAATTTAGTTACTTTTATTTATTTGGGTCATGCAATTTCAAAATATTGATATTAATTTTTATATTATCTCTATTTTAATATTTTTAACATTTATAATGAAGTATTTAAAGTTTAAAAATATAGTGGATAAATATTAAAAATGTATACTTTAAAAGGAGTATAAAAAACAATCAAAATAATCATAACATAATAAATAACTTTATATCTTTTTTTGTAATTTACTTTGTAAGAAAATAACTTTTTATCTTACCTATATGAAATAGATATTTAACTTCTCTCACCTAAGTTGTTCACATATAAACAAATTATAATACGATCAAATTATATTCACAAAAGTTTATAATGTTATAGTTTATAAACTAAAACTAAAAAGATAAATGGTAAGATTATTGTTTATCATCAAATCACAACTAAGGAAATAAAGAAAAACAGAAAGAGAAGTCGTCCCCAAGGTTTGTTTTTTTAATTAGTAAAATATGGGAAAACTCTTTCAATATTTATTAATAATGCATAAATTAACTATAATGTTTATCCATTTCAACTTTTGACGTTCAAAGTGGCTCCATGTATATGTACAATACACTTCACATTAGACAACAACTTTGGTATAATTTGTGTGAGCCTCTAAATCATGACAAACACAAAACCTCATTAAGAAAGAGAAGTCGTCCCAAGGTTTGTTTTTTTTATTTAGTAAAATATGGGAAAACCCTTTCAATATTTACTAATAATGCATAAATTAACTATAATGTTTATCCATTTCAGCTCTTGACGATCAGAGTGGCTCCATGTATATGTACAATACACTTCACATTAGACAACAACTTTGGTATAATTTGTGCGAGCCTTTAAATCATGACAAACACAAAACCTCATTATAAGAAAGAGAAGTCGTCCCCAAGGTTTGTTTGTTTTATTTAGTAAAATATGGGAAAACCCTTTCAATATTTACTAATAATGCATAAATTAACTATAATGTTTATCCATTTCAGCTCTTGACGATCAGAGTGGCTCCATGTATATGTACAATACACTTCACATTAGACAACAACTTTGATATAATTTGTGCGAGCCTCTAAATCATGACAAACACAAAACCTCATTATAAGAAAGAGAAGTCGTCCCCAAGGTTTGTTTTTTTATTTATTTAGTAAAATATGGGAAAACCCTTTCAATATTTACTAATAATGCATAAATTAATTATAATGTTTATCCATTTCAGCTTTTGACGATCAGAGTGGCTCCATGTATATGTACAATACACTTCACATTAGACAACAACTTTGGTATAATTTGTGTGAGCCTCTAAATCATGACAAACACAAAACCTCATTATAAGTCACACTTCAATATGAATTGCATAATAATAAAGGACAACTTGTATAAGTGGCGCCATCATAAGATATATAGTTCTCTTATTTAATCTACTTATCGTGTATTGAATTCAATCGTATAATATACTATATATCATATTTCTTCCAAAAGAAACATTTTAATAATAATATAAAAAGTGACACATCATATAGAGTAAAGTATTATAAGATAAAACATTCAACTTGTTTATTGAATTATGAATGATTTCCTTTTATAGAAGGAAATGAGGTTGTTGTAACAACTTAACAAACAACCAGCTAAGGTTAAGCAATTATAAGGATAAGAGCAAAAGATGCTAACAACAATTTGAACTAAGAATAAACTAATGATATTCTAAAACAGAAAAACAAAAACTGAAGTTGGATTTATCTGTTAATATTCCCCCTCAAGATGGATGGTCGTGAGACTAGGCCAATCTTGGACAGTAACGTTGAGAATCTGGATAAGGCAAGGGGCTTTGTGAGAGCATCGGCTAACTGATCATCTCCAGGAATGTGTTGAATTCGAAGCTTCCCAAGTTGAACTTGTTCACAGACAAAATGAAAAGCTAGAGCTAAGTGCTTCATTCTTGAATGAAAGACCGGATTCTTGGAGTATTGAGTAGCACTCAGATTGTCACAATAGATTCTTAGTAAGGAAGGTAAAGTGAATCGTAGTTCACTGAGCAGTGATTGTAGCCAAGGTAGCTCAGCTGTGGTGGAGGCAACAACACGAAATTCAGCTTCAGTGGATGATCTAGCAACTCCTTGTTGCTTCTTAGAACTCCAAGACAAAGGATTACGACCAATATAAACAATATAATCATAGGTTGAGAAATATGTATCATGATCACCAGCCCAATCTGCATCAGTATAAGCATGAAGACAAGATGGGGAATCTCGATGAATAACCAGACCATGATCAATGGTGCCATTGAGATAGCGCAGTAGCCTTTTAAGAGCAACCCAATGTAAGTCAGTTGGCTTATGCATAAATTATAACAATTTATTGACAACAAATGCTACATCCATACAAGTGAGAGACAATATTGCAAGCTTCCCACCAAGGCTCGGTATTCAGATTGATTGGACAAAGTATTACCAACAGTAAGAGTGAGTGGAGGATGAACTATCATTGGAGTTGAAATTGATTTTGCATAATTCATATTGAATCGAGAGAGACGGTCACTGATGCATTTCTTTTGATTAAGAAACAACCCATGAGGATGTTTCATAACTTCAACCCCAAGAAAGTATGACAGTGGCCCTAGATCTTTTAACGAAAATCTGATTGCCAAGGAATTAATAAACTCCTGCACATCATTGGGAGAGGGCCCAGTAACAATTATGTCATCTACATAAACGAGTAAATAGAATAGTCGACCTTGTCTATTATAAAGAAACAATGAAGTGTCAGCAATTGAGTTGGTGAAGTCAAAGGAAAGAAGAAATGACTGAAGCTCATTGTACCAAGCTCGTGGAGATTGTTTGAGACCATAAATAGCTTTACGGAGCTTACACACATGAGTAGGATGATCTTTGTCCAAGAAACCAGGTGGTTGTGACATGTAGACATCCTCTTGAAGAGAACCTTGTAGAAACGCGTTATTAATATCAAGTTGTCGAATGGGCCAGCCACGAGTCACGACGAGGATCAATATCAAACGAATTGTAGTTGGCTTGATAACATGGTTGAAGGTCTCTGTGAAATCAATGCCTGCTCGTTGATGAAAACCCTTTGCTACAAGTCTAGCTTTGTAGCATTCAATTGCACCAGAAGGTTTCTATTTGATGCGATAGACCCATTTGTTGTCTACTAAGTTTTGTGATGGATGAGGACGTACAAGATCCCAGGTGTGATTTCTAACAAGATCCCAGGTACTAAGTTTTGTGATGTTCATCAGTCATGGCAGCCTGCCATTGAGGGTTTCTAAGAGCCTGGGTAATTGTTTGTGGTTCTATTTGAGAGAGGTTGAGAGTGGTTAAGTGTACATATTTGGGGTTGGGCTTGCGGATATTATTATGTAGTCTGGTAACAATGGTTCTTGAGGATGGAGGGGAAGGCATATGGGAGAGTTGAGGGGATGGCAAAAGAGAAGTGGAGGTGGGTTGTGATGTATCAGTAACGGAAGCAGCATAAGGCACCTCAAGAAGAGGTGGTTCATTGACCTCAACAAGAGGTTGCTCAGTGACCTCAACAACATGCTGCTCAGTGTGCAATATAGGGACATTAAGAACAGTCCATTCCTCAACAGAAGATGATCTTGATGGCTCAATATTTCTGGACAAGTCAACAAAAGGAAAAACATTTTCTACAAATTTCACATGTCTTGATGTGTATATGCAATTAGTAGGTGGATGAAGACATGATATGCACTTTGAGATGAGGAATAGCCTATGAAGATACAGGGAAGAGACTTGGGATTCCAATCCTCCTTGAGGAAATAAATAACTGGTTATTCAGTAGTATTGGGGGGAGGAGGGCACTGGTTGATTAACTGTCATATCTGGATGAACTTCATGATGTTCAGTTGCTTTCTTCAGTACAAGAAGAACTTGATTCTCATTACAGAATTCAATTGCTGCAGCTATGTGGGATGAATGATGATTTTTGGATGGAAAAATGACTTACTTGGTAACTCTATGTGGATTTGTTGGAAAAGTTCATGCGACTTGATGTCCCCATTGACATGTGTATTAGATGTTTAGGCCAATCAAGGCTCAACATTTCTGAGTAACATGGAATTTACTCTCCATATCTTTGTCAACTAATATTGATATGTTGAAATGGAATTGTGAAGGTTGCTTGCTTTGGACGTATATGTCGTTACAGCTTGTAATTGCATTTCTAGCTCGCTAAGTATCAATTATTTGCGTCAGGAAGCACTGTGGGCATGACATAGTTCTAATAAGCTTGTGTTCATCACTGTTCAATAAACACACCATTCCTTCATGCACAGCCAGATAGTCATAGTAGCCTGAATATGGATCATGGATATACCCTTACTTTTTCACGTTATGCCAAATTTTTTGATATCTTAGAAATAATACCCTGGATGTCATGCAAGAACTAAAATAAGAGCAAAAAACAGGTATGTTGGATATGACAAAGGAAAAAATGAAGACTATGATATGACCTTTGATCCAATGGTCACAAAGAAATGATCCGGGTCCGGTACTTAACAAGATTAAGACACATGTCATGATATGAAGTATGTCCATTACAGGAGAGGTTAGTACATACTTCAGATTATGATATGTAGCAAAAATAAATTTTGAAGGGTTCAGATTTTAATTTATTTTTAAATTAAATAACTTAAAAAAAAATCATCCACTCATATTCCTAGTAATGGAGAAGAATCCTATTCCTTTTGGATTTTACAACTGGACCAGCGAAGTACATCAGTAACCACGAATCCGCTTTATCACCCTTTGTGAAATGCGGGTGGTGATTTTCAGATTTTTCTATGTCTGGTTCATGCAACTGAATTGCTGGCAAAGCCTTGAACATTTTCTCTCCGGTAAGACAAAGTTCATATCTATAAAGAATTGACTCGTAATTAAAATTTCTCATGGTTTCAACAAGGCCTTAGACTTCTGAACAGATTAATACATTATATTTTTTAACGAAGAAATGTTATTTATTATTAGAGAAGAAAACTACAAAGGAAGAGGATAAGGAAGAAAACTACATTATCCTCGAACCCGGGTCCCCATGCAAAGTAACTTGCTGTTAAACAAATGAACTAAAGTTGATGAGCAATGGTTTGAACTCAGAAGTTGTAAGAAAGCTACGCCACTTCTGCACATTATAAAATAATTCACTCAAACGTCGTAAAAAAATTACATGACTGCTGGGTATAGAAATGTATTGCTTATAAAAGTCATTAAAGTGTTCCAAGACTTTTTGTACAAAATTAATAATACACAGAAGTGGTATAATAACATCACGACTTCTAAAAATTCTCATTGGTACCTGGTTATCGTTATTTTTAATCTAACGGTTAATAAATAATTGGCAGGTTAGCACCACCAATATCTTTATATTAAGCTTCAATGAAAAAACAACATTCCCATATGAGTCAATGAAAAAACAGAACTCCCATATTTGTCCAATTTCTTCTCCCATTGAGAATGATGGCTTTCAATGAAAGCCTGTCATAGACATGAAGGGTGTATTACTCTTGAACTTTGCACGATTTCAAGAATAGGTTCTATTATTGATTAGTTTTCCTTGTTTTCTTAAGTTAGACGGGTATGAGTGGAATATCCACATTCACACGATAGGCCAGTTGTCCAAATAATTGATGCTTAACCAACTCTATATATCGTGACTTGGACAAATATTGATTCCACTTGCTAACCGGGTTGACCTGTACCAGGTCACTAAATTATAACCGTAGATTCAATTTCAGCGACGATCTGCACTGAGGTGGTGCCAGTGTTTGAGATACAGAGATATAGTTATCCTGGCAAACATGATTTTCCCCCCTCTAATACAAACTCTTCTCATTTAAGAGTATAAAATTTATATAAAAATTTATGGTTATATCTGAAAGAGTGATTAATTAATAAATATAAATGATAAATAATTAAAATATAAAATGATTTCATACACGTTTTCCTCATGATTTAAAAATACATTAAGAATATCATAATTGAATGATAAAGATATGACTCCACCACACAACATAATTATTTATGGAAAACAATATATTCTTCTTTTAAATTATCTTACAAATTCTCATATATATATATATATATATTTGACATGTGTCAAAAATTATATTGGTTTATCAATGATTGGTTTATAAGTGATATATGTTATGTCATTTTTTTCGTGGGTAGAAAAAAATATTATTGCTCATCATTTATAGAAGAATGTAATATTTATACATTGGTAGGATAAAAATTTATATACATTATATAAAACTCTTATATTAAGCATAATGTTTATTTGTTTTTTTTAAAAGTCAATATTACAATAACAGTGTATAAAGCTCTCACAATGTCCATGCATATATTTTAGGTTGTTAATGAACCGAATCAACTCAGTATTAATTCAAAATTCGACTCGTCATTTAGTTCGATAAACTTGTTCATGAACCAAATGTGCTAAACTTGAGGGTTTAGGCTCATTGCATAAACTAACTCGATATAAATATATTTATATTTATATATATTACTATCCATATATTATATTTGACCTAATATTTTATGTTTATTATTACTATTATATACGATTCTTCTATGTTTATTATTGTTATATATATATATATATAAACTAATATTTTATGCAATATTTTTTAAAAATTAATTAATTATTTAAGTTATTCAAATGAACTAATTCGAGTTATGTCGATTGGTTCGTGAACTTTAACTAAGCTGAATTTGAGCTAAAAAATCGTATCGAACTCAAGTCATGTTTCGTACCAAGCAAATACTTATTGAATTTAATCAAGCTGAGCACTCACTCAACTATGTTCGGTTTCTTTTCAACCCTAATTTTTCCTAGATTGGTATATATGTTGCCTTTTTCTCGAACAGGAATTTACTATTCCAAAATTCACATCCTCATCTCCCAAATAAATCAAATCTCATAAAATAATATAAAAAATATTTTTTTTTTTAATGATTTTCTTTTTAGGTAGATGAAGGCCACATAAAAAATGAGATTGGTGAAATTTATTCCTTTTTCCTATTACCACGATCTCTACACATTCGTATAATCTAGACATCAACGTTGACCCGTTTACGAGATTATTGATTTGTTATAAAGGCTAAGGAAATTGAGAGAATAATTAGCAAAGAGAAGAGAATAGATGGCGTTGAAGGAAACCTTTTACATATCACATGGATCACCAACCTTGTCCATTGATGAATCCATTAAGGCAAGGAAGTTTCTACAATCATGGAAGAATGATGTGTTTCCTCACAAACCCACTTCCATTCTCGTCATCTCTGGCCATTGGGACACCGCAGTCCCCACCGTTAACGTTATTCAACAAAACAACGACACCATCTATGATTTCTACAACTTCCCCAAACCCATGTACGAGGTTTGTGCTTTCAATTTAAATTTTTTATTATTGTTTGTCTTGCTTCATTTTCATCGAGGAGGGATAATATATGAAACATAATTTGGGACAACATATTTCTGTTAATCTTTCGGGTAAAGAATTAATCATTTTCGGGTTGCGCGAGTGTCCCTCCTAATAGGTGGAAGGAACTCCCAGAAATCGAACATTTTACCTATAGCCTAATACGGTACACAGGGATTCGATGAGATCTTACACTATTCAACTATCGTATCGTTATTATATGATATGCATATAATGTTGTCATTTACATCTATCTATTGTATCCCTCTCTTACATGCTACCTTTACTAGCTTAAATATCCAGCACCCGGAGCTCCACAATTGGCAAAGAGGGTGAAGGAACTCCTCAAAGGTTCTGGCTTCAGCCGTGTAGACGAAGACGATAAGCGAGGGCTTGATCATGGAGCTTGGGTTCCACTCATGTTGATGTACCCAGAAGCTGATATCCCTGTTTGCCAATTGTCAGTTCAATCTGACCAGGATGGGACTTACCATTATAACTTAGGAAAAGCATTAGCCCCTCTTAAAGATGAAGGTGTATTGATAATGGGTTCTGGAAGTGCTGTTCATAATTTGAGGGCACTTAGAAAGAGCGCCACTCTTGCTCCATGGGCCGTGGAATTTGATGATTGGTTGAAAGATGCTCTTCTTGAAGGAAGGTATGTTTTTCTCTGTTTCGATGTTCACATTTTCTGAATGCAAAATTGATCTGATTAAGAATGTTAACTGCCAGGTTTATAATTAATGAGATATGTAACACCTCAGTCTTAGACATGCGACTCCTTGGGTCCATGAATTTAATGAGCGTGTCGCCCTCAAACTTTATTCCCCCTAAAGGGAGCCTCGACTTGAACCCATGACCTAAGAGACTTATAGTCATTGATTCCATTAAGTGCTACCACTAAGCTACGTGTTACATGATACTCCTTTTATAGTTATATGAATGACAATGGAAAAATTGCAAGTAGTAAGTATTGAATGGTGTAGACTGTGACTCTTCATAAGTTGTTGGTTGTGAAAGTTCTTCAATTGCTTTTGTAGGTATGAAGATGTAAATGATTATGAACACAAAGCGCCACACGCAAAATTGGCTCATCCCTCGCCAGATCACTTCTATCCACTCCATGTTGCAATTGGTGCTGCTGGTGAAAATTCAAAGGCCAAACTTATCCACAGCAGTTTTCAATTGAGCACTCTCTCTTATGCCTCTTATCAGTTTACATCAGCTTCAACTTGAAATCTGCTTCGATTAAGATGTGTTGCTTGGATATTTTATACTTGTGCTTCTACGATGTATTGTGTTTAATTGTGTCAATATATACCATATTATGAATAAAAGAAATTGAGGGTTTCCCTCATTGTTGAATGATGGTTGGTCTATTAGTCTTTTACTTAAGGAATATGTTAAAAATGCATAACACTGATCTGTTATCCTTAGTAGTGCAACTATATATGCTTGAGGTTTCACATTCTTCATGCTTTAAAATCTTAGACATTTACCAATTGCCATTCAATATCTATTGAGTTGTTTTGATTCCAAGTGGAATTCATTGACCATTGACAGTTTTACTAAAACGATTTAAGAGAAGACTGATTTATGGAACATGAATCTAGATCATTGTTCTAAAAACCAAAATGGAGCAGTTAGTTCAATGATTGAACTTGGAATTAAACATTCTGGTTCAGTTGTGTTATTAAAACTGAACCAGATGAAGTAAACTGGTACATGGATACAGTTAAAAGTATTTCACACCCATATAAAGCTGAGCTGTTAGCTGCCAAGAGAAATGTATTTTGCTGATTCCTTTTCCAAGCTAGAAGCTAAGCTTATTAATATTAAAGGTTTCAAAGCTAGATGAAGAAGATTAATATGAAGTGTTTTTCTTCTTCTTTTTTATGAGGGAAAAAAGAGTTTTATTAACTCAAAAGGCCATCAATAAGGTGTTGATCTAGTGGTGTAAGGCTCCGCTAGATCTTCAGGATGATCAAAAGGTCAAATATTCAGTTTCTAAGAGCAACACTTGCTGAGAGGGGGCAGCCACACATTCTGAAAGAGATTAATTCATTTGTCAAAGGCCAACTGATAGTACCCAAAAACACTCAAAATGCTGACACTGGCTGCCTGCATTACATGGTGGGGTGGAGCTGAATAGCTCCAATGAACATTAGGGAATCCTACAGCACACACAGCTAACGAATGAACTGAATAATGATACTTTCAATGAATGTGTGGCACATGATAATCTTCAAATCTTCTAAGGAGCTCTTGGCTATCAAGGACTATAAGCTCAATGACTTATAGAATAGTAATCCTATGGACATTGACGAAAATGAATGCCAAAACAATCTTAAACATCCTTTTGTTTTTGCATACCAATGAATTATCTCATTAAATTAGCCTAAATTTTTTCGACAAAGCATATAGATGAATATATTCAATATGCAAACATAAGGAACAAAGTTAAATTAAAAAAAATACGATTTTAAATATTTTACAACCCTTTTAATGTATGTCAAGGGGGTATCTTACAATTTGGAGCACAAATATCAACTCAAGGACATTTGTTGGAGACACATTTGAAGAATAAGAGGTTGTCCCAAAGCCAAACTCAAAAAATACTATGATGAGGATGTTCAATTCAAATCAAGTCATCAAGTTACATTCAATAAAATAATATGTGCAAGTGAGACCCATGCATTTTGGGCAGCCAGCTATGTATATTCTCACCTGTTTTTCAATTGAATAAAGAATAACTTCTATATAACTCATGGAAACATTGTCATTAAAGGTGCAAGGAAAGAGAGTGGTATGATAATTTTCCTTTATGGGAGAATGTTGTGTGGTTCAAAGGTGAAATGAATTGTTTCCTCCTTGGAATAAGTATGTGGTATGATTTATTTCCTTTCTTAGAGGATTACAATACAACTTAAGGATGAATGATTTATTTCCTTTTATGGTTCTGTGTGATTCAAGGAGAGAGGGTGATATGATTTATTTCCTTTCTTCTAGAGGATTGCAATGCAACTTAAGAGAGAATGATTTGTTTCATTTTGTAGTCGTGTGATTTAAGGAGAGAATGTAATATGATTTATTTCATTTCTTGAAGGATTATAATACAACTTAAGGAGAGATGATTTGTTTCCTTTAATGGATGTGTGGTTCATGGTTCAAGGAGAGAGAGTGATATGATTTGTTTCCTTTTTTTGGGTTATCACGTGAATGATGATTATAGTTACAAAATAAAGTATCTCTTGACACACATAGACAAATTCTCTCATCCAGTCACTAAAATAATGACATGCTTTTACTATATGTTTTATTTAATCATTTTTTATAAAAATATTTTTAAAACAAAACAATACACATGTCATGCTTTTACTAGACGAAGAAAATAAGTTATCTTAGAAAATAATTTATTCTCTTATAATTAATAGTGTTTTTATTTGAATCCTTTTAGTCTTTTTGGATTTAAAATAATAACATTTTTAAGGGGAATCCATGTTAGATTGGGGTTGATTACAATAAGTCATTAGTTGATGTTTATTGTCATAATTAGGTCATTCAAGTGTAATTGCTAGTGCTAATTTTCGTGAAGCCAAGTGATCAGCCATACAACTATTTAAAAATGAGGGGAAAAAAATTGAAATTTTGATTGGAATTATCCATCTTTAATGAGATTTGTCTCCCAAGGTCTTGGTTGAACCAATACCCTTTTGTTCTTATCAAGAACTCCAAAGTTTTTATGGCAAATAACACCTTGACTTATCAAACAATTCATCATGGTTGCGAGGATCTCATCACCTTTTGACTGTTACCAACAAATTGTTAATATTATAGTAAGCAAGTTGAATCCTAATACATTCCTTGAAAAATAAATAATGGTTGGTTGAGTTGTCCTAAATGAGGAGGAAAACTAGTTCTCTATTCTGGTAATAGGCAGAGTGAAGGGATACCTGTTAAAAAAAATAATTGCTTCAGTTTTTTTCTTTCTTTTAACTCTCCTTTCCTCTAGCCACACCCTTGAAGGCATGAGTAGTAAAAATATATTGAGTATATTTAATGTAGATATATTCAGTCACAGTAAAATATATGTAAATTTTACTTATAATCTAAGGGGCCTAAGTCCTAACCACTAGTCATTAAAGAGTTATATCAATTCAACAATGAAGTCTTAATAAAAAAATGTATACAAAAGTTGTATGGAAGTCAAAAACGGCATAAGTATTTCCCATTGTCATAATGTGTTAAATAATTCCATAGTTGTTATTATACTACATATATGGTCAAATGTCAAAAAACATAGGCGCATAACAGAAAATATATTCACACACATATATATAATGTTTGGCCTGTCAAAATAAAATATACATATAGCTCTTTGATCAATAGCCTATAATATATTATCAATGACTAGCCTATTCAGATTTTGTCACGGTTCTGTTAAATCTACCCCACAAAAAGGAAAGATGATAGAAAGTGTTGATTCTATTGACAAAGGATCAGAAGAGAAAGAGAAGAATATGGGGTTGAAATTAAAGGAGACTTTTTTTATATCTCATGGATCACCAACTCTTGCCATAGATGAATCAATTCCAGCATGGAAGTTCTTGAATTCATGGAAGGAGGTTTTTCCAGAGAAACCCTCTTCCATTCTTGTCATTTCTGGCCATTGGGACACGAATGTCCCAACGGTTAACGTTGTTGACCAAAATGAAACCATTCATGACTTCTATGGTTTCCCTAGAGCCATGTACAAGGTTTGCACTTTCTCAATATATTGGTTTTTTACCTTTTCTAAAGGTTCCTTTTTCATATACTTATAGTCATCTTGGTGAATTCTTTCATTTTAAGAATTTCTGCAATTACACGTATTATACTTTTTTGCACAAATACCTCGACGATTCCCGCTCCTTAATATCTATCATGTTTAATCACGATTAACAGCTACATTTCCTATTCATTCTCTTTGTAATATACATGCTTTGTCTTTTTTTCTTTCTTTCTCTTTTAACTTGTTCCATGTGTTACCAGCTCAAATATCCAGCACCAGGGGCACCAAACTTGGCAAAGAAGGTAAAAGAGCTATTACTAGCATCTGGGTTGGACCATGTTGATGAAGAGAGAAAACGTGGTCTTGACCATGGTGCATGGGTGCCTCTCATGTTGATGTACCCAGAGGCAGATATCCCAGTGTGTCAACTCTCTCTTTCATCCAAAAGAGGTGCTACTTATCACTACAACATGGGAAAAGCATTAGCACCTCTTAAGGATGAAGGTGTTCTAATCATTGGGTCTGGCAGTGCCACCCATAATCTCAGTACAATTGCACCTCGTACTACTCCTCCTGCTCCATGGGCTTTAGCATTTATCTCTTGGTTAAAAGACTCTCTTCTTCATGGAAGGTATATATTCATTTCCTTTCTTTTCCGATATTCATATCGAAATCATAGACATTTCACAATAGTCGCCGTGTCTGTGTTAGTCACGTAACTTTATTAGATAGTCGTCATGTCTGTGTTATTCATGACATAGTTTCTGAGATGCTTGTAGCATCAATTCTCTTGTGTATGTTTTAATGGTAGTGTTAAATAAATGGGTTTGTAGATATGAAGAAGTAAATGAATATGAAGAGAAGGCACCATATGCAAAAGTTGCTCATCCCTGGCCAGATCATTTCTTCCCATTACATGTGGCAATGGGAGCAGCTGGTGAAAAAGCTAAGACCCAAATTGTCCATGATAGTTGGGATGGTGGTTCTTTTTCTTATGCTTCTTTTGGTTTTACAGCAGCTACTACAACTTGATGCATCATACTCATAGCTTCTCATATTGTTTTCATTTATATGATAAGATAAAATTGCATGTACGTTATTCTTATGATTCATGAGGACATGTAAACTGTATTCTCGTTTATTATTAATCATTAAAGTTTATGTCACAAAGAAGCTACTGATTCATTGGCAAGTGTTTGGTTCTTTTGAGTAATATTTTCAAGTAGGACCTCTTTCATAGTAGTAAAAAAGCAGAGTTTTCTATTGTAATTAAAAAGGATTTTGTGTGTGTAGATTATATTGACATATTGACACCTAATATCATATTTGAAGCAAAATGAAAGGAAAAAGAATCCTAACTATACAAATCAAAGAAAATGATAGACTACAAATATATTTCTCTTGTGGATACATCAAAATGCAACACATAAAATAACCTTTATTTTTATCAATCTCCATCAGCAATTACAAACAAAATTGTGGACTTTGGTGGTACCTAAGATTCTGTTTGCCAGTGACTTTTTAAGGGAAAGAAAAATACATAAATGCTTCACATTAAACTCACAAGTGTATTTCATAGCTCTCAACCCTTTTCTTTTTATTTCCCCCCTCTAAAATCCAACTACCAAACAAATCATAAAGCTCTTGTCCTTTCAATAAAAGGTTGCAGACATTAAGATGCAGCATTCCCCAAAGCAGCATGCAGATTTGAGAACAAAAGAAAGGAACAGGAGTGAGGAAGGAAAAGCACAACATGTTGACAGAAACAAAAATCTTTACATTAGCTCTTATAGTACACAAATAACACAATACAAATTCATAAGATTTTGCTTCAAACAACCAAGTGGGACCTAGACAGAGACACCAACAAAGAAAGGGGCAAGCATGGAGAATCACAATCCATCCATTGTATTTCAGCACCAGAGAACCTTTCTGAAGAATTGCAAGGATATAGAGAGGACCAATGCAGATCTAAAAGTCTGTGTCAAAGCACAAAACCGTGATAATAATATTACATATTTCAAGCTATACCTGAAGAATTGGTAGTCATGGATCTTGCAAAAGTGCTCAAGCTATACCAGTCAATCACAATATCTGAAAAGAGGTAATACTAAAACACACAGCAGTTAAAACAAGCATGGGGTCACTACTGGATAATAATATTGCATATTTCAAGTTACAAATAAAAACAAAAACTTAAGCATATTAGTTCTTATCATTTTTATATAAAATAATTTGCACCATAATATGAAACAAATACACATTGGCAGTGGTAGGTGCTCAATTCTTGCATTTGTGTATGCCAACTTCAACCCATGGCACTTACCTATTGTGCCTTTCAACGATTGTAGTTTTAATAGAGAAGTATTGGCATCAGATGTTCACATGTCAACCAATGAAAGGCCAGTTATATCATGAAAACTGCAACCATTTGCAAAGTTCTCCTGGCTTAGAACTGCTTTATCTGGTTTAGTGCATGTTTAATACTAAAAGGTTATATGATGGACCAATTCTCCCAAAAACTGAAGTTGTTAGGTGAAATTACACGAAAGGCTTTTTCTATATCTCTAACACATCGCCTCACGCTAGAGCCCTTGCGACTTGTATTGTGGAATAAACACATTTTTATCATGTGCTGAAATTTGACTTTTACTTAAAAGAATGAGGTGATGAGAATCAAACTAGACCACTTATTCATAGAAGCCCTCATATCAAGTCATAAACTATCTATCTCAAAAGCTTATGGTGGTGGAAGAAAATCCTTAACTTTTATTATATATCGAACAGGTTATAAGGGTTGAGCTTCACCATTCAAGGAATCATATTTCCTGCCTCCTCTTTCACCGTAGAGCTAATAACAAATTGAAGTTCCCACTGATAGCTATGTTTGATACATTCCATCTTCCCTACTTTGGCCTCATCTGTAGGCATTTTGGCAGAATTTCTCCATTTACCAATCTCGCCCATAGTCAGCATATCATCTATCATAGAAACTGCAGAAGATCAAAGCCATGTCAACTAAAAATATACATCTTCACTGACATGATAGATTTTCCATATCTGTTTGTTCTTGCGAGAGTAATTATCACTGTATTACCTGACAAATCCTACCACCATCACAAGCCTACGTGTATATGGCTAAACCAAGTTTAAGGAACCAGAAAAACTATAGGACCTAACAACTAAAATGGAAAAAACTAATTTTGGTGTGGTACTGCAGACTTTCCATATACCATTCTTGTTCAGGGCATATATGTGAAATGAATTTATCACTGATTTCTCTATACATTCGGTACACTCCTACCTCACTACATTTATGAGAACTTAATCTGCACATACAGCATACAGATGTTAATGAGTGTAGACAAGTTAACATTAACTGCCGGTGATATTAATATAGAAGATACAGGGAAGGAATTTGGAAAAATTATATCATACCAAACTAAACTAGTGCTTCAAACTCCAAAATATGTGTCAGTAACTTGTTATGAACATGCTAAATGCATAAAAATGGGAGATTGAACTATTAAATGGAAGAAAAGGTTGTTTATTAATTAAAAATACGCAAACATAGATGCAATTTGACTTACATAAAGAGCACAAAACAAGGCGACTATCATACTTGCAAGGTATATAGCTGTTGCATAGATACGAACAGGGTCAAGCATCACTGTCACTTGCTTCTTAGGACCTATGAGCAATGCTGTACTGCCAGGAAAAAAAGAATCACGCATGGCATTTAAACGATTGTATACAAAAATGAGCCCTCAACTTTTTTAGCTACGGATTATTTCATCAATTTAATTTAAAATGTTAGTTCATATTGAAAAATGTAACAACAATTTATACAGACAAAAAGACAGAATGAGGGGGGAAATTAATCTTTGTCCATTTCCAATAAAGAGCCAATAAAAATACACCCCACACCAAACTCTTTAATATTTGAAACATGTGACTGAACTGTAGTGAACTAGAGACCCACTAGAACTTATTTCCATTTCCAATATCTTAAATAGAAAAGCACAAGGAAATAAAATAACCAGACAGCAACATAGGGTAATTACACAGCTGAACAGTAGATACCTTCCATGTGAAAGCAAATTGCCAAGAGTGAATGTTATCGCAAACTTTATTGGTTTGAGGAACACAAGCATTGACTGTAAGATGGGACAAAAAGACAGTGCCGTTACATTAGTGCTGATTCATGTCTGTGAATATCAATTTGAGTTTTAAAGCTAATATGCTATGTAAAGGTGAAAAGAGTAACATTTGATTTGAAAGCCAAGTTTTCAGAAAGGCAACTAAGTAAATAATATTTGCCATCGAAGTAACATGACAAAGTTGGGAACTCATTATGAGATTGGTTCATTATCCTTGCATGATAGACATGTATTTTGTATTTCATCTGTTCTACTGTCATTCTGAGTAAAAAATCAAAATCATAGAAGTTTATCATTCATGCTCCATAATTATAAGAGAATCCTGCAGCACCTTTGCTTTGGCACAACAGTATGATTTTTTCCTTGTGACTTTGGTGGTCATGAATTCTAGTCATAGAAAAAGATTCCGCCCTCCTACAGGGGTAAGACAGCGTATATTAGATCATCACCAAAGTCCACAACTAGTAGGAGCGTTGTGCACGTGGTAAGGCTACATCATTAGATCCACCCCAAAGCCACAAATAAATTTGAATAAGATAGCCTAGTGCACAAGGCTTCTACCTTGTGAGGTCGGGGAGGGTTATCCCTGCAAAATAAATTTTGAACGAGGATAAATGAATATTCAAAATAAAATTATATGTCGCATCTACATTTTCTCAAAATCGTGTTGACAAGGAAGAAGTAAAACTGGCATTGTGCCTACCTTAATTGCATAGATATATAGGAATAAAAAACATTAGCGTATTAAATTTTGCATGACATGTAATGTGAGACCAAGCACGCAAAAAACTTCAAAACACAAATTACAACAATTCAAGTAGTCAAAAGCTTGCAGGTGCGCATCACTCATGTATGGCCATATTTATGGAAAATTTCAAGCTTAAGATTGATATTCCACACACTTGAGGTGCAGATCGAAGTGAAAATTGTAGAGAAAGAAAAGGACCTGTATGGTGGACAAAGTGCTGTTGCAGTTGAAATCGTCCATGAAGTTGGCGTTGTTGTCTTCCAATGCCGCAGCTTGTTGCTCTTGGTCTTCAACTTCCATTCCTACCATAATCTTCACTTTCTTGAAGGCTCTGTTCATCTTCTCCGTTGTTTTGTTTTCTCCAGAAAATAAAAATAAAACGAAAGGAAAACAATGGATCTGTAACTGATTATTATAGTATGAAATGAAGAGTAACTGTTAAGTTGTTTCAATTTCCAGACAAATGTTTTGGAATTGGAATTCACACATCATAACGACTCTGCTTCACTCCAAGGACACCTTGGGTGTTCACCAATCAGTTTTTAGGTTAACTTAAACATGGAAATTATTTATAATTCAGCTTTTATATTGATCAATTTCAATCAATTAGGGGAGGGGAGAGAGGGCACAACACGATTTGAACTCGGTCAATCACAATTCATGTCCATAACTAACATTTTTTTCTTTTGTATTTTATATGGACTCAAATTCCTAACATGAAACTGGTAATTGTTGAGTACAAGTTTTCTTACCACTTAAATCAACCCTCATGGGAAAAAAATGAAAAGTCCTCTTTATTATTTTGCATTCCTTGAACTAACCACCACATGTATCCTTCTTTGGAGATAATTTTATTTAAACAAGAAACATTACAATAGGGTAAATATGCAAAAAATGTCATGTTAAAAAACATGCATACTATGGTAAATACATACATACATTTTATTTAGTAGGTCTAGTTAAAATTTATATAAAATTACTTTTAGAATGTTTTTGTTCATCCTTTTCATCTTTGTATCACTTCACCATTTGAGAGAAGGGGAAACAATTAAGAGTCCTGCCATTTAAAAGTAATGAAGCATGCAAATTTTGAACGAAAAAAAAAATCAACATCGGACATTGTTTTAACGTGTAAAAAATATTTTTACACTACACATATCACAATAAGTATCATAACCAGATTATGGTCATAATTTCGAACTGAGTAGCACTTTGGGTATACCAAAATTTAGATTTCATCACTTTCAATTTCCAAAAGAAAATATGGCATAGAAGGTTGTGAAGAACAACAAATCTAGACCAAAGTTTTACTATGCATATACACCAAATCTAGCTCAGATATTACATTGATGTATCTAAGTTGTGCAGCTGCAACCATAGACTTCACCATAAATAACAATTACAATTCTGTTGGATTAAGCATACCCATCAAGAATGATACACACTGCTTGTCAATCTTGAATTCAATGTTAGAAGTGTCCTCGGCCAAGCAGGGGAGAGAATAAAACATATTATACACCATGATAGAATTAGAGTCAAACACGTTGAATGAGGTGCTATCTAGTCTTGGTCCATAATTAGCATATATTAAGAGGGGCCAATTAAATTATTTCACCACTTCCAAACCAACATATTAAAGGAAGCATAGCAAGTCAGAGATATTTATTAAGATATAATAATATCTAACAAGGTCGTAGAGATACATACAAAAGAAATACTCACAAGGAAGTAATTACTACTCAACAGTTGCATCACAATCTCCTAGTTCCAGTCTTCTTTTGAAAAGTCATAAATTTCAACACAGCCATCCTCAAACATGATCTGCAAAAGCAAATGCGTACTCATGTTTGATTACAGTATTCTTCTAAATTATGAAAGTCCACCCAAAGAATCTCTTACCGAGTGCTTTTGGGAATATTTATCAAACCGTATAATAATCCCGAACCTGCAGCATTATATGAAAAAATACCTTAAAGTTGAACTCTAGAAATAATGAGGTATATGAAATGGGCTTGCTGAGTAAAGATAAGTACATATAAATAAATAATTAAACTTCATAAAGGTAGTATCACAATTCAAAAGTAGACAATTCTAACATACCTCACATTTTCAAGGTGTTTTATCCTAATAACTTCACCAATGCAATTGCGTAAGCACTTTGGTTGATCAACAACATCAGAACCTCCTGAAATGCCAAGCACAATGGAAAAAATGAATATTTTATAATAAAGGAAGACTCAATGCATGAGGCTCTCGCTTAGCGAGGTCTGGGGAGAGTGGATATATGCAGCCTTACCCGTTGCGTCGAGACTCCCCCTCTAATGTTTTATAATATAGAAGATAAAACTAAACGAGGAAAAGATAGCACATTTTAGGCATATTTTCTTTCAGAAGAAAAATCTAGTAGTATATAGCTAGCAAAATAAGAGACGAGCTTACCAATTTGCAAACCTCCGCTCCGATAAACCTTTCCAAAAAAACAAATAAACGAAATTAGACAATAAGGTGGATATTTATAATTTAATATACATGTAATACATGAAAATGAATAAACACGACTGAGCTAATTACTTAAGGAATGATATTTTGGACGGAGGATAAGATGCAATGAAAATGGGAAAGAAGATGAGAAGATAGAATGTGTAGTAACTCCTTTAGATCCATCGGAGAGATATGGTCATCGCACCAAAAGGATTATGTATTCTCCCTATTATTTTATTTTACCTCTTATATATTTAAAAACATAAAATGTCCTAATATCGAAAAGCCAAAATCCAAAAATTATCATGCTTTATGCTCAAAGCCCTAGAGTAAAGCTATTCCTTTATCTACTCCAAATTGCTTCAAGAGACAAGATTAGCCATCACAGCCAGACGATAAAGAAATCCAACATTGAAAATAAATAGATAAGTTGAAGACTATATAATGGAAAAGACACATAGACATGATATCTTACTATTTTAGGTCATGATATGGTGTCGTGCCTACTTATTTGGTTATTTGCTTATCCAATTAGATGCAAATCTCTTTAGTGATTGGGCTCTCCAAACCTGACACAAATTTTGGGAGTTGGTCTAAGCAAGAGAATCAAAATCTCTATGTGTTCGAGGAGTTAAGAGCTTGATCGTTGCAAGATCCATTCTTCCTAATTAGGTAGAATTGCATCACAAGGGAAATTTCAGCCTACACATTGTCCACGCTTCAAATGGTCAATGTGTAGGCCAATGAAGTTGACATAAGGATTTGTTTGGGATATAAAATCATTTATGGTTCCTTCTCTTAATAGCTTAAGCTTTTAAGAGAATTGGACTTTGATACTGTTGATCAAATTTAAGCTCAAATGTCATGGTAACTATTGAACGGAATAATGTTTTTACAGGCACAGTTTTCTAAATGGGGAAGGGGATATGATTTGAACTTGTGAATGGAATATATTTCTATATGGGTAGTTAACCAGCCCTTCCACATGACAGAACAGCGGATGGCCATCGCACCTAGTTGCATCAAGATTACAGCAATATCATGGATTTAGCCAACTCGCTTAAACCTGGACTCGTTATTTTAAGTAGCATTTTTGAGGTCAGCTGCTATCCAAGATTGGCTACTTAGATTTCTAGTGATTGACTTACTCAAATTGAAAATGGGAGATGATGGTTATTGAGATTTGTTCTGTTTAAAAGTGTAAACATTTTACCAATCAAATACTTGAAGATATAACCGGGTTTAATACCATATTAGAACAACCCAGAAGAAAAACATGGAAAGTTACTAAAAGGGGAATTATTGGTAAAAATATTTCCAATTTAGGAATAATAACCACTGAAGTACCTAAAAAAGTCAATAAGTGGCTACTCATTAAACACTATTGAAATCTTTTAACCATTTAAATTCTATTTGTTCCAAAATTAGAAAATAAAATAAAATGATGAATGTTCAACTCACTGTCAGCTACATTAAGTTTATGGAAGCCTGATTTCAATTATGGACCACACCACATAATGTGGTCGTAAAATCTTGGTTGCAGCAGTGATCGCAATTGCAACAGCCCTTAATGCTACCACAGTTCTGACGCAACCGCAATTGCAAATTAAAATCTTCCTACTCTTCAATTCATTTGAATTATATGGGCTCTAAAAATACAATGCCTTAAAATGATGTTTTAATCCTTTTTAACCCCATCCTCTCTTTGCTAAAGCCTAACAAACACAGGAGTATAATGAAAAGGTCATTCCATTCTTCCCCAAGTTCAGATACTAGTTTATAACAAGTTCCACATGTCAATATGTAAGGGAACCATAGTGAAGCAAGTAAATGAAACACAAGAAACATAACGTGTATTTAATTTTGTACAGTATTCCTTTGAACACTACAAAGTATGAGCCTCGGCGCAACTGTAAGGTTGGTTGCCTTGATCAGGAGATCATGAATTCAAGTTTTGGAAACAACATTGCTGCTTATGAGGCCAAGGTTGCGTGCAGCTACCACTCCTCATACCCCACTAGGTGGGGAGCCTCGTGCAGCGGGGTACCCTTATTCCATTGAACACTACGGAGTAGTATTTTTCATATAGTATACCTAATTTAGTTGGCAACTATTAGAGAATAGTCATTAATGTATATTAGTCTTGTATTTTCTGTTTTAGAATGATGGTGTTGGTAAGCTAATTGTTTTAGCTTCACCACCTATAAATACCCTTCTTCCCTCTCTTTTTTTGTAATGAACATTTTCATTTCAATAAAACACATTTACATATTCAATTTTTCTCTCTCTTTGTGCCCTAATTCAATTCCTCTTCTTCACTTTCTATGTTCCTTTATATGGTATCATTGACGCCGATGGATCCTTCTACCGTTCTTGGAGTCTCACCGCCTTCTTCACCACCATCGTCTTCTCTACTGCAATTGGTTGCATCACCTCTCGTTCTTCCTTCTCCCTCGATGAAGCTGACTTAATAGAATTTCTTAGTGTGGTGTCACTTCATGGTTGCGATGCTAACGTCGAATCGTGCTAATCGATTCGTGCATGGCACCGATATTCCTCGCCGCTTTCTCTCCGACAATTATCGCTTGATTAATCGTGTTAACTCTGCTTACTTGCGCCATGAGGAGCAAGATCAGGCGATTTTTTCGTGGATTCTCAATTCTCTGTCAGAATCTTCAACCTCGAGTCGTGGGTTGTACTCACTCGTGGCAACTATGGGAGGAGTTACACAACTTTTGCAGTTCTCAGACAGAGGCTACGAGTCGTCAACTTCGCTCTGAGCTTCATTCTATTACACAAGGTTTTTCCTCCATTGTCGCTTATTTTCTCAAAATTAAAAATCTTGTTGATGCTCTAGTCTTAATGGTCTTAATGAGGAGTTCCAACCTGTCATTACTTCTATTGAGAGTCAAGTCGATTTGCCTACACTTCATAATCTGGAATCTTTTTTACTCACATTTGAGTCTCGGATGGAGAAGACCAAGTCCAAGGCAGTCTCAGATGCAATGTCAGCTAATATTGTCGCTGTGCCGTCTTCCTCACCATCGCCTGGACCTGTCTCGTCAAAACAGTATCCTGATTCCTCTTTCTCTCTGTTGCCGCTGATAAACTTTCCGTCAAAACCAGATTCTGGTTATTCGTTGCATTATGGTAAACAGTGAAGTTACGTGTATCGTATCCAACAATATTAGAAATACAATTATTGAAGTTTACTGAATTACTATGTTACTATTACTATATAAAGAACTAGCATGAGGTTCCCCCCACTGTTGTGGGGTCTGGGAAAGGCTAATTTACACAAAGGTACCCCAAAGAGCGAAGAGGTTTTCGCAACAAAAATGTGTGACCATTAGGTCACCAATCAGCCTCTTTAAAATCAGGGCTAGCACCAGAAATATGTTCATAGATTTTATACATTATAAATATTTTTATATTTGATATTAAAATGATTTGAAAAGATTTTCCTTCATGGAGGTGCAGCCAGCCCCTCCTCACACAGAATGCTTATGCAGCTCTAGCAGATTTACATGATTCATGACTTTTATCGATTTAAAACATATTTTAGTCTGTCTTAAGAATTTAGAAGCCTTCCACAAATGTTTCAGACAATTTGTTAATGTAATTATATTCCACGCACCTTGCATTTTTTTTTAAAAAACCACTATAGTCGCGGTTCTTCTTCAGTGAACATATTCAACTTTGAATGTAACTAAAGCACCAAATTGGAACACAGTGCCTAATGAGACCCATTACCAATTCTTCCTACTTTACTGAATGAAGTAGCTGTTACCACCACAAATTTTAAGAATAGCATTTCACTTTTCCATCTTTGGCAAAAAATTGTTAAGCTTGTTCGCCGTAATAATATTATTATTTCTTTTGCCATAAGTATTTTACAAATTGAAGCAAATACAAGCTAAGCTAGCTACCTCTGATTTATTACAATTTATGAGTCACTACAGTAATCTAAACTGATATTTACACTAGACAATAGCCTAAATTATAATTAAGTTAAAAAAATACAAAATCATAGCAATTGGATATGAAAATATATTTTTCAGCATAAAACCTACACCAATAATGAAGGCATAGTAACACATGCCTTATCAAATACCAACAGGAAAAATGATGAAAACAATATAATAGTAGAACATACAAAGTATCTGTGTTTCTTATATAGCAAATCAAATGAAGAACAACAAAGTATATGAACCAGTTCAAAGCATTAGGTCATAGTAAAGGTTTGCAAATAATAGAAAGACGATAAAATTCAGTTTGGTTCAGGAGTTTATATACTAATCAGTCATAAAGACATATAACTATTCTGAAGAGAATAGCTATTTTTTAAGAGAAGATGAAGCCACCTGAGATGCAACTAATCATAATGGAGCATCTGAAGACATTTTAGGCTTGCCAGGTTTGACGCCCAGCTTGCGCCCACATCCAACAGCACCACAGTGGCAATCTTGATCTGCACCAAACGGAACAAACCTGCAATATAGTTACAGTACACCACCACCACCATAGAGTTATATAACATCATTCTGGGGATACCAAAACTTCGTAGAGTAAGAGCACAGAAGAGAGATCGTGCAACTAAGCATAATCAAAGAAATGGGCTAGTGTTCATACCGATAATCATAAGTCAAAGGCTCGCCCTTTTGTATGTCATGAGTTGCAAATATGCCAAGTCTTGTTTCACCATCAGTTATCCTAAAGATAAAAAGAAGAAAAGGCACATGTTAGATGAAGTACCTAAGTAATCTATTCAAATGATGGATAAAATGTGCCTAATATTACTATAAAACTACATGAACAAAAAACAATCAGCACTCAACCATTTCTGCATCTCAGTATTGGGGCAGCAACTATGATTGATATATCTTGATTTATTTCCCTTATTTGTTGCATCAATCACCATATTTCGATTGATTTCGCACAAGTAAAAGTTTGTTTCCTCGCGATGTTTCATGTCCCAAAGCCTTTCTTCGCATGCTCTATCGTCAATTACTGGTACAAAGGTAAAATCCATAAGCATGTTTTGAAAGAATAAATTAATATATATGTAGGATTGATTATCACCTTCTCCAACATATTCGATAACAAAATCCCCTAGCTTGATATCTTCATCAGCCACAATTCCATAACCACATTTTTCAGTCTAGAAACAATAAGTTAAAACTCAATGTGTTAAGTGTGTATATAATATGACACAAAAGCAAGTAAATATATGAATTCAAATAACCTATCTACAAAATGAGCAGAGATATGGACTAGTGAGGTGGATGAAGTGGAGATAAAAAGGGAGGGAAATGAGGAAAGTGAATTAAGAAAGGAATATGATTGCCATTTCTTATACTTTTCATGTACCTCTCTATAACCATATAGTTTTATTAGTTTATTTTTAAAAAAAATAGTGTCTTTAAAATAAATAAAAAGAATACAATAAGGACTTCTAAGAAATGTTCAGCACAAACGTACCAGCAAAAACAAGAAAATATTAAGCTAAATGAAATTCACAAGCCTCTAAAGAAGCCTGATTTTTTAAGGAATGGAAAATACAGGAATAACACAAAATGCTGCAAGAAATTTATAATATATGTGTGTGTGTGTTATACTATAGTATAATATAAATAGTAATAAAAACAAATCCTGAGCCGAAGAGCTTATACCTGAACCAATTTCGTCTTTTTTACAGGGCGATGCTGAAATGGTTTGTTCATACAAGAGTTCCCACATTTACAGCTTGAAGAACAACTAGACAGAATCACCCTACAGGGACAAGTCACATAATGAACAAATTAACATGAATGCAGATTTATGCTGACATGCTTGCATCCGTAATTTACGATAAAAAATAGAGACTGTGCTAGAGAAACCAAAGTCTACACTACGTGCACCAGCAGAGTCTAAAAACTATGAATTTTAATTTTGAAAACTTTTTACCAGGGCTAACCACCACTTTGGCTGTCCACTAGCATGACAGCCCAAGGGAATAACCCTTCAGCCAGGGTGCAAAGATTGCATGGTATCTTATCTTATAAAATGGAACTGAATATTCTAAAATCTAAACTGGCCCTTTTCTCTGGTTTTATGGAGTTTGAGGAATATGAAATATTCGCAGGATTCGGGTTAAAAACGAGAATAATAATTATAGCAGTACAGATCAAAACGATGATGACATTATAAGAACATCAAAACTGCCATATACTTTAGCAATCCCAACATAATACACCACATTATAGCTATTAGAGAATAGTACAAGGTGTAATAAGGTAGAAAGTTAGTTAGTTAGAGAATAGATAGCTTGCTGTCCAAGCTATCTCATGAATTCTCACTACAAATATCTCTACCCCTTTAACTTGTAACTAACTTTCCTCAATAAGATTTCAGAGAGTTGATTTCTCTCTTTCACATATACTATGTTTCTCTCTCTCTCTGTGTTTCTCTTCGTCTTCCTTTCTTTTCTTTTCTTTTCTTCTCTCTTACAACAGCCTATTGAAACAAACGTTCATAGTTCAGACACAAAAGAATAGGCAGAGTTAATATTATTTATGGTTCGCTGCTGAAGATAAAATTTATAATGGGCAATGCTAGATTCAGTCACGCAGGGACATTATTTACAATAGAATAGGCAGGTACAAGAAATGAGCATAAGACATAAAAAACATGTGTACGTGGAATACTTACCCACAGTGGCAGTCTATACCACATACACTAGAAGATTCTGGTGAAGGAGTGCAGGAACAGAATATTCCATTGTCTTCAAACCGTCTCTTTGAGAGATATATATCTTAAATTTTTAAGAAACAACAAAAGAAAATTGTCTAAAGATCAAATACTTCAGAACAAATAAGGAAATTACAACGTGTTAACAACTGACAATTGCATATTAGCTGGGTCAATATGCACAAAGATATTCATAAAGCAAAGGCTGCATGAGAGATATACTGTTATCATAAATAGTTCAGAACAACATTTATAAAGAAGGATACTGCGCTTTATATAGGTATATTGCATTGGCTTCGACTTAGTAAACCACTTTGGCAATTCAAAGTCAACAGGTTCCCCAAGTTGCTTCACCAACTTGCCAAATGCAGATCCGATACGAGTCTGCTCAGAATTCTGTTAAACAGAAAAGCATGGAATTCACTCAACAGCCCAGAAGCAATTTAAAAAGATAAATGCACGTTGAGTATGGCTTCATTGAAATTGTCATAAGTACGATAAAAGACTGCTACCACAACATAACATAATTTCAAAAAAGAATTTATAGAAAACCAAATTAAACACAAATACATTGTTTAATAAAAGGGCATCAAAACTTGGAAAGATCGATTAAAGAGATATAAACAGCAAGAGGAAAGCAAAAGTAGTAGGAATTGCTTTATAACTTCAGTTATAAACAATTTGCACAAGAGAATTATGCTACAATTCTTGGGAAAGTGTAACAATTCACATGTGTATGCTATAATTCTTAGTTCTGAAAAAAGACAGAAAGGGTTAAAAGCATAAGAAAAAGTCATCCTCTTTCACCGATAGTAGAACTTAGAGAGAAATATATATACATGCAACAAGTAATAAATAAATTATTGTAAACTAACTTTTAAGCACTTTGCCAAGTGTATAGCACAGTATAAATAAACTCACTGGCAGAGATCCCAATCCAGATATAATTACAAAACAAGATTTTAAAGAACTCGAGAAGAAGATTAAGTAAAGGTATTACAACACCAAACCACCTCTTTCATTGCTGGCAGGTAATCTGATACTGGTTATTCCTATGTGAGCAGCTTGAATCTCAGTTTCTCAATACAAGTTCAAACCACAAATTGGATACTGAAAATCAATAGCACAAAATTCAATACAAGAGTTACTTATTCCTTCAAAAGCATAATTGTCGTACAACATACAAAACAATTTGTCAGCTATGTAAAGTAAACCTACAACATGAAGAACAATTTGTCAGCTTTCAAAGTTATTTGTTGAGGTGCCAAAATCAATAAATCAAAATTAGCATCCTCGGTCAGACATGCGCATAAATAGATTAATCTTACACATGTTTGTGCAAAAACAGACATAAATCAGAGAGACTGAGAAGTATAAAGATGGTTTATTACTTGTTCCTTTTAGATTGTCAAAAAATGTCAGGATAAAGAAGTTGAAGAGGAAAATTAACCCAAAATGCAAATTTCAATGAACAATAAATGCAAATGAAATTTAGGAGACATATATATAGAACTAATCTATCAAAACCTACAAAACATGTAAAGCAGATGCCTAATGATCCTATAATGTCCTAGTCCCATTTTCTTTTTAATTGAGAGAAATTATGTTCACATCATCTATAATTATCAATAAACATTTCTTGGTCTCACAATAAATAATTAGGATTCATGATGACAGTAAATAATAAAACTACTTTAACTGCCAACTTGTGAAATGCTTATAACCACTCTTTTCTGTAAATCAATTTTACAATTTGGAAAGAAGAAACAACTGTCTATATAGTACCAAAGGATAAATTTACAGAAATTTAAATCAAGAGAATTTAAAAATGAAAAAGGATCATTTCCACAATTTCCCGAATATCATCATTTTAAATTCCAAAAGATAATTATTCTATTGTAATGAATATCTTTATCTTTAGAATATAAAATATACACCACTTTTCCAACAAAATATAAAATAAAACCAACATGGAAGAAAAGAAAATTAAAGGGAAAGTAGGAAACACAAATCTGAAAATTAAAAATCACGGGGGAAATGTGAGCAATTTTTTTATATAAATTCTACAGCATGATAACAACAATAAATTCAAAGATTGAATAAATCTTCCATTTCCTCTTGATTTTTTTCCACAGAACACAAAACAACAGTGTGAGAAAAAAAAACCAGTAAAAGAACTATAGTTCCTTAAAAAAAAGACACAGAATTAGTACAAAAAAATAAAAGATAAAGATACAATTTTGAGTAAAACCCATGAAAGATTATGGTGAATGCAAGTGGAAAGAGTGAAGAAAGTTGATAATCAGAAAAGGGTTGGAATGGAATAAGCTAGAATATAGAAAGGGAGTGTTGAAACAGAACAAGAACATAGAGAGGGGTAAAATGGGAATGTGGTAGTAAATACAAAAATGGGAGAGAGAACCTGGAGGAGCAAAAAAAACTAAGCAACGTTGTTGTGTTGAGAATGGAAATGAAAAAAGGATGAAGATGAATAGTTTGGACTTGGTATATGGTAATAGACTAATAGTCAATTTCAGCAAAAATAAAAATAGTAAAAAATAAGTATTTTTCTTAACAAAGATATTGAGTTTAATTATTTTTTCCTCTCATCTTTGGTGATTATCATTTGATTTTAGTTTATGGGTTTTTTTTTTGTTTTTTTTAAACTGGCCTTTTTAACTTGAAAGGTACTTGAATTATGAGTATTTTGAATGGATTTTTATGTAAAAAGTCATATGATACAAACATAAAAAAATATGTAGTTTGTTTGGGTTTAATTGATTTACATAAAAATATTAAAATGATTTTGTTCCAAAAAAATTATATGTAATTTTAGTTCACTTTGTTCTTTTTTATAATAAAAATAAATCTAATACATTTTTAAAGTTTCAAATTAACATGAAAACATGTTATTTTAAAATAATAAGTTTAGTATATTTTTATAATGTCAAATTATATTAAAAATTAATAAGCCTACTCCAATATGAAATCTTATATATAGAAACATTTAATTGAATATTAATAATATTCTCTGAACTAAAAATAAAACAAAAAGAAAAATAAAACAAAAAGAAAAATAAAACATCACTATAATTTTAAGAAGAAGAAAAATGTTAATTAAGTTAATAACTTGAATAATCTTCACTTTTTGGGTATATATATTAGTTAGTATGTTGGAACTAAAAATAAACCGAACTAATCAATTTATAAGAATCAGTCCATCATAATTTAAACAATTTCAATTTTTTTTTGGAATTTTGGATTGATTTCCTCTTTCTCTTTCCGAGTGGTATGAATATGAATACTCTCATCTTAGAGTATTTTGAAAGAAAAAATACACAAATCACAACTCAGCACTTTTCAATATAAAATAGCATTAAACATTGCCATATTTAATTTTGTTCACAAAATTCATTTAATTTTGTTGACAAAATTCATTAAATTTTTATAGTGACTTGTAAGAAAATAAAACCGTTTCTTTTGACTTGAGGATGTCAAAAATATTTAAAAAAGTAGTTTTAAATTTTTTTATATAAAAAGAGTATTTTTTCCATATGTGATTGTTCGTCTTAAAAAAATGAAAAAAATCAAATATTTTAACTTTTAATTTATATAAGAATCTATTAAAACTTTATAATTCTTAACCAATGTAATACATGTTTTCAATGGGGACTTCGATTATTTTTTTTGGATACAAATTTAAATGATTATAATACATGCACCAAAAAGAAAGATTTAAATGTTATTTTTTTTTCTATTTATACACAAAAAAGAAAAAGATGTATATTCCAAAAGTATAAGAGTTTCTTATATTGTTATTGTGTCATAATTAATTATATTTCAATTCTATAAACATCTAACGGTTTAGATATTTAATAATAAAATTATTGGATTTTCCTAGAATTAGTGGCTAGAATATAGAGTAACTTTAAAAAACTTATTCTTAGACCAGGTGGATTCTCACTCATTAATAATATATAAATATAAATAGTGAAAGTGCATAGATGTATAACTTCTAACTTAATGCATAATTACATTCTTGAGAAATTCAAGAACCTGATCAAAAAAAAATCAACATACTGCTATCATGTAAAGCCTTCACCGAGAAATTAGCTACACTATTGGACACCCGCAGAATATGGTAGATGCATCACCAGCAGTTCCCTAAAACAATTTACTTTTTTATTTAATATTTACTTATATTTAGTGCCTAGGAGATTTTTTAGAGAGGATATGGAAGTTCTTTGAAGAGTTGCAATTTACTTTTTTATGTCATTTAAAAAAATAGAAAAATCATAATTTTACCTTTAGTTTTTAATCAAAATCTTAATATCCTAACAAAAGTGATTAATTTCATAATATCTATACTCTTAGCATCCACATGTTTAATATAAATTATATTTTTAGTTTATATTTATATTTATCATCTATAATACATGATATTATGAACCAAGGAAAAAACCAGCGTTTTTAAGATATGAGATTTTGCTTATTTTTGTTGGGTTATACATTTTTTTTATAAACTAAGCTTTTCATCCAAATAACATTAGTTTATAAAAAACTCATAAATTCAATATAAACAAAAACCTGTTAGGATATGAGCGCTTCCGAAAGCACGAGATCTTATTAACTAGGAACTACAGAAAAACAAAAAATGTAGTAAGAAAAACTACCACATAAGATTTATCTAGAAAAAATTTCCCAAGTTATTACGAGCGAAGTTTTAATGTGTAAAGAGTATTTCAAATCCTCTTATAATGATGAAAATAAAGTAATATTTTATTTAGATATTTTTCTCTCTCAAATGAAATGAGAATCTCACTAAAATACAATTCATTAATTCATTTCTAAAAACATTTTTATCAAATTGTCATTCACAAAATAAGCATTAAGCATTACAAAGTAATTCATAGAAATCAATGCTTCAAATATACATAAATGAACTTTACTACGTTATGTCAAATGAATATTACAATCAATCCTAACAGGGGAATAACCAAGTTAAGCATTTTCATACAAAACTAAGATAAAGAAATATACAGAAAATTATAATTTATGGAGAAGTACTACCTCATCTATGAACTTATATAAACTATATCATTGATACTTCATCACCTTTACATCTCGTTTTTAGCATAAAATATCCTAAAATCTTAAATTTGACAAATAAATTAATTGGAACTAAAAATTGGATTCCTCTTTTGCTTTTTCGATTCACTTTTAACATTGTGAGTTTTTTGTGCTTGCGTTGGGCATAGAGGCAATGCACTGCACGTAACCTCTTTGTCTCGCCTGATGCTTCACATGAGCAAGATGCGCTAGGCGCTGCACTGCACGTAACCTCTTTGTCTCGCCTGATGCTTCACATGAGCAAGATGCGCTAGGCGCAAGTCAGTTGACTTGTGACCTTGCTTGTTTTTTGCCATTTAGCATCAATTATGAACAGTAACGATTCTAGGATGTAGAGGCAGGGTGTGCAACATATATTAAAATTAAAATAATAAATATCATCAATTAAAAAAATGAAAATATTGATGTCAAAATTACAAAATTTAAATATATTTAATCAAATAAAATATATATTTCATAACTAATCTCTATGTGATTTCACATTTTGAAATTGTTGAAATATATTTACTTCGTAGTCTATGTTATTTTGGATTATGATGGTTATAATGACCAGTGTGCATAGGCATTTTGTGTTTGCCGTCAATATTGCATGTTAGTACTATGTATTCAATTTTTATATATTTCATTTTTTATAATTAGAATGTATTTGTTGTATTTTGTATACTTTATATTATAATTTTTTAATTTATGATAATATTCACTTTAAGGTGGGAGATATGGTTAATTAATATGTTGGTGGTGGTTATCTAAGGTTATATGTTTTTTGTAAAAATTAAATAATGTTAAGGGCGAAAGAGAAAGTAAAAATTATTTCATAGTGGATATTACATCATATTTTGACTTTATATATAGTATAAGTATAAATATAAATATAGATAAATAGAAGAAGATCTATTTTTCATTACATATTTAGTCTCTATACTAGTGCTATAAGTCGGAAGCTACACATCATTCTATTACTACATTATCTAAGACTAGAGTAGAAAATATTTCAGCAAGGGAGAATGTCAAGGAAACTATTTGGCTATGAGGTTGGGTCAACTAACTTGATCTAATATATGATATTTTTTACAATAATTTGTGATAATTAAAGTATTATTCATTTGATAAGAATAATTATTGTCATGACATGATCATACATATGAGAATCCTATAGATATACTTCCCAAGTCACTTATAAGCACCAAGTTTTAACATTGTCTAGACTTATTCAGTCTTTATAGAAATTGAACACCCTTAACAATTTTATTTAGTGATCAATAACTTTTTGAATTTGAACTAATGTGAAAACTGTTAAGATATGTGGCTCTAATTCTTTCATATATTTCTTTGAATGATTTTGTGGCTAAGAAATATTTCCTAATTGCTTAATCATTGGAGAGAAACTCTGCCCCTACAATTTTTTTCTATCCAAATAGTTGTATAAATGCAAGCCACCTTTTCTTCATGCATCCAACATGTTTTCTTTACCACTGCCAAGCATTTTTATTCATCTTGAAGAATTGTCACTTTACATGCCTAAACAAACATTAGTTTTTACTTTAGATATACAAATAATTAGTGAATGTTTTTACTTTAGATGGAAATTTTTGTGTGAGAACATAAATGTGAGAAAAAAATAGGGCATAAAAAATATTACTCTTTGTCCTCATCATTATAAGATGATTTATTGTACTATCATTTTTATATAGTGAAAACTTTACCTATGATCATAAGTGTTGATAGTAATATAATGAGGACTCACTAGGGAAGCCTTAAGCTATTTTCAAGGTCTCTTTTGTTGTACAAGTAGCTATCAAATCCTACGATTCTAGCAGATACCGATGCTTAGTATTTTGGAGAAGCCCATATGAAAGGAAGAAGTTCAGGGGTATAAAATATGGTTCTTTACAATGTAATTGGACATGAAATTTGTCATGTAGTCAACCTTGTCCTTTGACTAGTTTATTTGATCCTTGCCTAACAATAAGTTAAGGTTAGGTTTGGTTTTGGAATGAAAGTAGAACGAAATAAGGTGGAAGAAAAGAAAAATAATAGAAAATGAGATGATAATTTTATGTTTGATATTATTGAAAATGGAAGGAAATTGAGAGGAAAGAAAAACACATTTATATATAATGTATTGAAAATGACATAAGTGCCCTCATTATATCTATATAATTATGTAGATATCTAATTTTTAAATTACATAACTAAATAAATTATTTTTAATAATATTAATTAATATTTTTTAAGTAACATATAATCTAAGTTCAATAACAATATTTGTTTATAAAATTCAAAGAAAATCATTAACATTTTACATACATTTTTTCACAATAGTGTGTCTAGAAAAAAATATAACTGATATTCGACAATCACTTTTATATTTTTGATCATTTCACTCTACATATTTGTGTTTTGTCTTTCTAATTTATTTATTATTTGTTACTTTGTTGATAATTTTAAGTAATGATATTTCTTTTTTCTTTTCACTTTATCTTTTAACATACATAATTACTAGTTATTTGTGAGCTCAAAAGCAACAAAAATAAAATAAAATTAACTAATTTCACATAAAAATGAATATAAACAAAGAAATTTACTACATTGTATTTATTTCCACCTAGATTATTGTTTTTTCAATTAATGATGAATGACAAATTTGAAATTTTTGATGGTTTTCTTTCCTTCCCAACTTAGAGAGGAAAAGTTTTTTGTGGGACCCATACATATTTTTTCCTTTCTCCCTGTTTAATTTTGGAACTAAATGGTGGAAAATGAAAATTTTCACCACTTTTCTTTCCTCTTGTTTTCTATACAACCAAACATAGTGTAAATGTACTTACTCCTTATACATAATGTGGACATTTTTGGACTATAATTCTCTATCCCATAAAGTTACTGTCCTCATGTCCTTATCAAATAGTATTCTACAAAATAATATAAAATATTTTTTTATAACTTTTTGTTCAATTAAATGATACATTTTGATTGGTTTGAAACACCATTAAATACACCAATGAGATAGGAAATCTTCATTTTTATCCTCCTTAAGAAATTTCTCTATGAATTTTTGCAATATGATATAAAATCCTGTTATTATCATACTATTCTACATATCGCATTCTTTATTATTGAATGATATTATCCACCACCAAGAAAAACAATTTTATCTTGAGTTAAGAAACTTCGAATAATACACTATACCCTATAAGATTAACCATGTCAGCAAACAATCTTTATAATTTTGGTTTTCCCGATTAAAACCTCAATCCAATATGTGACATCTTATATTTTATCCATGGTTTGAACTTTGAAATGAACATACTTCACCTTTTGGGCATTAAACAAATTTTTTTAGGGTATTTAATGAATTAATTCATTGACCTTTTGGTCATTCTACAATTTAGACTAATATCTTGTTGATTAGCGTAAAAGAAGTTAGAGTTTTTTTGGTTTTCTACAAGTATCCTCACACTATAGGCAATTATGTCTGAGCCGAGAACATCCACAAGTATGTAGAGCTAACTCTCCCAACGAGTATTTTTTTCATTCAGAAGACTTGAACCCAAAACTTGATTAAGGGGAATCAATCATGTACCACTTGAAACAACAATCATTGTTGGTAAAGAAGTTGGGTTTGTTAGAGTGAATTTTGAAATATTTTTATTATAATTGGATAATTCCGACCAGTGTCGAACCGGTAAATCGGCCCAAACTGGTTCAACCCATCACAACAAAAACCATGATAATTGAACAGTTTAGAGAAGGAAGTGAGTGAAGAATCAACAATGGCTCACAAAATGATTTGGAAATGGAAACCAAGTTTCATGCTTCCTCTCACATTTAATTCACAATCAAAACATGTTATTCGTTTTCATCATCATCCATTTTCACCACTCAAGATACACCATCCAATAATAAACTACACCACCGCCGCCGCCGCCGCCAATACAAGTAACAACGGCGATTCTGTGAAAGCCAAAGAGTTTCTTGAATTAACGGACGAAGAACTTGTACGGCAGTGCGAGATGGATTTCTTGAAGTCCTCCGGAGCAGGTGGCCAGCACCGCAATAAGCGTGAATCCGCCGTACGCCTGAAGCATCTTCCCACCGGTATAATTGCTCAGGTTACTTCATCTCATCTCATATCTCTCTTTTCTATTTCTCGTATTCAATATCTCATCTCGTTCTTAAGTAACTAATTAACTGTTATGTTAGGCTTCTGAGGATCGCTCCCAACACATGAATCGCGATTCCGCTGTAAAGAGACTTCGTGCTCTTATTGCTCTCAAAGGTACTTTCATCATTCTTCACTTCTTGTTCCCATTTTCCCCGAGTGAGAGAGCAATGTTAAGTATAGTAGGGTGTGGACATATGCTAATAATTAGTAAATTATGTAAATGTCAAGGTTTTAAATCTGTGACCGCTACCATATGATAGCTTAAGGTTTTAAAGTCGCCAAAATGGCCACAAATGTGGCCGTACCAGCTGCATTTGCTGGCAATTGTTTGGAAGGCCAATGTTTTGGGTTTCCGAAATCACAATTGCAACCACTATTTAAAACCTTGGTAAATTCTATGAATTTGTTATCATATGAAGGGTCAATGTAAAGTCTTACTTCTGCAAGTGGAAAAAACGGTAAGGTTTTGAATCGATGACATCTATGTACATTACAACAACCTTACCATTGCATCGAGGAACACCCAAGTCCGGTTGACTAAATTGGTTTCTTCAAAAGAGTAAGACCTGGCTTGCATAGTTAAATGTGTATTTTAAGAAGTCTAAGCTAAATAGGTCAGACTTATATAGGTAAAATTTAAAAAATAGGGTAGGTTGTGGGTTCCTGAGTGGCCACCATACAAGTTGTTGTTTGCACATTACATCATGAGCTTGTAGGGAGAAAACTATTATGTTTGGGAGTTTTAGGTAATTAAGCTAACTATAATAACCAAAAGTGCTGCCTACAAAAACTTCCTAACCCAGCCTGTAACTAACCTGTGAACCAATCGAACAAAACTACCCAATGGAGTTAACCAAACTCAACCAAGTAACCACATGTCGTAACATGGGAATGTCAAAGTGGTCTAGTGATTATGTTGTTGCTTGGTTTCTGTGTTTGCCAACAAGCTTGTAGCTCATTAGTCTTATATCAGTATATCTTCACTAATAATAAGCAACTGAAATAAGTGAAGAGTTACTTCCCCTTTCTTGTTATGAATCTTGGACTGTATACAGTAATGTGTTAGGGGAAGGGGTTTTTGGTCACCCATACCTGTGCAGAAAATAATTACACTGAGATAGATTGTCCCTTTTACTTATAGTAAGTACTGCTTTGCTGATATATAGCATGTTCTTTTCTTGAGGTAGTCAGGAAAACAGTGGATCTCGATGCTTACTCACCACCTAGAGAGCTTCTTCAGATACTCCCTCCCAAGTCAACCGTTAGAGGGTCAGAGATTGGTTCACAAATTGGACCGAAAAACCCAAAATTTGCATTGGTATGTTCATATGCACAGCATGTCCCTCTGGCCCTCACATTTTATTTTTCTTCCTTTTCCATCCTCTCACAGGGTCATGATAATCATTCTACAGAATCCAAAACCTAAATGTAACTTAACTACATATACTTATTGTCCTATCCAACAGGGAATGCAAGCTCTATTGGATCTCATTTTTGCAGTTGAGGGATCCATCTCAGAAGCTGCAAAATATATTGGGTACTTTATATGCTTTTAGTCTTTTCTTTTCTATTTTGTCTGTGTTACTACTGAGCATGTGAAGCTTCTTTAGTCACTATGACATTCAAGATTTGTTATTGTATGATTTATAAGATCTCTTATGGATGAAAAAATATGTTCACCTACATCGACATGGATAATGGATTTTACCTACTAATGTCTCCCCTCAAATTCAATATAAATTTGGTTCTTGGTATGAAAATTGATAAAGGAAATACATGGTAGTTTCACCTTTCTCTCTTCTCATTGTACCATCAAGCAATTGTCCCCTTACATTAGTCTAATGTGATATAATTTACTTTTTGATATATAAATGACTGTTTAATCAATGGCTTTCCCTATTACATTTATTTGAATATTTCTTAAATTGTTTTGGTGTGCACTAAATGTATTGCAGGTTAAGTACTGGAGCACTGTCTCGACTAATCCTATCAGATGATTCACTTAGAAAGGAAGTAAATGATTTGAGGGCCTCAAAGGTATACCTTCTGATGTATTTTTTGGAATAATGGCAGTAGTTTATCTCATGACATCATGTTTTATATAATTAATAATAAAATGCAATTTAAAGATAGGACCTCTTGCTATCATGTTCTGTTATTATAGATTAAAACTAATACATGCATGCTAAACTGTTTCTAACATGAGATGTTTAAGTCTTTACAATTACAATCTCCTTCCTACAATTTAACTAGGTTAGGAATATGGATAGTTGCATTCTCGAGGCACAAAATCTCTAACTACATATGTGAAGCAAAATCTTTAACTAGGTTGGGATTCTTGGTGAACACCAGATGCCCTCTTTTATGTGCAGCAGTTTCTTGTTTTACATGTAGAAGTTTTTGGCTGAAACTAGCAGACTGTGGTTTTATGGTTGCGATTACTTGTACAATTATATGGTGTATTGACCATTTTCATTTACATATGTTCAAGAGGCCACTTAAATTCAAAATCTTGTATTCAAGAATATTTATTGGGTTATTGATTGTTTTTGGTAGGAGGAGGAATTAGTTTTAGCTAGATATGTCTGCCATTATAATTTTGAAATTATTGAAAATCTTATTATTAGCCTGAGAGAGGCTTATGCAACATTAAGGTAGAGACTCTTCGCTTAAGGGATTTTTGGAGACACATTTAAATATGTATGAAATAAAGGCTTGGTTGTTGTTTAAATATGGCTGGGTGTGTAATTAGTAATAACTAGTTTGATATGTCAGATGCTGAATATTCTTCTTCTTCAGTTGGTCTCCACAAGGCTTTATGTTAATACATTTTTAGGTTCCTTAAGAAGACTGTAGACTGTTCTTGCATTTGGGTGGAGGCAGGTTTCATAGTAGGAAACGATCCTTTTCACATTCGCATCACATGGTTGTTATAGTTGTGTGCAATAGTAAATAAACTTATCCACCGAATAAGATTGTATAAATAAAAAGGCTTAAATGCACTTTTAGTCCCATAAGTTTCATTGTTTGGTGATTTTGGTCCTCCAACTTTCTCTATTTGGCAATATTGGTCACTCCGTCCAAAAAGTAACTAATGGTGCTGATGTGGCAAATAACAGGACATCTGCAAAGCTTAGGTGGGATTTTTTAAATAGAAACAGCACTAAAGTAATATTTAAATATAATTCTAATATTTTTTAGTTCCACATTTTAAAAGAAAATCCAACTAATCTTTTAGTTGAATGTCATGTGTCCACCCGTTTGCCACATCAGCACCGTAAGTTTTTTTTAGGGCAGATGGACCAAAATTGCTAAATAGAGAAACTTGAGGGACATCGCCGAAAATATAGTATGGGGACTATTAAGGTTCCATCTCAAAATAATTAATAATTGCCAATGAGAGAAGTGACACAAGTATTTAAACCATGCCTAAAAGAATTAGGCAGGCTTTGTGGGACTTACTTCCTAGCATGCCCCCTCTATGATAACATGAAAGAAGTTGGGCCCTGGCTCTCATACCTTGTTAAGGTTCCATCTCAAAACTAATTGGTGATAGGAGGAGAAACCCACATGTATTTAAACCACACTTAAAATAACGAGGCAAACTATGTGAGATTTAGTTCCCAACAAGGACTAAATTCACGAAACAGAGAAACATAAGGAACTAAAAGTGCATTTAAGCCAAAATAAAATCAGCTTGTATGCTTCCTTTTTCTATAATATCAGTCATTAAGCTACATTAGATAAGACATAAGAGTCTTTCTGCAACGCTTGCCTTTTCTATAATGGTGTTCTCAGCTTCCTGAGAAAGATCTATATTTATTTGTTTAATCTAACAAAAAGTAACTGAAATCTGCTTTTCTGAGCATGAACAGGGTATGAAGCCTCTGAAGTAGAATCTCTCAAATTTTCCTGCCATATGCAGGTACAATTTAATCTATCTCCTGCACACATTCACATCTACAAGTTTGAGGGGTATAAAATTATAATATTGAATAAAGAAGAGAATACATACATTATGCATGGAAATTGGTCAAATAATCGAAAATTAAGACTTTATCCATTGGTCTTTTAAAAGGTATTCTCTTGATAAGAGGTTGTTAAGAAGTTTTACTATATTTGTGAATTATCAAGTTTTAGAGATTGCAAGCATAGAAACTTGATGCAATTGAGGGCTTCACGGCTGCATTATTATTTAGTTATGTCCTTTTCATACACTCTGGTTTTACTTTGTATTAGCACTACTGTCTGATGAAAACTCAAAGCGGGATTTACTACAAGAATTCATAGAAAGCAAACTACTTCATGCCCTTCACAAACTTACCTTATATTGATATTTAGTTCAAAAGAACTGGTAGATTTTACTCTACAATTTTAACTTCTGATCAAAACTAATTTTACTTTTGCATTTTGTATTTTGCTGTTCAGAGCCCTCATTTGCAGCATGGGGTTCATTTATTTGCAGAGGATAATTCAATGAACTATAACAAGGTACTACCTCAGGTCCTTTTATAGGAATCTTGTGTGACCCTTTCTAAATTTCTAAGTACATTAGTTGACTTTGTTATCATAATACCCTCATTAATTAGCATGTAGTGGAAGGAGAAAATGAGTGAGTCATAATAATGAAGGGTGATTTTGTAAAAAAAATACATCTATTTATTGGCACATTTAATGAAATTAACCATATTCACTTAAAGGTTGTATAAAAAAGACCAGAGGTAGTATTCTCTTCATTTAAGAATTGAGGTTGAAAGCGTAGAATACTGAAGCTAGTTAGGGGGAATGGGGAGAATTTACGGTAGGCTTGGCAATCGGGCAAGTAGGGCCGAATCTTTGCTCAGCCTGATCCCACCCGAGCCCTTAAAATCACAACTTGTATGGGTTAGGTAATCACGGGGCGTGGTGACATTGGCAACCGGGATTTTTGGATTGTGGAGAAGAACTCATTCTGTAAAGTTGTTGGTTTAGAGACGAATTCATTCTCCAAAACTTAGCAAGTAAAATATCATAAAGCCGCTGAAGTAACATCAAGATGGCAAACTAAAATACAAGATGCAGTTCCTTGTAGATCATTTAAACAAAGACATCTACCAAATTAAAGATTTTCTGGTTGTGTACTTGTTTTTTTACTTTTACTTGTTTATGCAGAACATCAAGTTGGCAACCTGAAATATATGGTGCAGAATTGGAAATCTTTGTAGATTTTATAAACATATGTTGTATTTATCAAGTAATTAGTCTTTTTTTTGTGCAGCATATGTACCTTACTGGCTTCCTACATTTGATTCATTAATTGTTTCTACCACAAGATTATCACCAATCAAATTGTTGTAATTCATGATTCTGATCATATTCTTCAAACACTCAATGGCATCCACTTACATGAGACTTTACAACAGCAATATAGTATTGGATATGAAATGGACATGTAACCATATTCCTTGGATATATATTCTCTTCACACTGTTAACCATGAATGCGTGGACTCCAAATGTGATTTTTACTAATTTCACAATGATTGGTGTTGTTAAAAAGATTTAAATGCTTTGAGATTTATTTATTTTGTAGTGGTATTAAGAATAAATGTGCAGCTTATGCAAAGATAAATTGCCAGTTCATGAAAAAATAATAATTAAAGAGCTTCACATTCTCGTACAGTAATAGGCTCTAGGCACATTGAAAGACGAATCTTGAATTTAATATGCAACAAGATTGGGTGGCACTATTAGTAGTAGTACCTTTTCAGCTCTGAAGTTGATGCCACACAAATTGCAACACAATCCAAGTTGTGATCCATTCCATTAATGGAGAGACAAATACTACAAAAGTAAGGGAAAAAATAATATGGTAAGACATTTTTATCCTTCTACATATGATGAAATAACATTTTTACCATTAACCATTAAAAAACACAAGTAAAAATAAGTATTTGTCTCTCCATTAATGGAGAGGATCCTTCTTACATAATTCTGTAAGGACAATGATCTTTTATCTCAACTTATATTTTAAGTTATGTATCAAATTAATAAAAACATGACATGTTTGTTAAAAAATTAAATATTAATTACTTTTTCTATTTTACTTTTATTGTCATTGGTTTGAGATATATTTTGGGAGAGTAGATTTTTGTCCTCCCAATAATACTACTTACTGTACTAGATGAGAATTGCATCAAGTAGGAAAATGACACGACGAGTCTTTCACAAGGACCAAATCCTGGATATTCCCAGACGCCAACAGCACATATATGATATGTGATTGGATGGTTTAATGTACAATTAAAATACACACCTATTTACAAGATGAAAAAACGATATATACATTGATTGACAGTATAACTTTTTTTATATTGTCATTCCATTATCTACCATTCATTTTTAATTATGTTTAGCTTTTCACAAAAATTAATCCAAATAAAGAGTAGATGATACACTAATTGTTCATAATTATTTACACTGTTAGTACATCAAAATTACACTATTGTAAGATTTGGTATTAGTCTTCAAATTCAAATATTCCAAATGCACTTTGACCTTTCTCAGGCACATGTTTCGAGGGAATCTAATTTGGGTCCAAATAGTCTAATATATGAAACTGCAATGGGATTTAGACGATAAAAAATAAAATATTAAGAGATTATGAGCAGGGGCTTAAGTCAAGTGGCTCTAGAATAAACCCCCAAATTGATAGAATTAAACCGGATTAAATTAAAAATTTGTGGTTTGGTTCTATAGTTCAGTTATTTTTTTAAGAAATTATTTAAAATTGGTTTGTTTACTGATTCATACGGTCCAAAACTGGGAACCAAGGAACAATTAACACTATGATTCCCTCTCACTTGTAGACTTATATAAACAAAAAATAAATAAACAATTTTTCATAACATTTGAGTAAAGATATAAAAAAGGCTATTCAACTACCAAGATTTTGGATTGAACCAATAGGAGGAGTTAAAAATAATTATTTTTCAAAGAGTTGTGCAATTAAAAAATAGACAAGTCCATTATTATTTTCCCGTAACGAATCCTGGTAATATATACTTCTATGTTTTTATCATCTTATTATTATTACTATTAATTGTACTCTTTTTTTCTGGATAGATAGTTAAATACTATCATTAATGTGATATGATGTGTTTATGTGCCATATGTGCACCAAGAAATATTCTGTATGACCAGTATAATTGTGTAAAGTATTGTGCTATTTATGGTAGTTTTTAATAGTAGTGGTCTTGTCCACTCAGTTTCTCTTATCAGCAATTATTCATCAACAGGGAGCTCCTATGAGTCTATGACTGTCATTAATTTCTCTCTTTTGTCATGTTTTGTATCTGATTTTGGTTCATATTGAAAAATTCTCACCTGACCTCACTACAGCACCTTTAAGGCTGATACTTTTTCTTTGGATTATTATTGGTATAATAGGAGAATAAGTATCTTTGGTGAAAAATATGTCTCAAATTTTATCTCACATCAATGGTAATAAAACAAAAATAGAAAAAAATTAAATTTTTTAATTGACATAACATGTTATCATTAGTAGAAAATAATATTTGAGATATGATTTGAGACATCATAGACTTCTTGATAATAGAATATGCCAAGAAACTTTTGTCTTTTGGATCTTGTGTCAGTGGGTGGGGCTTCTCAACTTCCCTACCAAAAGCTAAATGAAAGTTGCATGATAAATGGAGAACCTGTGGATGAGAATAAACATTTCCAAAGTCAAATTATTTTATATCTTATAGAGTTAGATGCTTCAGAATCATATTCTTAGAGAATAAGGTTCTTTCTAACCTTCCACCATCTTTCACTTTTTCCCTCGTTGACTCTTTTAAAATGACATAAAAGTCTTTGCACTCACACTCTCCACAACACACCAAAACTTGAATGTTTTCTAAGGCAAAACTTTATTATTCTACATGTATGTTATGATATCATAGGAATGAACTTGGTCATAAAGAAAAGAAATGAAAACATGATGTTTACCTTTGATGTAAGCGTTTTAAATTATCTTTCCGCATATGTCACAATTTCATATAGTATTGGACTCTTTAGTATCGGATGATTTAAATTCTTAAGTAAAATGGCTACATATTTAACTACTCGGAGGCTTATCTATAAATAATAGCTACATTAATTTCTTTAGATAACTAAGACCAAACCAATCTTGTAAGGATATATTCTTGAATATGCAAGTATTCAACTCCAACATGTTATTCCGAAAATTTGGTGCATGGTTTTAACCAAGTTGCCATTTTACATCAATCTCTTCAATTCACAGCAATAACATGGTCAAGGTTAAAGGAAAAGAACAATTTAGGACACTGAATTTGGCATTGTCATTAATCTTGCATTTCTGTCACTTCATAAGGACCAAATAAAAAGAAAGCTTTATGATTATACTCGCTGACTTTGCATGTGGATTATATTATAGCCTTTTTACTATAGGATATTACATTGTTGTTGGTTTGTACTTTGTAGGATGCTAAGCTATCACGTAAAACAATCTAGAAGCTATTTTATATATGATGAATGTTATTGCCCACATTATAATTCTCTATTCAATGGAAAATAGTTGTTTTTTTAATTATTGTTTGAGACATTCCATATAGATATTATATGCTAAGGTGAACTCAGATGAATATCAAAGTATTTCATATTTTGAGGAAGAAAAGTACATTACTATAGGCATATGTGAGTGACATCTACGTGTTGATTCTTTTTTGGTATTATCAATGATATCTTTTACCTTTTTGGGTAAGGAACTAATCTCTTTCGGAGTTCGTGGTTACCCCTCCCAACAAGTGTAGATGAAAGTATGCATCAAATTTAGTGGTATAACTACAAAACTCATTTTCCAATTTTTTAAGGCCATTGATCTTCTCACTAACACAACCACCTTTATATATGTCCTGCTACTAATTACCTTAACACATCAAACTTTTCCATAATTCTTCTATCATATTGAAGTTCTTGTGTTTATTTTTTCATTCAAGAAGAAAAATGGGTGTTGATATACAAGGCAAACTTCGTTTAGCTCTTGGCTCTGTTAAAGATCATGCCTCAATTGGCAAGGCCATGATTTACCACCACCAACATGATGGCCTTTCGAGCATAGAGATTGCGGTCCTTCGCGCCACGGGCCATGATAATGGCACCATTGATGATAAATACATGCACGAAATCCTTTTCCTAGTATCAAATTATCCGGGCTCAATCCCTTTTCTGGCTGAAAGGATTTCGCGGCGTCTAGGAAAAACTAAGGACTATCTTGTGGCCCTCAAGACCCTTGTCTTGATTCATCGGCTTCTTCGAGGAGGAAATAGGTCATTTGAGAAAGAACTATGCAAAGCACATGTCTCAGGCCATCTACAAATCAGTATAAGGTGTTTCACAAAGAATGATTCTGACCCTTCACTTAGTTTCCTACACAAATATGCAGCATATCTTGAAGAAAGGATGAATTGGCTCATCAACCAAGCAGGGAAACTTGAACCTGTTATGTCCAAAGGGTTAGAATTCCTGAGATATGATGAGAAATCCATTGATATGGTATTTAGAACATTGCCTAAATGCCAAGTACTTATTGATAGGGTGTTAGAATGTTCTCCAACACATGATATTTTGCACTCAGATCATAATCTAGCTCAAGCTGCTATGAGCAATACCTTAAGAGAAAGCTTCCAAGTTTACATGACATTTTCTGAAGGCATTGCAGCTCTTGTCAACATGTACTTTGATTTAACAGCATCAGCCAAAGGCCTAGCTTGTGAAATACTCAAGAAAGCTTCTATGCAGAGCCAAAAGCTTCATGATCTGTATGAAAGTTGCAAGAAAATAGTTGAAAACAAGAATTTGGAATACCCTTTTGTTCAAATAATCAGCATGGATCATATAATGGCATTGGATCAATTTGGTAGTCCACAAAATCAATTTGCAGCTTCACATATCTCAAAACTGCCTCAAATTTCAAGCCACTTCAAAAGATCAAAAGATATAGAGTTGGTATTAGCAGCAAAAGAAGACCAAAAGAATGAAGAGAAAATTGACATAAATTTTTCACCAACACTTTATTCATGGACACTAGAGACTAAAATAAGCAAGGTATGGGTTTTATTTGAAGATGAAGCTCCAAAAGAATCACAAGTCTTTCCAGAACAACAAAAGCATGGTGATGTTTATGCTCTTAATGATATAGAGATTGAATACAATAGAGCAAGTGTATTCTTGAATCCATTTTCATCTAGTATTGATACAAAGGTATGAACCTGAATTAACAAGGTTGGATGAGTTCTCCAATAATTTTAGTATTAAACAAAATATTACTGTTAATCATAATTCCCTGTTTTATAACATATTAATAGAAGAGTAAATGGTTATTATACATCTTGTACATGCTTCATAAAGAAGAGCACAAAATAGAATAGGCTGTTTTCAACTTTGTTTCATTTTTTTAAGATTATTTATAAGAGAAAGCCTATTAGTATAACATAAATCATCTCCAATATTGGAGAGATGAGTTCTTATTTTTTTCTTTAAATTTCAGTATGTAAAAGGTTTAAAGTGTTTATTTCCCCCTTTATTTATGTAGTACTTATTTGATAATGATATTTGTGTCTATGTAGTTTCAGGTGTATATAAATAATTCTGAACATTCCTAACCATATTATAACATTTTATATATTTTTTTGTGTACCACACATGTGGCATCTATATCCCATGTTGTGTTTCATTTGTTATCACTCCCCTTCTTTGATTTTATTCAATAAATAAAGATATGTTTGTTCTTTTGTTTAATTTTAAAGAGTTTTTTTTGGATTAAAATTTTTTAATGGATGAATATATATGGGAAATGATTAAAAAATAATAGGATTCATAAATATTATCCTTCCAAATCATTTCTCCATTCACAGAATGAATATCAAACAAAAGACAGGCCTCTTCTACCTACCTTTCTTTTCCCTACTTTGAACTCAAACTGAACAAAGCTTCACTGTATTTTTGTTGGTCCTATTTAATTTTTTGCTTATTTTTCTTTTTCAAAGTTATCCTTTATATATAATTAAAATCCAATTACCACCCAATGTTGGTCTAATAGTGTAAGGTCTTATTAGATCTTAAATAGATCAAAATATAAATATTTGATTTGTATCAATGATATTTATTAAGAGAGATAATCACACTTCAAAAAAATTAATTTATTATCCATAAGTGAGAAAAGTGAACTCTCTAGGTTCTCGTAAGGCCATTCAAGAGGTTATGAAGTACCATTTAATTGTAGAGTTAAAAGGCCATATCCCTAAGCCAAAATCACCCCAAATAGTGCAATCTCTTTCTTAAATAGATTTCATTGATTATTTTATATTTGGTTATAATTTCCAACAATTTAAGCCCAAATCATCCTGAATAGTGCAACTATATTTCCTTTCTTAAATTGATCATACAAACCTACCTCATATTTATATTTCTCTCTTGTAATAATTTTTTTTTCTATTTTTTAATATTGACTCACAACTTTAAGAATAATGTTTATTCAACTTACCGTTCAAAGTAAGAACAAGACCGACACCTCTATAGTAGTGAACTTGAACGAAGAATATGTTTATTTTATTAAGAACTGTTTTTTGTTACCATTGTGAATACTCTAAAGATAATGAGTAGTGTTCTTGAAGGGTCGTTATTCAATGGTGGCTGTTAATTAAAACCTTAAAACTTAGGAATCCTGTTTGGAGAACAAGGTGCAACAATATAGGTAACCCACGTTTTCACCAGCAGTGTCACATATTTGTTTTATTATTTTTTCCTTATTTTGTTATGGCTTTAATCTTAAGGATATTTAGTTGTTTTGTTTCAGTGATTATGAGTAGTTACACTCCTTGGCTATAGTTGATCGTGGATCTTGAATTTTGGATAATATGTAATTCTATTTATTTCTCTACTGGAATGATTTTATTATAATGTGCATCAAGTAAAATTAATATTTATTATGATTAATTGATTGAATCTCAAAAAGGCAATCATACTTCAACTAGTAGTCTAAATGTATGTTTTTCATTTGGTTAAATGTATTGGTTAATTTTTTTTCATGGGTTGATCTTACTCAAACTAGTTATAGAACCTTATAAGTAATGAATCCAATTATATATATTTAACAACATATTAAAATTTGAATTAAAATTAAAATTTAATCCTTCATAATTAATTTGGATAACAATAAAATTTAATCCTTTATAAGTTTGTTGCTGCAGTGAACTAGGAGAGGATGGGACTCTGGCACGGTATTGTGCAGCATTGACAGTGACAGGAAAATTTGAGAGACTAGGCTTAACAAAAGCTGTTATTTCTTTGGTGATAAGTTTTTCATGAAGCTCGTCAGAGGCGATGAGTGTATCATGAGCATTGACTGCATCAATAACCGATTTGTATTGTTCATAATCTAAGCCAGATAGTACCTTTTCAATGATGTCCTCGGGATCCATTGGTTTGCCCATGGAAGCAAGACGATCAGTGCATTGCTTAATGGATTGCATGTAAAAGGTGGTGGATTGTGTTGAATGAGTGATCTGACTAAGATGACTTTTTATCTGCTTAAAATGGCCTCTGGATGGATTCGCAAATGTGGTAGCAAGCACATTCCAAGCCTCCGCTGCTGTCTTAGTTTGGGAAACAAGGGCAACAATATCATGAGAGAGTGTGCCAACAATAGCACCAAAAATTAAACGGTCTTGACGAAACCAGAAGAGAGCAGCAGGATTTGTAGTGGAGACACCATAGTCATCAGTAACAAATGGTGTTGGGGAAGGAAAAGAACCATCAACATATTTCCATAGGTCATATCCAAGTAAGGTGGCTTGAAGCTGTGTTTTCCAGGCAACATAGTTGGTGGAGATGAGCTTGATAGCGATATGGACTTGAATATGGGTGAAGGGTGTGGAAGGGTCATGGAGGTTAGGGATGATAGTATTTTCAAAAGACAGGGTGGGATGGATTGGTTCTTCTGATACCATATAAGATAAAACATTCAACTTGTTTATTGAATTATGAATAATTTCCTTTTATAGAAGGAAATGAGGTTGTTGTAACAACTTAACAAACAACCAGCTAAGGTTAAGCAATTATAAGGATAAGAGCAAAAGATGCTAACAACAATTTGAACTAAGAATAAACTAATGATATTCTAAAACAGAAAAACAAAAACTGGAATTGGATTTATCTGTTAATAGGTATTGCATACCCGAACTAGTACCACAAATCATATAACTATCATCATAAGTTCATAACTCATGATGTATTAGAATGTTTGTCTCAAAAAACATCACATGATGGTTAGTTTTAGTTGTTTCACTTACAGGCGACCTATACATAACAAACCTGTCTTTTCCACATGTGTTATTTTAAGCACAAATATAACCATGCATAAACTTCTTAAAAATATAATATAAAATTGAAAACTTCTCCAATTTGTAGATACTTTTCTTAATAGAGGTTTTACTGTTTATGATATAAACTAAAGGGGAAAATAATGAAATTGCAGATCAAGATCATCACTTCTCACAAACATAGGCACCATAATAATTGAAATAAACTGAGAATCATTTGTTTATTCTCAAGGTAAGCAACAAAGGAAATTTAGGTAATTCTCATGCTGGGTTGAAATCCAAAGACAGTTAATCCTCCATCAACACAAATAACTTGTCCAGTGATGTAAGAAGCAGCAGGTAAGCAAAGGAAAGTTACCAATGATGACACTTCTTCAGGTTCTGCAATGCGCTTAAGTGGAGTTCTACACATAATATCATCTACAAACTTTTGGTTCTGAAACAACTATGAATTGAAGAAGAAAAAACAGAAAAATGATGGGTCATATAGATATTCTAAGTCTCAAATATATTGAACCCAAAGAAATGATTAATTAAACTGCAATTACCGAAATGTTGGCTAAAAGGGTATGCTGGATAATTCACTAGTCCATATTCTCAGTAGACATATAATTCCCAACAAGAGAAAATACAAAATTCTGCTAGATTGGCTCAGAAATATTGAAATCAAACTGCACATGTGGTATTTCTAGCAGTTCTTAATTCAAAGTGGAAATAGTAAAGAATTTCAATTAAAGAACAAGCTTAAACACTAACAGATACAGAAATCAGTATTAATTACCCCATTAATGTGCATTTAAAACATGCAACTTCCAAGTTCCAACAGTTAGTTATGTGCTTCTTATAAACATTTTCCTAACCCTATAGAACTTGGATGGTTAGCTAATGCCTTTGTCTACTATGTAATATTCTTTTAAGTTTTTCGTAGGAAAGTAAACAGGGTAGCCCAATGCACATGGGTCGTAACTCCCACTTACCTCGCAAGCAGACAGACTATTTCCAGGTAGAAAAGTAAATAGCTAAAAGAAAAATGATAGGAAAAAGAAGATTACATGTTCTACAAGTGGGGTTCTTGTTGCCCAAGGTACAACACAGTTGCTCCTTATGTTATTTTTTGCCCATTCACATGCCAGATTTTTTGTAAGCTGATTAATTGCAGCTGAAAATTGAGTGAAAAAAATGGTAATTCTCTCTCCTTGTTCATACAAACATTTTATTAATCAATAACACATTATGAGCGCATTAAGTGAGAGCTTCGTGCATTGCGCCGCCCTTTATAGTACATTATGAGCAGAGTAACTCACCTTTACTTGCTGCATAGACTGATCCAGTGCCCAAGCTGGTGACACCTGCAACAGATGAAATGAACACAATGCTTCCCATTCCAGATGCTTTTAGAAGAGGATATGTTAATTGGCAGAGATGGAATGCAGAGTCTAAATTTACTGTCATCAGCTCTGAATAATCTTCAGCAGTGTACTCAATGGTTGGCTTCCTAAAGTTATTTCCTACATTGTTTACCTAAACCACAAAGACAAATAAGTTAGATTGATGCTATGTTGCATGGGCACTTCAAAGAATGTGAGATATATGTATAGGGTATTTACCAAATATCTGTATTTTTGGGTACTCATTTAATATAAATTGTTTTAAAATTGTGTATTTTGGGAGGAAAACTTATGATATTCCCATTTTTCTTCTTAGTCACGTCATAATATAAATGAGTCATACAATTAGTCTTTCATCTACAAATTTTAGTCGCTTTTGGGTCCCAACTTCTCATCCTAAGCCCTGTACTGGTGTTAGTTTTCAATTTTTGATCATTTGTATTTAATTATAATGACGATCCTTACTTTAGATTTCTTTAAAAATGTTCTATACCACCATTACCATACCCCTAACCATGCAACACAGGGTTAGGATTAGGATTGAAGGAAGAAGGAAACTTCTCTTAAATAGATTCATTAATCAATTTGTGATGGAAGCTAAACACAAAAGGATCATTCACACAAATTATTTATGTCTAGTAAATGAAACAAACATGACTATAAACAATTCACTTATAAAAAAATATCAATTTCTCCCATCCTATTCCTAACTAATTTTAATCAAATCAAAGATTCAATTTTTGTGCCTAGTTATCAAATGTTAGTTGAAATTTTTTTTGATATAATTGTTAGGAGATCTTCATCCATAAGTTAAGTGAAACAAACATCATTGACATCATATCTTTTTCAAAACCTTAAGGCATGACATTAGGTCTATAGCCTCTATCTACTTGCTCGTTGGTGATTTGTCTTGTCATCAACACAACACGCTACTTTGACCTCTCGTTGGAAGATTTCAGACAAAAGGAACCTATGTTGATCTATCAACCACTTGTCGCTTCAATACTCGGTTGAGTTATCGAACCGCCAGCTCTTATACCACTTGTTAAGAGATCTTCATACATGAGGCTAAGTGAAAGAAATAGATAAGTGGATTTGACATGACATCACATCTTGGAATGAAGATCATTTGTCCTTGTTTGTGTCATCATTGGTGTATTAGACCAATTAAAATGTATCATTCAATTAAATAGAAAAGTCATAAAAATTATATTACTTTGTGTAATTTGATTAGATAGAGACGGAGATAGACAGAGTTTTTAGGGACATGTGATCTCTGTTTCACTTCATGAAACAAAACCTTAAAACATTAGATCTATAGGTACATCCACTTATATGTTCTTTAACTCATCCACTTCTATGCAATATAAAACTTTTTATATTCTGAATACTCAACAATAATAATGATTATTAGAAACATTGAGAATGAATTGAAATTAATTTCAAGATTGAATACTAATAAGTCTACATATAACACTCCGTACCATATACAGCTTTATATGCTTAGAAGTTAGCATTAGGAGGACTTACATAAATGTTAAGCTTGCCATTGAAGGTGGAGGCCACTTCTTGAATGAGCTTTTCTCTTTGAGGTCGTGTTGACACATCACACACTGACCCATAAACCAGAAAACCCTTAATTCTCCACTGATCTAGGCACTTATTCAACTCTGCTTCATTTCTAGAACAAGTGTAAACGGTGGCACCAAACCCACATAAGTCTTCCACTATGGCATGCCTAAAAGTGAACAACACATATTTAGAGGTTTAGACAAAAAAAGCTTAAAACGTGAAAACTAAAGCTAGAAACTTTGTTGTCAAATCTCAAATGGGTAAGAATCAAAAAGCTGTAGTTCATCAATAAGTATTGGTAGTGGTTGGAGTAGATCTTACTATATTTCGTAGATGACTAAAAGGTTTAACATTTAATTCTTAAGATTGATACTTATTAGAAGGGATAGTCACACTTTTCGAAAGTGATTAGTTACTTATCGAAAAAGGGCGAGGGATACAGTAAAAAAAACTTAAATTCCAAGAAGTGGAAAATAAAAAGCTGACCCAATTCCACGGGTTCCACCAGTAACAAGAGCAGTCATTCCATTGAGTAACCATCTTGAGGGTCTATTTGTATTGCTCCCTGCACCTGCCATTTCAATTAGTGTAACACAATACTTCAAAACTGCAACGTTGAGGAACCCAAAATCACACGCTTATATGATGTAACACAATTCTTCAAAACCGACACATCAAAATAATATATTGAAATACCGAAACTTCAATGTTATTCAGTTATCAATTATACTTCCTCCGTACATATCCATATAGTATTAAAATTATTTTTTTGGAAACTAAATATCCTCATACTCTGATACTTCATCCATATATATCCATACACCATAGAGGATCAAAATTGTTATTTTTTTTAAAACTAAATGTCCTGCTACTCTGTGATACCTCTTTGTTAAGTATATGAGAGAAATATAAACTTCAATCTACCAAATGGTATTATAGTGTTAGGAGAAAAAAGGATAAAACATCTATATTGTACATAGAAGAAGAAATGCATTTGGATAATATTGGTCTAGCTTAAATAGGACATTTCTAGATTCTGGGCAATGATATTGTGTGACAATATAATTTTTATTTTGCATTTAGTAATTATAATAATATATCAAATATGTACTCTATATAGGTGCTTCATACGAAATTATTACTCAATATTTAAGAGGGTGTAGTTATGGTAAATAAAAATAAACCAGATGACAGCATTTTTTTTTATGGGTAAGTAAAAGAATCACCTAAAATCTTAAGAATTTAGATTTATGAAACTTTTTTAACTTATCAACTTTTGTACAATATGAGACTTTTTCATTTACTCTTGTAATATCCAACCATATAATCAAATTATCAACAAGAATAAAACTTAAAAAGTGGATGGATTGGAGTTTTTGATAATTTGATGATATGAAATTTGTACCGAAATTTGCCGTACAAAGAATAATGAAAAAATTGGTTTACAAAATTAGAGAGAAAAGTTAACCTGATGATTGGGAATTGGCCTCCATGGGAACTGCAGAGATTGTTGATAGAAAGAGTGGAAGAAGAATGGTTAATTAATAATTATAAGGTTTACTTGTTGATTATTAATTAATGCTAATTAGAGACCGTAACCATGGCAACTAGGGGTGGCAATGTGGGCCGGCCCGGCCCGCCATTGGCCCGCCAAAATAAGGGCTGGCCCGTCCCGGCCCGTATTGTTAAAAGGGCTCAAAATGCCAGCCCGACCCATATTTTGCAGGGCTGACGGGCTGGCCCGTTTTCCCAGTCTAAAATGTACACAATTAAAGCTTTTAGACAAAAAATAATCAACAAACTTGATAAAAGTCTTTTAAAAAAAATCACAAACATAAGTCTATAATATTAAAATAACAACATAACATCTTAGCTTAAAACTTGTAAATTCTAAAGAATAAACCAACATAGTCTTAAAGTTTTCGACTATTAGTTCACAATAAAACTTCTAAGTCATAAATTTCAATTTTTAAATATTAGATGCCCTATTGGAAGAAGATGTCTCCACTTTTCTACTATTATCACCATCAACGTCTTTGAAATCTTCTTCATCATCATCATCATCTGCATTATGTATATGATTAAATTAATATTTGCTTATAAGAATAAATAAATAATTAACTAACAAATATATGATAACTGTACTGAAAAAATAAATTACCTTCACAAACAAAATCATTCAACCAATTCCGAGTACAAATCAAAGCTTCCACATTTTTTGATAAAAGTCGACTTCTATACTTGTTAAGAACATGTGAACCAATGCTAAATGCAGATTCAGATGCAACAGTTGTAATAGGAATACAAAGCAAGTCACGTGCCATAATTGATAGCTCTGGAAATCGACTAGATTGAATA
>NC_032024.1:8643913-8657665 GCF_001865875.1 Lupinus angustifolius
GAGAAAATCTGTAATTATCATCATACATGTGGAGTTTTTCAAATACATGCTTATATTTAATAGCAGATTCAAGCATCAAATAAGTAGAGTTCCACCTTGTAGGAACATCTAGACACAAGCCAACAGAAGCATTAACACCACCTATCTTCTCAATGCATACCTTAAATTTGAGCATTCTACCTTCTGAATCTCTCACATACTTGATGCTCTCCCTGATTTTATACAAGGTATCACTAGCTACCTTTAACCCCTCTTGAACAATTAGATTCAATATGTGTGCAGAACAACGTACATGAAAGAATTGTCCATCACATAATAATGAGTTTTCCACAATAAGCTTATTTTTCAATTGCTCTTGCATGACATCATTGGAGGAAGCATTATCTAAAGTTAGAGAAAATATCTTTTTGTCTATACCCCATTCATTCAAAAATTACAGTATCTTCTTAGACAATTCAGATCCAGTATGAGGGGGAGGCATGTGACAAAAGTTGATAATTTTACTTCTTAGCTTCCAATTTGAATCAACATAATGAGCAGTCAAACAAATATAACCCTCAGTTGCACAAGCTGTCCATAGTTCCGAAGTTAGAGATATCCTAGTAGGAATGCTAGACATCTCTTTTTTAAGCTTGTCTTTTTCTATCATATAGATTCTCATGACATCAGTCTTAGCCGTATTTCTCGAAACAGGAATAGAATCTGGATTCAAGTAGTTAATTAAGCATCTAATCTTCTTAAACTCGGCAAATTTAAAAGGTAAATCATATTCAATAATTGCATAAGCTAACATATCACGTACCACCATTTGATCAATCTTTCGAGACATCAATTTTCCTTCCTTATCCATAACTATTTGACCAATATCATCATCATGTCTTATTTTGGTACATCTTCCTCTATGACGACGTAAATGTGATGTACCATAGTCTTTACCATCACTAATCCCACATCTATATATGGTTTTGCAACCATTGCATTTAGCCCTCTCAATCCCGTCATCTCCAACTCCTATCTTGGTGAAAGATTTCCATACATCAGAAGTTAGAGATTTAGACCGTTTGTTACTCTTAACCAATTCAACCGATTGAGATTCTTGAATATCATCTTCAACATCTTCCATCTCATTATCAATATTAATAGGATTTGAATTATGACCTTCCATATTAATTGTTGTCCAAAATAACTACAAAACATACAAAATAAAGTTAGCATTATGTGAATATTAATAGGCTACAAAACATACAAGATAATTTATTTGATGAAAGGCAAGCAAAAATTGATGAGCTCAAAGAAAAGACAAATTATTACATTACACAGCAGCTCATTCACGTGATTGTTTGAATTCAATCCTCACTTTATTTGATGCCATTCGGAGCAGAGGAAATAAATTTAAGGTTTTAGTTTGTTAATGCTAGATAATATCAAAATCTTAATGTGGAAGACACATCCTTGGTGACAATGCATTATTTAACTTTCCAGTTTTCAATTACACATCAAACAGAGTTTGATAACCAACCTCCTAATTTTCAATTATACAATCTTGTATGTATCATATTTTTAATCCAGTACTTTATTTTTATGTGTGTAATAATCAATAATATTACTATTAAAATTTGTCTGACCACTGGAATCAAGGTTCCTTTTATTTCATTATGAGATATGCCTAAGGTCTGTGCTTGAAGTACATTAATGGAAGTAGCTTTCATGATGTTAATTTGAAATTTCTGTAATATTACTTTTATTGTGATCTATGCAGAGATATGGGATACGGATCTAATTTAGGTGCTGCAATGGCAAAGAACAATGACGCTGAACTTATGCAGTCCACTGGACTTCAATCCACACAAGTGAATAGCTAATACTAATAACAGAAGATAAAGAGAAAGAGAAAGAGGACTTACAAGTGAGTGAGAAGTGATAACAAAGCTTGTGGAGAGAGAGAGAAACCCTAGAGGCTAGAGTGGAGCAAGTGATTTTGGGGAAGAATGTTTTCAAATTAGAAAGAGAAAGGGGACTCTGTTGATGTTTTTGCCAATAAAGAGAACCTGTGCATTTTTAGTTTTTTAACAGTGGCCCGCCGGGCCAGCCTGGCCCGGCCCTCCTTGGCCCGTCTAAAAAATGGGCTACTAAAACGGGCTGAATATGGGTTTTTGGGCTAAAATCCTCAGCCCGACCCGCTAAAAATAGCTATCCGAACGTGCTGGCCCGTCGGGCCAAGCCCATATTGCCACCCCTAATGGCAACCTAGCCAGTAATGAATATTCCTTGTTCGTGTTTGGAATCTTGACTGATTCAAATGATTTTTCTTACTTCAACACGTGAACCTTTTGAAGTCAAACAGAAATCTTCTGAGAATTATTATACTGCAAAATTTGTCCTACCAAATCTACTCGAAATCTATGAAATAATATTATATTACACATTTTATCATTATTATTACTAACGTATATGTGCCGGACATTCACATTATTATTTTTTATCATTTTGAATTTTATGTTATATTATTTAAGAAAACTATCATGGGATATACGGTGAAAGTTAAAAATAAAAGTAAACAATCATGATTAAGTAATTTATCCACATTTCATATTTTATGTCATAATAAATATAATTCACTTATCCATTGAAAAAACTACATTAGTTTGGAAATGAGAGGTTCAAGAATTGATGTGGTGGTTAAAAAGGAAGCATTAATTTACCTTAAGAGATATATAATATTTAGAAACATGAAATTAGAATTATAAAGGGTAAAATGAGAAACATAAATTACTCGATAGAAATTATTACATGTTTTCCTTTTATCTATTAGTCAATATGCCGATAAAAAAAAACTATACAGTCAATATAAAATTATCAACTATTCATTTGTATTACATTTTTCTTATGAAAGAGTTAATAATAACTAAATAATGGATAATAGAGTTGTTCTTTTGTATTATGAGGGAATGGTCGATGACGAATGAAAGAATGGTCGGTGTTGGATACTCGGTAGAATGCAAGAGGTTGGGAACTTTGGTCGGAGTATCATCTGGACCCACCAGGGGAGGTACCTGAAAAGGTTCTCTGACGATCAAGTCAGTAGAGTATTTTAGAAAGACAAGGAGTATATAAGAGAGAAGTTAGAGCAAGTAGTAATAAGTGCAGCAATAAATGAAGGAATGAGAATTAATTATACTCCCTCTATGATATTTTCTATTTATAGAGCTTGGGGATTGCTGAGGTGGCATCTAGCGATTGGCTAGTACCTAACGGGTGCAATAGAGTTACTCTGGGTCGTCCTTACCTGCCCTACAGATCTGCTCCTGTCGAGTTGTCGAGGGTAGACAAAATGTGCTAGCGGCGTGGTAGGTGGGTTGTCAGTTGGTATTAAAGGCGATTCTACGGCACATTGATGGTGAGGTCAGAGGTGCATTAAATGATGGGCCAGAAGTATTAATGTCGTGTTAGAAGCATTTATGGTACATGCCACGAGTGGGCCTACGCCAGGCGGGCAAGTACGAGATAGTAAATGTTGAACTAGATACTCGGGGCGGATTGAGAACAACCCGGATATATCTAGGGTAGAACAATTGCCTTCAGTCTATCAGGTTGGTCGAGAATGAACCGAGCAGGTAGACTCAGGCTATTCCGATTTGACATAGTTGGGTGTATTTAGGTGCATGGGTAGGTCATGATGGCTATTTGTTCTAGGCTGACACGTGGGAGATTGGTGGCATTCTATCTGATGTCCTCTAGTGTCCAACCGACGCGTCTGATCGTTTCGGTTTTTCTTCCTCGTTTGTTGAGCCACCTCTGGATCGTCCTTGAGTGTTTTTGGACGGATGTGATGGACCGTAATGTTGGGCTTCAGGTATGGCCTGGGCCCAACCCCCTCATATAAACAGGGGTCATTTTCTTCATTCTTCTTCACTTGCCATATCTTTGAGAAATTGTCTCCTACCGAGCACGTGCATTGCTTGACGGAATGTGCTAGTTGTCGGGGGCAGACGAAATGTGCTAGCGACGTGGCAGGTGGGTTGTCAGTTGGTATTAAAGGCGAGTTTGTGGCGCATTGATGGTGGGGTCAAAGGTGCATTAAATGATAGGCAACAAGTTCTAATGTCGTGTTAGAAGCATTTATGGTACATGCCACGAGTGGACCTACGCCAGGTGGGCAAGTATGAGATGGTGAACGTTGCACTAGATACTCGGGGCAGATTGAGAACAACCCATATATATCCGGGGTAGAACAGTTCCCCCTAGTCTATCAGGTTGGTCGAGAATGGATCGGGCTGGTAGATTCAGGCTATTCCGATTTGACATAGTCGGGTGTATTTAGGTGCAAGGGTAGGTCATGAGGGCTATTTGATCTAGGCTGACACGTGGGAGATTGGTAGCATCCTATCTGAAATCCTCGAGTGTCCAACTGACGCGTTTGTTCATTTCGGTTTTTATTTCTTGTTTTGTTGAGCCACTGTCGGATCGTCCTTGAGTGTTTTTGGATGGATGTGATGGACCGTAATGTTGGGCTTCGGGTATGGCCTGGGCCCAACCATCTCCTATAAATATGGGTTATTTTCTTCATTCTTCTTCACTTGCCTTTTTTAAAAGAAATTGTCTTGTGCCAACCATCGTTCTTCCTTCTAGAGTCTTCTACTTTCGTCAACTCGGTAACTCCCTTTTCCTTTCTATATTTAGGAATAACTTTAATCGGCAATAGCCATGTTAGGCAGGGATTCAAGCCCTGATGACATGGAGATCCTGCCCGGACATCCACCCATTTTTTCTAATGCCACCTGTCGTCATCGACAACGAACCCATCACCCTTCCGCCTTGGCAGTAGTCGTTCCCCATGGAGAGAGGCCGGTAATGGGCCTGCCTTGTTGGACGGGCGACTTTCTCAGAGAAGTGGCGTCCATTCTTGGTTAATATGTTCAGCTTGGACTCTGACACTTCTTCTGATGACAGGTCTATCATGGGGCTGAATTTCTCTGATCGTGCCGATCAGTTCATTATCCTAGAGGATATGGCGGGCTCCGATGGCCATTATTGGTGGGTTGACCAAGAAGTTAGGGGAATCCCATCTTACTTCCCCTCAGATGTGCGCCCAATCGTGGATGTGCTGACGCGTCCAGCCAACGATATCCAGTCGTATCCTCCCATTGCTCAGGAGCGAGTTTATTGGGATGTCCTATTGGAGATCAAGAATCGGTGGAGTTTTTACATGTACGAACATGCTTATCGGCGGATAGGGGTGATCCATTTTGAAGGGTTGTATACGGAGGTACTACAACACCTCCAATTAGCCCCTCTCAGCTGCATCTCAACTCCTAGGGATTCATTCGGGTGTTCAACATGTTCTGTGGGGTAATGGAACGATCTTGCACCCTTCGACTATTTTTCTAGATGTTCCACGTGACGCATAGCTCTAATAAGGTCGAAGCTCAGGCTGGGCATCATGGGTGAACGTCTCTCCAATCTCGGAACGGTCGGGCTCTATTCCTTCCCTTGAGGGTTCTGTGAAGAATTGGAAAGGCGGCTTCTTCCGTCAAGGCTCGAGGGACGCGCCACACTTGGGCCTATGGCCCTGGCAATGTCCATTTTTCCCCTTCTCTTGGAATGGGGGAATTCATCAAAAACCCGCCAATTCCTTCAGTTTCTCCTGTGATAAGTTAGATGATCAAGAGAAGAAGACGATGGACGAGATGATGTCCTGGATTGAAGAGGGACGAGCAATACCCTGTTATAAGCTCGTTTAAGGCGACCAAATCTTCAAGGAGGCAGTTGGTATGTATCTGGTCATATATACCTTGGTTTTTAGTTGGCAACATTTGCTTAACCTGTTTTTGTTTGTTTCTTTCAGCAGCGGCCATGGGAGATCAGGCTGACCGAAGCAGGCTTCTGAAACGGACTCATATGCTAGTAAGCGACCTAGGCCGAGTTCATCATCCCGATCTAAGGGCCACCATCCACTCCTCGAAGAAAAAATGGTCAGGTTGGCGGTTTGGAGGAAGCTGTTCTAGGCTGGCATGTCCCTATCACCGTCATGCCCCCCGACCCATCTCCTAGTCGGTCAATTAACTTGACTGCTGAACTCGCCATCCCTTTTAAAGTGGTTGAAGTGGAAGATATCCGCCCAAAGAAGCAAAGGTTGAGTAAATCTTTGTGCAAGGGAAAATATGCCCCTCATTGCCTCAAAACTACTTACAACATTCCTAGAGTCGTCGAGGAGGGTCTAGTCAACTTGGCCGTGAAGAAGGTTATGGATGGGGTCCATCTAGTGGATCTATTACGGAGGACCCGTGAGGCTGGAGTTTTGGTGGCTTCTATTGCCAAGTACCTTGAAGGTGAAAGGGTGCTCGCCACCTAGGTTGGGAAAAAAGCTCTCACCAACCTCCAAGAACTTCATTCGGGCGAGCTCCATGAGCTGAAGGAGAAGCACGTCGAGGCTCTGAAGAGTTTGGAGGCCCAAAACCTCTCTGCTTCCTAACAACTTTCTACAGTGTCTCTTTAGATGTGGGATGCTCGAGAGGCTGCTATGTTGGCCAAGATGGACTTGAGCGCCGCTCAAAGGTGGTGACCTCTCTTACTGATCGCCTCCAGAGGAGTGAAGATGAGAGGCTTCAACTTTGGGACAATTTAAAAGCCTCGGAAGCTGAAACTGCTTGGGCACAGAAGGAGCTGGCAAACTTGAAGGGTGCCTACCTGAAGCTGGAAGACGAGGTCGATGGGCGGCTAACGCTGGTTGGAACAATGCTTTTACCCAGGTTGGCTTGGTCTTCCCTTGTATCGACTGGTCCTAGATGAGAATCGATGCTTGGGTTACCCCCAATGAAGAGCTCGTTGTGGATGAGGATGAAGGCGTTGTTGTCCTCCCAGTCACGGCTAGAGGTGGTGGGGGGATTACTTTTCCATTTTTGTTTGCTTTTTCTCTTGTATTTGTACTCGCCCCATTTTCATTAATGAAAGTTTTTTATTTTGTTCATCTGTTGTGTATATTGCAAGTTTTGTTGACCGAAATAGTTTAACTGGCTAATCAATTAACTGTTTAATTAATCAATCGGACTTTAACGCTTGGATTTGAACCTTAAATGATGTTGAAGTGGTAGTTGGTCAAGTAGGTTCTAATCCTTTCAAAGCAAAGATTGTCTGGATATCTATTGGACGAAAAAACGTTTAATGGTCATTAAGTAATAACTACACGGATGTTGACCAAAGAACTTGAATTCAATAAGTAGTGATTGTCCAGATATTCATCAATGAACTTGAATGAGAACGTTGAATAACCATTAAGTAATAACTACTCGGATGTCGAGCAAAGAACTTGAATTCAACAAGTGGTGACTGTTTGTATATTCATCAATGAACTTGAATGAGAATGTTGAATAACCATTATCCAGAAATCAATTAATGAACTAGAATGAGAGTGTTGAATAACCACTAAGTATTGACTACCCGAATATCAATTAATGAACGTGAATGAGAGTGTTGAATAACCACTAAGTAATAACAATCCGAATGTCAAGCAAAGAACTTGAATTCAATTAAGTAGTGATTATCCGGAAATCGATTAATAAATGAAGTAGAATCTCTTCAATGGTTGGGTCGTATGATTGAAGATTGAATCGTCGTTAGAGTGGGGGCTGGCCCATGCCTCTAAGGGGTGTTATATTAGAGATCAAGAGGACTTGGTCCTTGCTTGAGCTTGTAGATTAAACTGCTGTCAGAGGGGGACTAGCCCACGCCTCTGAGGGGTGTTATATTGGTGACCAATAGGACTTGGTCCTTGCTGGGATTTATGGATGGAACCACCGTCAAAGGGGGACTGGCCCACGCCTGTGAGGGGTGTTATAGGTCACCCACCTATGGCCTGTAAAAAACATCTGAATAGTACCTTGTTAACATATAAGTTGGATTTGATTAAATCTTTGTTCAGCCATTGAAACGTCTAATACATAAAATTTGCATCTTTTTAAGCAAAAAATTGTCGTAGGTTCGTTCCATTCCAAGTGCGGGGGATCCCTTTTCCTGCCAAGTCTTCAAGTTTGTAGGCCCATTTGTTGGTTTTGTCAGTTACTTGGTAGGGTCCTTCCCAATTAGGTGCTAGCTTGCATTTGGCTCTACCGACATCTGCCCTTTTGAGCACTAAACTGCATTTTTCAAAATCTTGGGGCACCATAGTTGCATTATATGTATCGGATATTCTTCTTTTGATGGTAGTTTCTCTGATTCTTGCCTGGTCCTTTTTTCTCTTCTATCCAGTCCATATTGCGCCTCAGAATAGCCGAGTTGGCAGTTTCATCGAAATGTAGCGTCCGCTAGGTGGGTTCACCAATCTCTACCAGGATTATGGCTTTGGCTTCGTAAGTAAGTTTAAAAGGTGATTCTCCGATGGTGGAGTGAGGATTGATGCGGTAAGCCTAGAGGACGTGGTGTAGCTGCTCCGGCCATGCCCATTTGGCCTCAAATAGCCTTCTTTTTATTCCTCGTGGCAGGACCTTATTAGCCGCTTCGGCATGACCATTCGTCTGAGGATGTTCGACCGAAGTGAAGTGTTGCTTGATGTGAAGACTTGACAGTAGTTCCTCGAATTTCCGGTTTGAAAATTGAGTCCCATTATTAGTGACAATTGCGACTGGTATCCTGAACTGTGTTATAATGTTTCTCCGGGTGAATTTCCGGATGTTGGCTGCCATGATAGTGGATAAGGGCTCAACTTTGATCCAGTTAGTGAAGTAATCCACTGCCACTATCAGGAACTTAAGTTGTCCGGCTGCTGGTGGAAATAGTCTCAGGATGTCCATATCCCATTTGCAGAATGACCATGGGGTCATGGTGGTTGTCAACTCCTCAGGCGGGGCCTTGTGAAGGTCAGCAAACAATTGGCAGGGTATACATTTCTTGGTTAACTCAGATGCATCTTTTTCTATGGTCGGCCAATAATACCCTGCCTAGAGTACTTTCTTGGTCAATGGTGTCGCGCCGAGATGATGACCACAACTTCCTTCGTGAATTTCTTAGAGGATGTACAATGCCCTATCGAATTCGAGGCATTTAAGTATGAGAGTAGAAAATCCTCGGCGATACAAACAACCTTGTACTATTATGAACCAGGAATTGTGCCTGAGGAACCTTTGCCTTTCTTTCTAGTCAACCGGCAGGTCGCCATTGAGTAAATACCTCATGATGGGACCAGTCCAGTCATCTGGGATTTGTATCTGCTCGACCGCCATGACACTAGGTCGTAAGACAGTTCCTTGAACTACCGATCTATTATTACCCGGGCTCTTCATGCTAGACAATTTGGATAGTATATCCGCCCGGATATTTTGTTCCCTTGTGACATGTTGGATGGATGTTGCTTCAAACTTGACCATTAGTTCCTTAACCTTAGCTAGATATTTTCCTAGCAATACATCTTTCATTTGGTAAGCACTCGCAATCTATGAGACGACGAGCTGGGAATCACTGCATATGAAAACATTTTCAGCCCCGATTTCTCTGACCAACTATAAACCAGCAATGTATACTTCGTACTCGGCCTGATTGTTTGACGTAGGAAAAGTGAAGGTTAGTGAGTGTTCAATGGTCACCCCTTGGCCATTATCCAACAAGATTCCCAATCCACTACTCTGAGGATTGGATGAACCGTCGACATAAATTGTTCATATTTGCTCAGAGTTACTGGGTTACTTGGTCAGTTCTGCAACAAAGTCGGACAAAATCTCACTCTTATACTCACACACCTTATACTCACACACACACAAGGATTATCTTTCAAGCAAAGCTTCAAACACCTTATACTCACACACACACAAGGGGTTTTTGTTGTTGGATAGTATGAACATAAATCAAATTCAGAAACAGTAGTTAAGCAATGTAATAAAACGGATAAATCCCTTTGGTTCGTTTGTTCACAACTCAATCCTCGATTTCAAAAGATTATTTTCAGATTCCAACCATTAACTTCCGAATTTGTTGAGAATCAATTAACTAAGCGATAATCAATTCAAAGTTCCAGAACCTAAACCTCAAACTAGGCGAAATCAGTATAAGCATGAAACGATTAACAAATTCACACGAACTAAGCATTCATGCACTAGAGAGAGTAAATCAACTAAGTGAAGATAAACTCAACCAACCAGTTTCTAAGCAATGGAATTAAGCAAACCATATTCAGAAATAAGATAGAAGAAATCAACAATAAAGAAACCGAAAATGCATTAATTACAAAACCTCAAGAGTTGTGATACATTACCAAAGGAACTTAGTCCAGAAATTTAGTCTTCCATGGCAATGGAAGAACAAACCGAAAATGAAAAATGAAGAAGGAGTGAAACCCTAGCAGAGCAAAAAGATGGGAAAATGAAAATGTGTATATTTCAAAATGAGGCAAAACTGAAGTGTGTGTATTTGAAGTGAGGAATCTGAATTTAACCCCTCCAACATACATAAAACCGAATTGGGCCTAAACAATGGACCCAAAGCTAAATTACAATAAAAACAACTCCTAAAATAAAAATACAATCTTCACTTCAACACATATCCTTGACTTCCATAATGCCCAAAATACCATTGGTGCCAAATGTGATCTGAAAATGATAATAGATTTAATCAGACCAAATAATCCCAAATTAACTCATTTTAGGAATATTAGTCCAATAAAGTCTAAAACACTAAACCATGTTAAACAAAGTCAATTAGGCACCAAGAATCATCAATCATGTTAAATTAAGGTTATGAATAGTGTGTAATATATTGTTCATCAGTCTCGCAGTTGGGTACACTCTTCTGTGATGTGCCCAAAGAAGGTGTGGAAACCACAGTATTTGGAGCGATCCTGGGTCCCCACTTTCTGCCATAGTTAGGTTTTGGGAGCTGGACTAAGTGAGTGGCCATAACTTCTTACAAGATCCTGGTGTGACTAGCGTTGAGGGGGTGTATGAAGTGTATTTAGGTTTTTTGGGTTGTCGGGATGGGTCATCTCGAGGGTGGTCATGTGTTTTTGGTCGTTTGGCTTCTAGTGAGGGGAGTTGGTATTCTCTATGCTTAGATGATGGGCGGCTAGGATGGATTTCCTCTAGATTAACGAAATGTTGGGCTTTGGATCAGAGTGCTCTTCCATGGTAAGGTCCGAGTACTTGGCCAACTCCTGCCTGAAGAGGTCGTCCTGCAGTCCTGTTACCAGGATATGTACTGCCACCTCTAGGCTCAAGGTGTATACTTTCATGGCCTTCGTGTTAAACCTGTCTAGATAAGCCCAGAGAGATTCATGTGATTTCTGCCTTATATCGGATAGGGTGTCTGAAGAACGAGGTTGTTCTTTGTTTGCTGTCAATTGGACGTTGAATCCGTTGGCGAGAGTGGTCCACTGATCAATATTATTGGGTGCCATCCGTGTAAACCATTGCAAGGCAGCACGTTTCAGAGTGAGAGGAAAGGCTTGGCACATGATAGAGTCAGTCGCCCCGTGGAAAAGCATAGAGGCCTTTGAGGCATCTAAATGATCTTGTGGGTCCATGGTCCCATTATATTGGTCGATGTTGTTGGGACGGGTTAGATGTTTAGGGAGGGTGAAGACATGATTGTTTCAGAGAAATGGTGTCTTGCTCGTGAGGAACTATAGTCGGAATGATAGATTATCTGGGTGGTTTTTGTGTTTGGGGGAGCTACGAGCCTGGAAGCTTCGACGGATTTTGCGAAGTGCTCTTAGGCAACTGGCTGTGAGGGTCTGTTACTAGGTTCAGGTCTGTGTTAGTGAAGCTCGGCTAATAGATGGCCTTGTTATTGGATGATCTAGCCTTGAGTTTGGATCATTTGGAGGAGTTGTTGGGTAGTAGATGTTTCTGGGGTGGGGTTGGAGGGATGACTTTGGATGGCCTGTTGAGATGGTTGTACTAGTGCTGGAGGGTCAATAGAATGAGTGTTGTGGTTTGGGGGAATATTTGTGTTGAGTGGTTCTGCTTGGCTAGGTGGCTGATCTTGGTTACGGGTGATCAACATGTTGTAGGTAAGCCATAGGCGGCGTCAATGTTCTTTTGTATTAGGAGGGAATGGTTGATGACGAATGAAGGAATGGTCGATGATGGATACCCGGTAGAATGCAAAAGGTTGGGAACTTTGGTCGGAGTATCGTCTGGACCTGTCGGGTGAGGTACCTGAAAAGGTTCCCCAACAATCAAGTGAGTAGAGTGTTTTAGAGAGAGAGATAGAGTAAATAAGAGAGAAGTTAAAGCAAATAGTAATAAGTGCAGCAATAAATGAGGGAATGAGAATTAATTATACCCTTTGTGTGATCTCTTCTATTTATAGAGCTTGTGGATTGTTGAGGTGACATCTGGCGATTGGCTAGTACCTAACGGGTACAATAGAGGTACTCTGGGTCGTCCTTGTCTGCCCTGCAGATCTGCTCCTGTCGAGTTGTCGGGGTAGACAGAATGTGCTAGCAGCGTGGCAAGTGGATTGTCAGTTGGTATTAAAGGCGAGTCTGCGGCGTATTGATGGTGGGGTCAGAGGTGCATTAAATGATAGGTCAGTGTATTAATATCGTGTCAGAAGCATTTATGGTATCTGCCACGAGTGGGCATACGCCAAGCGGGCAAGTATGAGATGGTAGATGTTGAACTAGATACTTGGGCGGATTGAGAACAGCACAAATATATCCAGAGTAAAACAAGAGTATATAAAACTTGTATACATTACTATATATATTTTATCTTACTTATTTTTGCTATATAACTCTCTTGTACCCTTTCCCATGTTGCTTCCAGGCGGGAAAACACAAAAAGGGTAGGCTCAGGCACATAGGAGGACAACATCTATTACATGAAATATGTCACTTCATGTGTTATCATTTATAATTTGTCAAAAAAAATTAATTAATAAAATTTTAATCTAAATATATTTTCTCAACTAATTATATATAAGTCCATTTGAAGTGATATATTTTTAAGCACCTACAAATGAGAAAGTGTCAATTTTTTATAGGAAATTTATGCTTCATGAGTCCCCAGAGGTGAAATCCATTTGCAGTAGAACACGCAAATTGAGGCCTGAGCTCTTGGCCTTCAATTCCATAAATCTACAAAACATGCAAAAAAAAATTTTAATTAAAATTAGATTTTAACATTAAAAAGTATAATCAAATAAAAACAATAATATATTCTATTAAATCCTCTTATTAAATTTTTCTGTAAATTTTCTTACACCACATGAAAGTGGTATATATAACTTATAAACCAAATATTAATAAAAGTAAAATTTTATTAAATTTTATTATGTGGCCTTGTGAGAATTAAGGATGGCAATGAATCTGGATGAGTCCGGGTAATGCATTACCTAAACCCGCTCTGTTGCTTCATTTTTCGACTCAGACCCGCCTCAAGTCCGTGCTGATACATGCCGGGTCTGCTACTCAAGGGTTATTGAGTACTCACAAGTTCAAAAAACATTAAAAATAATTACAAGTAATTTATGTAATTGTGTGTTTATTTCCTACAATCTTATGTTATTGAGGTAATCAACAAGGAAAAACATATAAAACATATTTAAAGTTTTAAACACATTTTAAATTGACTATTTCAACATTATGATGTAAAATTAATTTAGTAAGAATTGTTCAACTAACAAAATATTAGATGACACATGTCAATTAACAACATAACATCACAATACTACTTATAAAACAACGTAATATTATTGTTTAACAACATAACACTCACACTTATGAATTAACAATATAATATTATTAATTAGCAATATATATATATA
>NC_032024.1:8657765-8704212 GCF_001865875.1 Lupinus angustifolius
TATATATTTAGAAAGGAATACCGAGTTTGGGTACTCATTGCCCGAATCTAGACTCATCCAACAGCTGGTTTTAAACTTTTGGATCTCAATTACATGCAGATCCAAAAACACGGACCCATACCCGATTTATTGCAAGCATTTTTTGTGATACCCACATGTTTAGAAATAAAGGAACCTTAAACCTCATATCTAAATTTTACACGTTTAGAAATAAAAACAATTTAATTGGCATAATAATTAATAAATTTAAATCTATCAAACTAAGTAATTACAAAACAAAACACTAGTTCTACCAAAAAGAACCTAAACATTAACAATCATACTAAGCAATATATACTACATGAAAAAACAACACCAATATATTGTGCATTACATAAAAACAAATAAAGTGAGAATGATATTATAAAATGATATATACTTACTTGTTGAATCAAGTACAACTTGATATAATGTCTTATATCTATGGACTTCTATAGGAAATGAGCAAATTAATATCTTAATATAGACACCTTTATAATCTATAAAACGTTGGTTTTTTATTTTTGACACATTTCTGAATAATATGTTGTTGAAGGATATAATGTGCTTCGTGATTTAGCAAAATGAGGATCACATCCTTAATTTATATGGCACGATAAAATACTTTTATCAAACATCTCCCTTGATAGAACATGACTTAGGAAATTACTTTCTAGATAATTAAGTCATTCATAAGTCATAACCTTCCATTATGAAAGCAATTAATTCAGTATCCATCTTTGACACCACTTGTTTTTTGGAAACTTATATGTTAAATGTTGTTGGAGTTTTATGGTCAAAACTGTTAGAACTTAGAAGAGATGAGAAGAAATATGATTGAATGAGAAGGAGAGGAAATTATGCAGAGATATTGAAAACAGAGGTAAATGTATGAAGAAAGTGTGTAATTTCTTATATTGAACAAATATACATTGTCTTTTATTTATAGTATGAAGTTTCAATTACCAACTAATTCTCAAATCAACTAACTTCTATATTTGGTAAATCCTAACAATTTTACCTACTTTCTTTCCTATACTTGAATTACACTCTTCTACTTTAACATTCCTCATTAATTCAAGTATCTAGGAGATTCAACACATATCCATCTCCTTAACTTCACAAACCTTTTTGGTTTCAATGCCTTGGTAAAACCATCTGCAAGTTGCAAATCTGTTTTGCAATGCACAACCTCAATCTTTCCTTTGTTCACCAAGTTTCTTAAAAAGTGGAACCTCACTTCTATATGTTTGCTTCTACCATGGTTTACTGGGTTCTTTGATAGATTAATGGCAGAGACATTGTCTATCAAGAGTTGTAGAGGTGCTTCAACTTCTGTCTTAATCTCATTAAGCAATTCTTCCAGCCATACAAATTGACAGGCAGCATAACACCCTGAGATATATTTTGCTTCACAGCTTGATAATGCAATAACTTCTTGTTTCTTGGAACAACATGAGATGAGAGCTTCATTGAGCAAGAAGATGTATCCAGGGGTGCTTTTTCTTTCAACTAGGTCACCACCATAGTCCGAGTCTGCAAAACCAACTACTTTGAGTGTTGGTTTCTGTTTTCTTGTTGGAAACAGGATCCCATAATCTGATGTGTCTTTGATGTATCTCAAGATTCTCATGGAAGCCCACATATGAGTCTTCTTTGGTTTGCACATGAATCTGCTCACTAGACCCACCCCATATGCTATATATGGCATGCTATTGCATAGAAACCTTAGTGATCCAACTATTTGTTTGAACAGAGTCTCAATCATTGACTCACCATTCTCATCTCTTGTTAACTTCAGATTGGATTCATTAGGAGTAGTTGCAGGGTTTCAATTGTTCATATTGAACTTGATTGGCATTTCACTTGCATACTTCTTTTGGTGCATCAGTATACCTGAAGTTGTGTATGCAAATTCCATACCAAGGAAGTAACTTAGCCTCCCTAGACTAGTCATGTTGAATTCATATTTCATAAATTTCTTGAATTCTTCAATTCCTTTTGAATTTGATCTAGTCACTAGCAGATCATCAACATATAAGTAGATGATGAACAACTCTCCTTGTTTTCCTTCTTTAACATACACTCCATGCTCAATTGAACACTTATGAAAGTTGAGTTTGTCCATGAATGAGTCTATTCTTTTGTTCCAGGCCCTTGGTGCTTGCTTTAGGCCATATAGGGCCTTGTTTAGTTTGTAAACCAGATGATCCTTGCCACTGGTTATGAATCCTAGAAGTTGTTGTACATATACTTCTCCAATCAGAGGTCCATGAAGGAATGTTGATTTTATATCAAGCTGATACAATATCCAGTTTCTTGCACAAGCAATGGCTATAACCAATCTGATGGTTTCAATTCTGTCCACATGAGCAAACACTTTTGTATAGTCTAAGCCTTGTTTTTGTAGAAATACTTTTACAACCAATATGGCCTTGTATTTAGAGACTGATCTATCAGGATTTATCTTCTGCTTGAAGATCCATTTCACCCATATTTGATGTTTGTCCCTTTGTAGCTCAACTAGGTTCCAAGTCTCATTCCTTTCAATATATTTGATTTCTTCATCCATTGCATCCTTCCACACTTTCTGTTTTAAAGCTTCAGTTTCATCTATGGATAATGCTTCTACGATCAATGCTAGGTGGATCAGATCTCCTTCCTTATTTATCTCATCACCAATGTGTACCTCATAGTCACTGAATCTGAGAGGTCTAGTTCTTTGTCTTTGAGATCTTTGAGCTATGAGGATGTCAACTATAGTAGACTCTCCTTCTTCATTTGCTCTTTCAGCCATATTTTCTGTGTTTGAGTCATCTTCATTTAGTCTAGGGAATATCCTCTTCAGACTAGTATGCTTCTTTTTCCAATCCCACTGTTCATCTTCTAAGACCATAACATCTCTACTTATAAGGATCTTCTCTTGGATTGGGTCAAATAGTCTGTAAGCTCCAATAGGATGGTAGCCTACAAATACCATTGCTTCACTCTTATCTTGAAGCTTGGTTCTCTTTTGATCTGGTATGTGTTTGAAGGCTAGTGACCCAAAAATTATGAGATGGCCAACTGGTGGCTTTCTTCCTGACCAGACTTCAAGAGGGACTTTTCCTTCAAGTTTCTTTTTTGGAAATCTGTTTAGTATGTAGACCGAAGTTGACACAGCCTCTTCCTATAGCTTTTGTGGAAGGTCCTTCTCTTTGATTAAGCTTCTAGGCATGTTCATGATGGTCATGTTCCTCCTCTCAGCATGACCATAATGTTGAGGGGTGTAAGGTGCAATTACTTCATGCTTGATCTTCTGCTTCTTGCAATAGTTCTCAAGTTCATTTGAAGTAAACTCTCCTCCTCCATCTGTTCTCAATACTTTCAGTTGTTTTCCACTCTCTTTTTCTACTGATGCTTTGAAATTTAGAAAGGCTTCAAATGCATTACTCTTGACTTTCAATACATCTAGCCAAATCATCCTACTGAATTCATCAACAAATATAATGAAGTATTTGTTTCCAGCTAGTGAGGGAGTTTCAAAAGGACCACATACATCTGAGTGAACCACTTCCAGAGCTAATCTTGATCTCATGTACCCTTCTGACTTAAAGGCATTCCTAGTTTGTTTCCCAACCAAGCAAACTTCACAGGCCCTTTCTGGTTGAGCGGTTATAAGAATCCCTGTAACCAATTGCTTTGATCCTAGATGTTGCAGACTTCTGAAATTCAGATGCCCATATCTTGAGTGCCACAACCAACTTACATCATTGGTTTCCATGGTGGCCAAGCATTGTACTTCAGCTGCCTTGATATCAACTTGAAATGTTCTCTTCTTTGTCAACTTACTCCTTATGATGAGTCTCTTATCTGGATCAAACAGTTCAAGTATGTCATTCTTCATCAGAATATTGAATCCTTTCTCTACTAGTTGGCCTATGCTGAGTAGATTGCACTTCATCTTGGGCACATAGAGTATATTTGATATCATGGATTTTGATCCACTCTGCCTCATTATAACTACATTACCAGTTCCTTCAACCTCAAGTGAGCTATCATCAGCAAATTTTACTTTGCTCTTCTTTGAGGAGTCAAAATCAGTCAACCACTCCTTGTATTTTGTCATGTGATTTGAACAACCTGAGTTTAAGTACCATGACTCTGTGTGTGCATCTCATGCATAGGTTGTCACCATTTCTTCTTGATATGTGATTCGCTTCTTCCTTCTTCTTTTCTGTGCCAACAAGGTCCCTCTTCTTTGCTTAGCTCGTGATACGAGTTTGTTAGAACTTAGAAGAGATGAGAAGAAATGTGATTGAATGAGAAGGAGAGGAGATTATGCATAAATATTAAAAACAGAGGTAAGTGTATGAAGAAAGTGTGTAATTTCTTATATTGAACAAAGATACATTGTCTTCTACGTGTAATATGAAGTTTTAACTACCAACTAATTTTCAAACCAACTAACTTCTATATTTGGTAAATCCTAACAACTTTACCTACTTTCTTTCCTATACTTGAATTACACTCTTCTACTTTAACAAAAATATCAAGTGAATTCTTCAACTGTTCTCTTTTTCTTTCATAATCTGTTTATAGGGATGATAATACAATATATGATGGTGACAAAGTTCAACACAACCAATTATTAGAATAGTTATACTAGAATAGATAAATGTTTCTCCAAAGAGAACATCTTATGAAAAAAATTGTTTCCATAAAATACAAGTATGCTTAGAAAAACCAATGTAGGCATGGTTGGTTCTAATTAAGACACAATGATGGAGAAAAAATTCTTCATAATATCATTAATAGTCATATTAAATTCTCTTTTTTTTTTTGTACATATAATCATATTAAACTCTTGGCAACAATACTGCATTACTGCAGTTAATGTCTTATCAAATAAGTATAATGTGCTGTATTTTTATTATGCATTTAGACTATAATGAAGTGTGTTATGAGTTTTAATATGAAATAAATTAAAAATAAAATAAATTAAGCCAGATAAGATAATGTAAAATTTTATTAAACTCTTCATTATGTGGGAGTAGAAGTTCTTGATATTTTGAAATACATGTTAAAAACAATTTATTTAGCACACTAATTAATAAACTAAAATATAAAAAAATTAAGTACTTGCAAAACAAAACCTTAGTTCTATAAATAAGATTCAATAATTTATATTAATCGTTCTCATTTTTTATGATAACAACTGTTCTCATTTAAGTTGCTTCTTATGTATATAAATCCTTACACTAGTATATATATATATATATATATATATGATATACTCCTCTCTTGAACCAAGTGTAGAATAATATAACAACCATGTATGAATTTATTACAGGAAATGATCAAACGGATATCTCATTATTTACATCACTAGTTTTAAGATGAATTTATTACAGGAAATATCAAACGGATATCTCATTATTTACATCACTAGTTTTAAGAAAAGAGTGTTGTATTTATATATTATCAGTGTACAGATTTATATACAATTAGTGCATTATTTAACATTTATTTGTATTATTATTTTTAAAAGTTAATGATAATTAAAATTTAACGGTAAATGATACAATGATAGTATAAAAAACTTTGTCAAACACTCTACGAAAAGTACCTATCAGAATACATCTCGTGTTAGGGGCATTATGTCATTTTCAGAAAAAGCTGGCATCCAAATTTAAAAAACTAATAATTGTCATCCAAAATAACATAGTTTTGGATCAATGTTCATCAAAGACGCACCCAGCCATAAAAATAAAAAAATACCCAGCCAAGCTTAACCAATGTACCCAAATTTAAAAAATAGTAGCAGTGAAGTGATTCACTGCTATGTTTTCAATATGTACCCACAAATACAAAACACCAAACAAGGTTTCAGATGTAACCATTTTCAAAGTACTCTTTTGCATTCAGAGCTTTTTTATTTCACTTTAAATCATAATTCTGTTACATTTTTAACAGAACAAAAGCAAATCAACTTACCAAGTTCTTATTCCAACTCTTGATACCATAAAGTACAAGTACAAAAGAAAAACTTTTGATCCAGTAATTACATGTCAATTATAATCCTCACCGTAATGAAATGCCGACCAATTAGTCGCTTTCCCTTCCTCCGGGAGCAGAAAAAATCATGCTATCTCATAAACCAAAAAAAAATCATATCATTCTAATTACTTGCATTAACAAGTAAACCAAAAAAGCAATGATCAAAAAATGTTTTTGACTAGTTAAAGTGATGATAGTTTAGTCACTCCCTTCTGTATACTGGCATGCAAATTCGACTATTGGGTCTTTTGCCTCCATACCTGCTGGCCTTGATGTGCCTGCACAGGTGCTTTTGAAGTCGAACATTTGGAGCTTATCCCTCGACCGCCATTTTGAGAATGCACCTGTGGCTGGGGTTGTGGCTGCACCTGTGGCTTCGGTTGTGGGTGTGACCGTGGGTGTGGGCGTCGGGCTCTCTGCACCTGAGGCTGAGTTGGGTGATGGTAGTAACCACCATTGTAATTTGGTATAACAGGTTTAGCAATAAACATTGCCACCTCTGGTGGTGCTAAGTGGGTCAGGAGAGAACTTTGATTCAGATTCTTTGAGGTAAGTAAGCTGTATGTATTCACAAATGCATTGTTTATCTTCGCCAGTTTTCCTTGGCTGACGGACCGTGCAGTATTTTGTGGCTGCTCAAAAGGATCCTCGACCTAACCAGCCGAAAGTCAGATACAAATGTCAATAGCAAAGCAGAACAAAATATGGATAAAGAATATATATAATATTTGACATTTTGACACTAGAGCTTTGGCTCAGGTAAGAAAGACCATATTTTGTGCAGTAATTGAACATAGCTTATACCCGAAATAAAACAATAATATCACACCCCCAAAGAAACAAGATGATGTTTAAGTGAGCAGAGAATTACAAATAGTGCATAAGTCTTGGGCAACCATCTTGTGTTGTTCTTTATCTGTTCCCATTGTCCAGTATATGGGGAAATTCCGAGATCTGAAGCCCATGAATTCATCTGACCAAACTGCATGAACATAAAACTTGTTGGAATCATTACTTTAAATAAATAATGTCAAGATGGCCAAACTATATACAATGAGGAAATTTACTACCACAGAACCCAAACAGAAAATTCAAATAAAATATATGCTTTCATTACAAATGAGATCCATCACTAGAACATTCTCATTTGTAATACAAAGTTTATGCCAAAGAAAGACAGTTTCAAATTTTCAGCTTTGAACTGTGTAAGCACACACAAAAATAAGAAATGCTATACGCAATTACGCAGTGAACATGCAAATCTCTGAACCAGTACCAATTGAAATTATAAAACCGAGAAAGGAATAGTTTACCTTTTTTAGGAATTCCACAAAAAGTTCAGGCACAGATTTTCTGTTAATTGATCTGGACTTGTTTGATATGAACCGAGTTATGTTAGCATCAAATGTTTCCGCAATAAGATTCTCTACGTCTACTTTAACACCTGCATAAATTACATCAAGATAAATGATACATAATTTTGGTTTAAGTAACTTGATATTTTCAGTAAGTTGACAACTCTAATTCACACTGTTTTAAGAATTATAAAAAGCATTTCAACACTCCAAACACATAGATTAAAACAAAAAATGGCAAAGAGATGCTGCCTGGTAATCACGTTGAGCGACGTTTTTGTACTTTGCCCCCGAGTTGCATTTAGAAAATGGTAGAATTACCATGAGGAATATCACAACTGAAAGGAAACACTTTATATGAGCCAGTGGCCGCTAAGCCATCATCAGAGTCTATTGTTTTTCAACCCCAAACCTACAAGCCCCTGTCCTTTTTGTAAGTACTAGCCTAAGATTCCTGAAACCAAAACCAATCCTATTGGAATATAATGTCCATGACATTCATAGGCTTAACTCTTCAAGGTCATTTAAAAAGAAACATTAGCAGAGGAAGAGATAGAAGGAATATGTTCAACTGTTGGCATTGTAATAAGTTGTATGCAATTATGCATTCACAGAATTATTTACATTGAATGCATGCACACAACCTGGACATATAAAAGAAAAATAAATATTTCAGCTTTCTACAAACAGGTTCATCTTCTAAAAGTTCACCTCGAATTGCAGAATAATCAGAATAATGATGCTTCACACTTGAAATCAAAGACGGAATGTACCTATAAGATCATCGGCCATATTGGTAGGGTATATCTCTTTAAGTGGTGGAAAAATTGCAGGAACACATGTCTGAAAATTAAGTAAAAAGTTGCATACATTAAAAGGCGAAGATTCATCTATTAACTTTCAGAGAGAAGACAACTAAAAATTCCTGTAAACGCATTATAGTGGAAGTGCCAACTATTAAGACAGTTACATATCTTCAAACTGAAGTACTGAACTCAGCACCTAACACTTTAGGAGGCTGAAGCCAATATGAAATGGTTGTAGTTCATGCAGGAACATGTAAAGAATGTACACAGAAAATGTAAATTCAATCTCAGCAAAAAGTCAACACAAAATAAAGAACGGAATCAGAAAAATATCTCCTACTGTTGGCGGCAACCCACCCGACACACACACACACATCTAAAAAAGAGGAATAATATTAGACAGCATAAAAAATATGAAATAGGAGAAGTACCTGGAAGTGAAAGATTACAAGTAAACTAAGGGAATAGGAGTTGAAAGTTCCAGTTTTAGAATCATTAATTTTCTGTGCTTTGGCCCATTCCTTGACCTACATAAATAGAAAGAATGGTCAAAACAGAAGCAATTCCTCACACAGAAACCCTACTTCAGTACAAGGACATACCACTAAAACCATATCACGAAAGCGGCCATCGATCTTGTTAATCCAAAGCAAAATCTTGGATTTCATTTGGGCCTCCACGTTATTAAGTGAAATATCACAAGATATACTCTGTCGGTTGTTTTGAAGTTTTAAAATGGGAATTCGTGCATTGAAGATGAACTGCAGTCTACTCCATCCACCTGCAAATTAGTGTTTTTACAAAATGCATTAGGAAGTAATATATAAACTTGCAAAATCTTTGTTTCCATTTTGCTTATAATACTAAAAAGTGCGTAGAAAAATATGATAAGTTTAATAACAACTACTAATAAAACTAGAATTTAAAGGGAAAATTTACTCAAATAAAATAAACCACTAAAAATCAGTGCAAGTGCCAAGATCGATGACGGATGATAAAAAAATATTATTGGACTGAGGGGCTCCCACCATAATGCATCACCAAAGTGATTCCATCTTTTGTTATACATGGAACTATCATGCTATCTAGCACAAATCAATCTTAAATTGCAAAAGGATATTATAAAGAAACTCTTCGGCCATATAAGATCATTCATCCCTGTTGTTTTTTCTTTTCCTGAAGTATAATTTTTCTTCCTTTTTGACGTGAGACAATAGAAAAGACACATCCCTGACATAAAACTGATCAAATTTTGAAGAGAAGTCACCTCAGGTCCCAACCTTCAACATTACCCTTTTAACTACGTTATTCTACCAGTTTCAATTATGTGTAAAATTACAACCAAATAACAATTTCATTATGACATATAAAACCAATTTTGTACCCTTTACAAATCATGATAAGTGCTCCCAAAAATAACTAAAAAACATATCTATGGCAACCCAATAGATGCATATCCTAGCAGAATTGTCGAATCTTGGAGAGGCAACATAATCAAATGATGATACATAGGTTTCCTTCACACTACAGTTTCTTCCATGGCTATTTGATTAACCTCAATAAAGCTTTTTTATTTTCATTTTAATGAAAAGATTCGACTAAGCTTTACATCCTACCACCATGGCTATGTGAATAAAAGAGAACCTTATTATCAAACTGAAAGAGGAATTGATCTTTTAGATGGTTAACAAATAAGAAGTTTTTGTATCAAGTGACAGAAGCTTGAAGTATAAAGAAACTTACCATTCTTTCTCAAAACTTTTAAAAGGTCCCCCAATAGCACTTGTTTTTGTTTTCTCCCAGTGTTTGTAATATGTGAACCATTTAGTAACTCAATTGAAATATCCAAGTCACCCCATCTTGTGAAGAGATTAGACACAAATGATCCATATGGCTCAACAGTTGCTCCTATTCCAAAAATTTCAATAAAATATCAACTTTAAATACTTGAATATCATAACCAATGAAAATATAAATTTGCTCATTTCCATTAGATACAGAACCCAAGCAATCTAACAAGCCAGCCTAATATATTGTGGAAATCTTGTAAGTTGAATATTAAGTATAACAGTAAAAGGAGAACTAGTTCTAACTAGAACTCTTAGATGAATATAACTAGCCACTACATGGGTTGACTAATTTTCCTCCCACATATACAGTATTCCCGCCTTTAGTTGATTAAATATACATGCTACATTCAGTTATGTGATCAAACTGTTTTCTCCCTTCAAAACTGGCATGGTTCAAGCCAGCAAATATATTTATAAATATAGAGAAGTTAATATAATAAAGGAGGATCCTTCCATTGTTATGGATTATCTATAAACTTATTAAACTCTTTTCCTTACTTAACTTTCTGGTCAAATCACCAATGCAATGGAAGTTCAGGATAAAAGGGAACAAAAAACAGAGATCAGAAACAAAACTTGTAGAAAGATCACCTCTCAGGCTTTCCACAGATTCAACAATTCTTCGTAAATCATTAATAATCGCAAAACGTATTTCCCAATCTTCTTGTACAGGTGTGACCACATGAATTATATCTTTCATAACAGTTTCCAGCATAGTATATTCACTCATTTTTGTCTTTCAAGCTTCAATAACTCCAAGTAGCCGTTAATGTGCCAACGAAGCAAATGCAATGGTGGTTTGCAACACTAAATAGAATAAATGGAGACAAGAGGATCACAATCTACGAGCATAGGCGTCTTGAACAACAAATCAAATCCTTTGAAAGCCTCAGAGAAGCATCCATGGCCTGGTAAAATTATTCATAAAGTTAAAGACTGCACTATGCGTATCTATTGATTCTATTTCATTCAGCATATAGTTAAATACAGAGAAGAGGTATAAAAACAAGTATTTATAAAGTGGTAACATACAGTACAAAAATACACTAGTATTAAACTTATGAATGCTGCAGGATGATGACTTATGGATAAGAATATAAAATCATTTTCTCACTTAGTAATTCATAATTTCCTTCAAGACTAAATCTTTTGGGTTTTCTCATCATGATGCCAACGCCGGAAAATATCCCGACATACGAAACTTAAGAAATAAATCGTCCAAAGGGTTTTTTTATTGTTTAATGGCCAGCTAACTAAAACATCAGACACAATCACAGCTAGCTATGACAAGCACAACTAGCTATGACGATCCCTAAAAATAATTGATCTACAATGGACTCATAATTTGGCAAACAAATGAACCATATCTGGTTTTTCCAACACAAAACTAAAATAAGCTTGGAAATTTAGTGCTATCCACACTATTTGACATGTACTGGTGTATTCCCCAGATTTCTCCAATGAGTTGCATCACTTACCCAACCGGACGAAAGCAACATTTCATTCAAATCCATACAAAGCAGAAAAGCATGAAAGGAACTCAAATCTTTTTGTTTACCAATTCAACCACTCAAATCCATACCAATCAGAAAAAAACACTACAAATACTATAAAATTTCACAAAATCAATTCACATCATTCTGTTATACAATTCAACCACACAAACCAATGATTCAATTGAAATCAACAAGCAAAATCGATATACATTCAGCAAATAAAAACCCTAAAAAACAATAATCAATAAGAAAGTGCAATACAAAAACACACAAAGAAGCAAATCATCCGCTCCATGAGAAGTAAGACTAGAAAATAAGATTTTCTAGATGATAAGGGGCAAAGTAATAAAGGGTAGTAGCTGAAACTAACATTTGCATTGTATGAATAAGAAAGGTGAAAACTTTGCTTCGGCGAGAGTAGGGGAAGTAGAAATGTGCATAGTAATGTGACTATATATATATATATATAAGGAAGATATATATAGAAGGAAAATGGGGTTTGTTTTGTAATACCTTTTGATAAATCCATAAATTAATGAATAAATATTTATTGGATTTGGAACCGGAACATGGTAAGGTAGAAGAATGAAATAATAAAGTGTGGTTTTCATTCTCAACAGGAGAAGAGAGTGCAACAGAGTTTCTCAGAAAAAGAAGAAACCTGATTGTAACAAGAAATTTCATGTAATGCTATTGGGGTCAACATTACTTTGATATAAATGTGTAAGTTTCAGTGCCTCATTACTAAAAGGGTCTTTAGGGGAATTGGATCAAGATATCTCATCAAAATTAGTGTAAGCCTTAGAATCATGGAAAAATAAGTGCTTGTTAAAGTATAGATCTTGGTAAGCAGAGTTGTGATGGAAATAATAAGGAAAAAATTGAGTAAGAAAACTTGGATTTGTTGCTAAATTATTGGTATTTAATCCAAAATGAAATTATATCTTTTATTGTCTTAATTAGTGATATAAAAATATTATTGATATTCTATAAAAAATATTCTTCATGTCCCTAACAAGTTTTAAACTCACGCCTTTTTGTCCATTAGCATTAAATTAATTTTTCTAGTCCATAGGAACATTTTATTTTACCAAAAAATAAAAATATATAGATTTATTCTATTATCATAAAATAATGTTTACTCATTCCTAATATAAGTTACCTTTTTGATCGAGTTAAATGTTAGAATTATTTAATTATTTTTATAGGTTACGATTAATTTGATATTGCACTTTTAATAAAAAAGATGTTAATAATATGGAAATTCGTTAACGCTTATCTTCATTCTTAATTTGGCTATTTATTTAATGATTGTTTTGTCTTTATCCTCCGTTATCTTTCCTCATTATCTTGTCATTGCCCTCACCTCGTCCCCATAATTGGTTCTCTTGTAATGAATTTTGTGATATTATCATAATACTCATTATCGTAGTTGTATACAATGTTATATTTTATGTAATAATCACTCAATGTACTAAGGAAGATATGGTGTTTATCATCGATCATGTAGAACCTAAGGAAGAACTCATGTTGTCCCATTTGCTTCCCTTTCCTCAAATTTGTTCCATCATGCCCATGCCACCTTAGAGATAGCAACGCGGTGAGCAGACACGAGTATTACATATTCGTACTCATGTCTGCACTATTTGCGAGTAACTAACGAGTTTTCAATTTTAATTATATTTTTGTATATTTTATATTAATCAATATATTAAAAATTAATTATTGCTTGAATAATATAATTTTATGATTATGGTTCATTCCACAAAAAATTATTATGAAATAATAATAAAATAGACAAAATATAATGTTAAGATAATAATAAAAAGTATAAAATATACAATATTTAATTAAAATACATATGCGAGTACTCGTGTGGCGTGATACACGTTATTCGTTCATACCCATAAGCTATTCTTGTGAGCATCTATTGTAAGTATTTTGACGGATACTCAAGAGTCAGTTATTTTTGTTATACCTAAGCCACCTTAAATTTGCTCCGCCAACAATTGAAAATATTAGCTTGTTTTTCATCCTATTTTGTTCCATGCCCAATGGTTGGTGTGGTGGCAAAGAAGATGGTTGTGATGATGGATTGTTGGGACTAAAGTAATACGGCGATAATGTAAGTGTAGAAGTTATGAAGAAGTGGATGCTCACCCTCCACACAAAGTCTTTGTATCCCTTGGGTTTAGGGATGGCAACGGGCGCGAGCGAGCGTGGGTAGCGTTTTCCCGTACCCAAACCCATAATATTTATGGGTATCCGTGTGGGTAACTGGTATTTACATGTACCCAACAGGTTTTTAATTTTAATTATATATTTATATAATTTGTAATAATCAATATGTAAAAATAATTATTACATGAATAATATGATAATTTATTATCATAGTCAAATATGTGTAATTTATTATGAAATAATAATAAAGTGTATGATATATAATCTTAAAATAATAATAAATATTTATAAAAATTTAACTAAATATATAAATTTGCGGTACCCGCGGGGCGGGTATCACAAAACTTATTTCCGCCCATAAGCTATTATTGCGGGTATCCATTGCAGGTATTTCCACGGGTACCAACCGGTCGAACTTTTTTACCATCCCTACTTGGGTCAAACCACATGTTCCATCTTTCCGTCTCATAAACCTATACAACATTAAGCTCTACTCAATGTGGGACTTAAACATTTAATAAGACTTCCAACAATTCATTTATCTTTTGTGCTAATGTTACATGTATTATATCTCTTATTCTACATTAAGGAGTCCGTCTAATAATATGATTTATTTGCCGATATAATTCTTCCTACTTATTTTAGTAATCTATTTTAGGCTTTATTATAAGAAGGAAAATGATATATTCTCTTACTAATCTTTCCACCCACAAGAAAGTTATATGTATCATAAGACGAGACTTTGTTCATTGATGATTGGATTACAAGTTACATGTGTCACTTTATTATAAGTATAAATATTAGTAGGAAGATTTAATAGGAGAATATAACATTACTCTTATGAAAAACCTTACTTAGTATAAAAAACAATGTGGCTTTAACCCTTTTTGGTACATGGTGGAAGGCAACTATGGTTAATAAATTGGCTAGGTGCCTAGGTCCTCTCTAACATCCCAAATAACAATTTTGTGACTCCATGGCTTTCCCGTTGATGGTTGTGATTGTGAAATTGGACAACGAGGAGAGGAAGATCTCAATTCTCCTCTATTCATGTTTCACAAAGGATTAGAAGCATTATGGTATTGTCATATCCTAATTATCTATTAAACACCATTTACATAATATGTTAGAAATCGCCGTTATATTTTTGTGGTCAATATAGAAAACTTTTTTAAGTTCACTTTTAGAAATATATTAGTCTTTGAATTTGAAACTCGGGAATTGATTATGGACTAAGGAATATATTAGCACTTCATTCATTCGTTCTACATGGCATCTTTATTATTGTAACATTGACACGCTTAGTATATGTAGGGGTATTTAAGCTGGTGGGTGACACGCTTTGTGTATTCATTGACCGGGAAGGTCGCATATCAGGACTGGGGTGTTACCGGTGATACGATCAGTATATGTATGGGTCTGGGAAGTCGCATAACATAACTGAGGTATTATATAGCATGAACTATTTTATACCTTGCAATTTGTTTGATTATTTAATTAATTATTGAAAGGGTAAAATTTATTTATTTTATTTTTTGTGTACAATATTCTTAATTTTGCTCCTATGTATTCATATGAGTGGTAGAAAACCAATATTATGTTGGGCAGAAAATTGACTGTATGTTGGCAATTATTTTTAGGAGCAAAAGCACCATAGCATGACAAGAGGAATTGAGAAAATGAAACGTATGCGACATTTCCTTCATCCTTGATATGATTAGTTATTTTATATTTTTATATTCTTTGAAGAAAAGAAAAAAATATTTAAGTTGAGTACTAATTATTTATTAAAAAAAGTTTTTTACTGGTCCTGTTATTGCCATCAATATAATTAAAAAATTGATTTATTTGTAATTATTTTTATTGAGAATTAAAATAATAAATATAAGTGTCACAACATAACCTCTATAAATTGTCAATTGATATTACGACTCTTTTCTATCTTTATTTAATCCTAGAAATTAGTTTCTTTAATGAAAAAAATTAGTAAGAAAAATATCATATGAAAGTTGTTTTCCCAAATATCTTTATTAACATTTTTATAAACATAAAAATATAAATTATTATTGTGGATATTTAAATAAATATCATTCTTATTTATTAGTTAGTGGCAATTATTATAAATTAAAAAGTCTAGTTTAAAATGGTGATAATAATAAATAGAGATGACAAAACGGGCCGCCCGGCCCGTTTAGTCCACGCCCGCAAATGCCAGCAAAAATTTAAGCGGGCGCGGGCTAATGGTCGCAGGCATGGGCTTGCGGGCGGCCTGCGACCATTGTTAAATAATTAAAAAATAAAAAAATTCATACAATAAATGAAATTAAATTAAATAAAGTAGTTGAAGATAAAAAATTAACAAATTTTTTGATATTTTATATGAAGTTGAACAAATCACATTAGATTACAATTTTTTTAGGGATTAAAATTCACATTACATTATAACTTATTTAAAAATTTCTTATTTTTTCCTTAAATTGTGTTTATGGGCCCCCGCATATCCAACGGAAATGCCTGCAAACTTAGCGGGTAAAATTGGCAAATAGGCAAAATTTCTATACCCTGCCCGCAAAAAATACAGGCTATGCGGGCGCGCCCGCGAGCAATGTCCGTTTTGCCATCTCTAATAATAAATAATGTATGTGCCTTACTATATATACGTCATATTCTGGTTTGGGAGAAATAGTGTGAGCGCCAACTAGGGATGGGCCACACATCTGATAAAGATTGGTGATGACTGATGAGGGTATAATAACGCCGACTTAGCACTGATGCGCGTCCAACATGTTTGGTTGTCTCTAAATGGTGACTCGATGATGTGATGATTGGGCTTCTATCAAAATCTACACACATGCAAATCTGGTGTATTCATTGACACTGTTGTTAATACCATACTGGTCATCAAATTCATTAGGGTACTGATATAATGATATAGCGGTTCAACCGGTAGTTCACTAATTAAACCGTATACCGGCGAAATTAGATTAAAAATATAATATATTATTACTAATGTTGAAAAATTAATAAAAATATCAATATTTTTTGCAATTGTATGACCGGTACAGTTCAATTGAAAACCGACCGGTATGACCTATTTTGACCATTTTAACCAGTATGATTACATGACCGGTATAATTACTATAATGTACCGGTATTGAGACCGATTGAATCGGACGACACAAACCGGTTTTTATAACATTGGATCATTGGTGTCCCCAATGATGTATCAAGCCAATATGTGTCACTTAATTGAGAAAAAAATATAAAAATATAAATTAATATTCTATATTATTTTAAGAAATGTTATTGGTTATGAACATGAGAAAATAGTCTTTTTGGGACAGAAGATCTTTGTCCAATCTACACTGGATGTTTGACTACTGCCCAATAACCATGCCACATGTGGCCATGTGGGTAGGATGCTAATGACATATGGATGGTTTCCAAATGAATGGATGTAGTTTCAAGAAAAATGATATATCTTCATTAAATTTTCGTATTAAATCTTATATCTATAAAAAAGTGATATATATCATGAAATAATATTTTATTAATTAATAATTGACTTACAAGTAACATATGCTACTTTCTTGTGGTAAGAGGATTAGTAGGAAATTATAATATTACTCAAGTTTTAAACTAAATTTTAGCAAACAATCATATATTATAGTTATATTTTTTTTAATTTCAAAATTATTTTTTTAATAATAGAAAAGGTGTGACCAATTCATAGTCACAAACTTAGAAAGAGATTAATTCCTTACAAAAAAGATAAGGAATACTTTAGTAGTACCAAATAATTCATAGTCACCTTCATGTTGTATTTATCTAATCATTTTTTATAAAAAAACAAGGGATAAATATTAGGGATGGCAAAAATATTCGTCCTGTGGGTATCCGTTAAAATATTTGTAACAGGTACACGTAAAAATGACTTATGGATGGGAGCGGGTATCATGATACCCGCCCTGCGGGTACCCGCACATTTATAAATTTATTTTTTAATTAAATAATTTATATATATTATATTTTTGTTATTATTTTATACTTATATATTATCTACTTTTTATTACTTTATAATGAGTGTTAGTAATAGAAATATATGATAAATTTAACATGTACATAAATTTTATTATTCATATAATAATTATTTTACATGTATTGATTATTATAAAATATATAAATATATATTAAAACTTAAAAACTTGTAGGGTACCCGTAAATACCTGCTATCCGTGCGGGTGCCCGTAAATAGTACGGGTATGGGTATGAGAAAACACTATATGTGTCCGTTCCGCCTCGTTGTCATCCCTAATAAATATTAATATTTCCTTCTTATTTTGAATTAAAAAACAATCTGAAAAATTTATTTTATTTATTTTCAAAATCATTTCATAAATAATATTTAATACTTAATTATTATTTTTTAATTTTTTTTGTTAAAAATCCATTTTGGACTTTTTGGACAAATAAAATAGGTGTTCATAACTAATTAACTATTAACCCTTGTTTAAGAGGTTTGCAATCTATCTTCTTATTATTTGGTGTTTAATAATTATACATGGCCATATTAAATTTATTATATGGAAATTTTTTTGATGGATGACACATTACAGAAAATATTAAATTTATGACTACTAGCGTGTTGACAGACACTTCGTGTCTACCGACACGCATTCTTATTTTATTTTAGAGAATTATAATGTTTTTTATTAGATGTACTTCATGTTATAATTTTTGTATTTATTATAATATCCAACTTAAAGTGAGATGTATTAATTATAGTTATATAGGATTATATGATTTTATTTTAGAAATAAAAAATACTAAAGGCAAAATAGGAAAATATAATCATGGTGATAGTTATTTCAAGTTTTGACTTTATATATAACTAGTGTGTACAGGCAGTTCGTGTCTGCCGGTCATTATTGTATGATACTACGTATTTAATTTTTATATATTTCATTTTTTATAATTAGAATATTTTTGTTGTATTGAGTGTACTTTATATTATAATTTTTATGTGTTTATGATAATATTTAGTTTATGATGGGAAATGTGGTTAATTAATATGTTGGTGGTGGTTAATTAGGATTATATGATTTTTTTGTAAAAATTAAATAATGTAAAGGACAAAATAGGAAATGAAAATTACACCATAGTGGAAGTTATATCATGTTTTGGCTTTATATATAGTATAGAAGTATAGATATAGATATAGATATAAATACATTAAAAACTAGAAATAACAGTTGGAGTCAAGAATGTTAATTGAGTTTTTTTAATAATTCTTACGTGCTTTGATTATTATTGTGTCTATATAAATATTTTGTTGAGAGATGTAAAGTTAATTACAACAATCTTTATATCTAAAAAATTAAACATTTTTAATGCACACAACAATATAAGTATAAATTATAATAGAAAATATCCAAATCTATAAAAGTATACATCAAATGAAAAATATATAAAAGTTTCATGTTGGTTACTCTTTGGGACATTTCATAAGGAGCAAGGTTTGCTACCCTCCAATTAAATGAAAAATATTTTCCAAGGTTTCATATGAAGTTCTCACCTTTATCCCTTGGTCTCTCTTTAGGCTCTATTATAAGGCTATCTAGGGGCTTTATTAGGGTGTCCTTTATTAAGTCCATAGAATAAGTCTATACTTTATCAAACTAAAAGTATAATATGTTTATATAAATTAAGATTTTAAGTTTATAAGCTTTTCACAATAAGGTATGGTTTGGGAGGAATTCTTTTTGTTTTGAATTTCAAAATTAAAATTAATCTTTTCAGTTTAGACTTTCAATTTCAATATTTTATGGCTTTCACTTTTAAAAAATTGTTTCTGGGGTTATAATTATTGGAAATTCCCACATTGTATGCATACTAGAATTTTTTGCTCAAAGTTCTTGCTAATAATTCATGCAATCAGTATTTATATAAGTGAATTTTATCAAAAGCCCATTATAGTTTACTATGAAGCACAGCATATTGAATCATAAAGCAGTCCAATAAGAATCCTTATCAAATGATAAATGTGAATTTGGAAGAATCAAAATGAAAATAAAATATGTAATATGATTATCACCACTGATCTTAATTGAGTTAGCTAATCAATCTCATGTAGGAAACACATACATGATATGTGGCTTTTAGTGTACAAATCAATGAATAATGTAGCATATGCTCAACAAGCTTTGGAATACAATATACAAATAAAGATGTTACAAAAAGTTAGATGATACACTTGACCTATCCAGGTGCTAGGAAACAAAAATAAGCTTGGTATCAATAAACAAATGCTTCCAGCATATACCACTTCATGGCCTTTGCAAGGAAGTGATATTGCACTCCTGTACTTCTCAAATGACTGGTTTACTTGCCCTGTTCTGCTGGCTTCCCTCTTTCCAGGTTCAAAGAAAAATCATTTCTTTTATACCCTCCATTGCTTCATGCGCGTAGCAGGTGCTTATCACAAACCAGGACCCTATAACGTGCATGAGGCCCCTCAGCTGTCTCGCGCAATGTCACCTGCCAGCCAATTGCCTTGGCAATTTCTTGAAGTTCATCCATGATTTCAAGAGAATCTTGGATGTATGCCCGTCCACCAGGTCTTAGTATCCGATCCATCTCGAGCATAATTGATGAGACATTGCATCTGCAAGACAGAAATGTAACAGACATTAATAATAGAAAAATGGTGGTCCAGTATACGAGGCTCCCACTTAGTGAGGTATGAGGATGGTAGATGTATGCAACTTTACCCCACAAGAAGAGAAGTTGTTTCCAGGAATTAAGCCTGTAACCTCATGCTCACTAAGCAACAACCTTGCGGTTGTACCAAACTCACCCTCTAGGCAGTAAATAATAGATAGCATATAATATAAGCACTAGTTCCAACATCTACATCAACAATTAAGCCTTAGCCCCAGTAGGTGAGGTTGGCTGACTAATGGGTTCAACATGTACAACCAGCAAAAATAGTGCACCTGTAAGAATTTCTTATTTTCTATAAGCACTTAGGCACTATTAAAATCATAGTACACGCTTTGAATGATTACATTTCAATTTACAAATATGAGTTGCTTCAAAATGCACAAATATAGAGATAGTTGCTACAGCAAGACTGTTAAAATTTAGGAAGAGCATTTCCAATAAGGTTGCACAGAGCTTTGTATTACTGTTGCACAGGAGTTGCATGATTGAAAAGACAAAAAATATGCTAAGGTGTATGCAACAGTTGCATAACTATTCTGATGAATGGTTCGGATGGTACAGAGTAGAGGTGACCCCATATCGAGATTGAGTTTCACTGTTCAGTGAGGCGGGATTCTGGCAGTGCATGATTATATATTGACCAAGGAGGGACCATTACTTGCTAGGAGGGAGACTGCTGAGTCTGACCATGTCTATGGTCCATATACCCAATTTGCCGACCGCCATTTGACTCTTATCTTTCCTAATACTCATACTGTTGAGTTATGCTGGCCATACACCTTCTTAACCCCTGATTCCTGCTTTATCTATTGATACCATTCCTATTCCTGAGCCGATACAGTCATACAGATACCTGAGCATACCCATACACATGTTTATCCCTCTTCTTCAGTTATTACATCACCCTTCTATGTGCTGCATCACCTGTTCATCCATCTTGCTCTGCATGTGTGTCTACCCACAGAGGAGGAAAGTGCTTACAGAATTCCCCATACCCTGATGCGTGCGAGGAAGACAGTGGTGAACTGTTGCACATTATTTATATGGGCATCTACAAACTTAATTATAGGCCTCGACCAGGAAGTTAAGCAATGATTTCACAACCAAAACCCCAGTCCAAGACTTGTGCAGCTTAATTGATGAACTTTTTAAGAGTTCACGGTTTGAGTGTATAGTTGCTTGAATTGCATAAAGTAAAGAGAAATGAGATGGCATGGTAGGGTCCCAACTCGAGAGTTTCATGATTGGACATGCTTTAACATAAGTATAAAGTGTATCTAAAGTAGTTATCTCTGAAGCTAAGAAAGATTGTAACAGATTGAATATCCAAACCACAACTTTTATTTTATGAACAAAAGTGAAAATAATTAACCAGCAAAAAGATAATAGAGCTGACAAATGGAGAATAGATTACCTTTTCCTCTCAACAGAAAGCAGGTTTGCTGCATGCAGTAAATCGTAGGTTCTTGGGTATGTGTCAAATGCTTCACACCTAAGTAATAAATCACAGTATATCACTACATGGTGACAAATTAGCAAAAGTAATTTGGTATTTGGACAACGGTGATTTTTTTAAAGATCTTTTTGCTTTTAAAAGGACATAATCATATAAAAAACTAATGCTGATCTTTATGTACGTAGAATTAAGAAACCTCAGTCCGATATGGAGAACACTTGTGTTTAATTAATCTTCAATAAGTTTAGTAAAATACCAGTCATGCATAACTCCAATTAAACCACGGTCATATATAACAGGCAAGGTGTTTGGGCCACTAACAGGAACAACGTTCATAACCCAGCTATTAAGATTCTGATTAATCAATGCTGCTGCGAATCTGTGAACACAAATATATTGGAAGAACAAATCAGAAAGTCTTAAATGCATGCCTATTACAAGAAACTGAAGAAAGTAACATAAGAGCAATACCCTCCAAAGCCAGCCCGCATGTCCATAACATTCCGTAATCTCATTTCCTTCCACCGTAAAAAACGAACATAACCATCTATTATGTCATCCCAGTATTTTGATTCTGCCTTGAATAACTCATTCCTGGAGAGGAGAGCATCCATTTTTATATTTTGAAGCCTATTGGGTGGCGTTTGCAAACGTGCAGGCCATGTGGTAACATTTCCTCCATTTCTGTTCTTAGACAATTGAGAGATGCATGCTTTCAGATCAACATACCTATATTATCCCAGGAATGAAATAAATCACCAATAATGCTATTAATTAAATTTAAAAACGCAGATGCATACAAAGTTATCATAATGATCCACACAAACTTACTCAATTACTAAAATGATATAATCTATCATAGTTTGCTTTCCCATGGCCAGCATAGGGGTTAAGAGTGTAATCAGAAATAGCACTCTACAATATTGTGGATACAAATCTGAAATAAACATGTTTAAACAGGATGCATTGAGACCAACATTATAGTTTCCTTGGTCTTTTGTAAAATTTCTCATTTTTGTATGGAACATGTAATCTTTATTCTTTAACAAAATAAAAACCATATTTATGGGTTCAAATCCAAGAAACAGCCTCTTCACTTGCAAGGGCAAGGAAGCACACATCAACCCTCATTGAATCCACTAGATAGGAGCCTCATGCACTAACCACCCTTTTATAGTGAAATAACCATCCCTGCATCCTTACATCCCATCTGTTAATCTCCTTTTTCTTTCCATCTCACTATATTTCTTTTTCTTTTCATAGGAAGGTTAAGTGGGGAAAGATTGATTTTCCCACAATTTTGAAGAACATGCTTCACCAGTCCACCTAAAAGGCTATAAAGTTAAAACAGAGTAAAATTCAAAATTAGAAAATGATGATATCAGACATTTTTATAGTGATCAGTTTCTATTAAACTTTATAGCTTCGTCAAACTTATCTGAGTGAAATCAAGTTTTACATTCTTTTTTATGAAAAAAGCTAGTGTAACATTTCAATGTCAACGAAGAAGGGAAGTAAGGAACTACCCTATTCTACTTCTTTAGGTGTTTTAACCTACATATGGAAAAATACTCATATTTTCTACTCCCTGATTGTATTCATGGAAAGTCTATCAGATATAAGAATGATTGCCAATTTAAAGATCAGGAAGGTAAGAACAAATACCAAACATTGTCAGGGTCATCACTTGAGTCACATAGTGGAGGTTTAGTTCCTGCCTCACGATTTAGATAACAGCTATTGTCAAAAGGTTTCTGCCATATTGCAATGTACCCATCTTTTTTCAGAAACTTCCAGCAAAGTCGAGTAGTAAGATTAAGCATCTCTGGAGATAACAAAATCCAATGTTACACCCATTATAGATGCAGACAGCATTCTTAGAAATTAAGAGTTCGATCAATCATAATAAATTATGAACTATTTCAAGTCAGTTCAATAAAAATAAATGAAAGTGGGAGCAGATAAGCAGGTATTCAACAGCATCACAGTCTATGATGCTTCTCCTCAAACATGTTTTGTAAAGTTATAGGCTCTTGCATTTAAGACAGACAAAAACAAATGATATATAAACGCTAGATATTTTTTATACTACCAAGGGTATCCCCTCACCCTATGGGTAAGGAATTAATCCCTTTCGGGATGCGTGGTTGTCCCTCCCTAGATATAAATATACAAAATGTCTAACTTTTGGTTTGAACAACAAACAAATCGTTGAGAGAGGTCTAGGTCAATGGTTGATCATTAACAGATTACATGTTAATTCTGTCTGTCAGCCTGAGACACTGACAGACAACATGCCAAGAAACAATTTGATTCAAGCACCATGTCATAAAATGCTCATGTTAAACAAGGGTGCAATTTTAAACAATATGTAGATATGATAACTCCATTTTTAAAAAGCTTCAATAAATTCAATCTCAGTGGAAACTCATTTCAATTATACCTTCCCATTGTTCTTCTAGAATTTCCTCGTGCTTATAAACTGGCTGGGCAGCCCAGACAAAGTAACCTCCTGGTCTTAGCATCCTATTAACTTCAAGCAGCAATATTCCATCTTCATCACAATTAAAAAGTGTTTTAAGCATCAGAATAAAAAGAATGACATTTACATATCACTGCTCACTATCAAATATCAATAAAACTAGCAATTCTAACACAAACTCTATTGATTGATTAACTGTTATAGATCCCTCAACATCATTCTCTCCTCATTATTACCAAGACCTATTGCATATTGTACACGAGAAGAAAACACATACCATCTCTAGTCCAATTAATCCTACAGCGCGAACAATGCATCAAGTCAAAAGCTTGGCTTGGATATAATAAACGTCTAGTAGCAAATGCTGCTGCCATTGCTGGTACACCACGCTCGAGAGCAAATTGGATCTGATTCTCATGAACATCCTTAGGAGCTACAGACATTGTGAGGACATTTCGTGACAGTAAGTATGCACCAAAACTAGCTACACCACAGCCGATATCAAGAACAACACGTATATGCTGACCAAATGTAATTTCAGGAATCATCTACAAACACAGATGTTCAACATCAGATTAGTAGAAGATGATGCACCTATACCTTCCAAAAAAAGGTAAACTAGAGTATATAACAACCCTGGAAATATGGTCCAAGTATTCATCTGCCCCATGTATAAATTGCGTACCACCTCCCGGAAATTTAAACTTGTCATTGTCTCTGGAAATCCAGTTTTGGCCACCTTTATCTTCAACAAGACGAGTGTGAGGAACATTACTGTACCACACCTACGCCAAAAACAATCACCTTGTATAAGGAAACCTCAGAAAAAAGCAGAAGCTAAGGACCCATATGCTTATGTTTAAAAAAATATTGTCCACATACATTTTTTGACTATGATTTTTTTTTATGGCAACCTGAAAATTTCAACTTCTCTTAAAAGCCGAATTTTGGTTTGTATTATGTTAGATAAAGGTTTTTAGTGAAAGTCTGACCAAACAAGCATATGTAAGTCAAAAGTGATTTTTAGTAAAAAAAGAAGAGCTAGTTTTGGGGAAACAAAATGCCTAGACAAGCTCTAATTCAAAGTTGCTTGCCAGAAACAAATTCCTCCAAATTATGTTCATGTTTGGTACTAATTTCTTTGATAAAAATCATTATTTTCTTGAACAACTCATTGTAGCAAAACAATTATTATAAACAATTTCAAAATAGGAAAGAATCTATAATACACCCATTTGGCTTAATTACAAGAAAAAACAATAAAGACAATGTTTTTATGCATCAATTGAATTTCACCTCATCTCTGCTTTTAGGCCATGGAATTTGGTTACGATACCCTATGGGCGATGGAACCAAGCAATTCAACCCTTGACCCTGTTCTGGACAATGCCGTTCAAATCTTTCCCCTTTCTCCGTCGAATTCAGCTTCCGAATCGCATCTACATTATCCAAACAAGGTATATACTCACTCATATTCCGTGAACATAACCCAAACTTCTGGATCACAAATCTAACAGAAGAATCCTCAACTTTCTGCGTCTCGTTAACCCAATCATCAACACTAAAATCCCCAACCTCGAATTCATCAGACATCGTGCCATTGTCATTCAAGATCCCAAATTTCCCAACCGAATCCACCGGAGGCGGTTGATCGTGACCAACGACGGTGTTGATGTTGAAGGATTTGTTGTAATTGGGGGAAATTGAAACAACTTGATTAGGGTTTTGGGAAGTGGTGAAGAAAATGAGTTGGTGGTAATTATTGGACCAATGGTAACCGAAGTAGAAGAGAGTAATTGAGAGGAAGAAGAAAGCGATGATTTTGATAGTGAAAGGTGTTCTTAGAAAATCAACATTAATTGGGGATTTCATGATTTGTTTCTACAAATGGTTAGGTTAGGGTTAATTTGGGATCTATAAAAGATCTTGCATTTTTGTTTTGTTTTCTATGTAGTTCAGCACCAATTACCAACTCGATTCTGATTCAGGTTGAAGATGATGAAGTAACTTGATTTGTTTGTAACTATCTTTTTTTTTTGTAAGTTATCAAATAGAGTATAATATGTATCTATTATCACCTTAGATATTTATGTATTTATTGAAGGGAATAATGTATCTTCTTATACCAGAAGTTAACTTTATTTCTTATTAAAAGTGTGATATGTGTACTATTTTATTTAGTTTTAGAAATATTTTTATAAAAAATGATAAAATATAACATATGTCATGATTTCACTGGTAAAACGAAATAATTTATTTCCTTATACCAAGAAAATATTTTATTATGTTTATAGAAAGTCACTAAATCATTCTTATTATTTATAGTAGTTAAGAGTAAGAGAAAGTGAAAGTTGGTTGATTAAATATGATGAATGATGTGAATGATATTGACATTGGTCATACATTTGCATACAAGGGTAAATATGGGGTTAGATAAGGATTATCCATTACACAACTCTAAATATTGATTGAATTATTTGTTGAACCTAAACATAGATTCTAAGACTAAATCGACTTTAAATATCAATTGGAATATTTTTTAAATTGAACTCGGTCGTAGACCCGATTAAATATAATATATACTCTTTTTAAATAAAGCATTTATAATATTATTTATTATTATGGATATTTAATTTTAAAATATGAAATGAAATATATAGTCAATTATTTATATATATATATATATATATCATGAAAAAATTATACAGTCCACAACAAATTGGTGACCATGAGATAAGTTAGGTTGAGTCATGTTTGTTCTTTTTTTGATTATATAAGAATGATGTTTGATTGTGAGAAAATATATATACTATTCTTATTTTATAATAAATTATAAAATAATATGTGAGTTCTAAATCAAAATGGAGATATTATTTGTGTGGTTGCTCTAATATTTGATATGAAGAACTAAGTACATGAGTTTACACTTTAGGAATTGGCATGGTGCATAAGCATTGCTTCAAAAACTCAAATTTTTTTGGTAAAATGACCTAATAGAAAAACACTTTTAATCCGTAAAATAGATATAAAAAGGTCGGTAGGAGGAAATATCTAAATCAAGACAACCTTATGCCTACAATGATATAATGACTTTATTTAGACTGTGATTATAATTATAATTTGTGTTAATAGGAAAAAACAAGAAAGAGTTTTAAAGAATTATGACTATATTAGGTTTCACAAACATAGACTACTAAGAAAGTAAATAAGCGATTAAAATGTTACAAAATCATCACTTCATAGAATCAATTTGTATAATACACATTTTTAAAGAATTAAATAGCATAAATCGTTTCAATATTAACCAATTCAAATCCTTAAAAAAATTAGCCAAGTAATAAATGGAGAAATTTTAAATGCATAAATGGTGATAAAATATATTAACTTGTGATTGAGATTTCATGCCCATGATATATATTTAGGAATCCAAAAAGTAAATTATCATGGGAAATAATGTATTTATTATTAAAATCTAATATCTTTAATTTTCCCATTAAAAACTTACTTTTATTTAATAGTTACACATAAATATGTTAGAAACACAATTTTCAACTTTCTACTATCCTAACCTCATTTCCTTGAAAACACCAAGCATCAAAATTAGGGGTGGCAATACAGGCCAACCCGGCCTGACCCACCTTTGGCCCATCAGAATATGGGTTGCCCGGCCCCACCCTTATTGTTAAAATGACTCAAAATGTCAGTCCGACCCATATTTGGCAGAACTTACACGTTTTGTTTTTTTCAAAACACATTAAAACTTTTAGATAAAAATAAATAATTCAAACAATTCATAAATGTCTTTTAAAACAAAAAAATTACAAACAAAAGACACAATATCATAATCATATATTGCATTAGTACAAAACTTGCAAATTCTAAACAATAAACCAAATAGAGCTTATAACTCCTAAGTTTTAAAAAGTGCATAAGAATCAAAACTATTATATTATAAACCAATCACAATAAAGTATATATATTACTCAATTTAATTTGAATTCCACTACATTAAAAATATAAATTGAAACTAAGTCAAATTTAATTAATTTTCCAAAATGAATCAAAATCAGTAGTTCTGTTTGAGTTTCCAATTTTCCATTTCAATTAATTAAATGTTTAAATTTGATTCAAGCATCCCTAATTGTTAGTGAAACTCCACCTTTATCTGATAACAAGTACAATAATTGGAAAAGAGTGAAGATAATAGATAACTACATAATGAGATATTAAATGTTCATTTTAGAAAGAGAAGGAAGAATTATATGCTTAAGCATCCAAACATAAATTAAAATTGTAAAAGTTTAATCTTAATTGCAATGAGCAACATGATAGACAAATGAACTTTAATCTTAATGTTGGCCCACCGGCCCGGCCCTCCATGACCTGTGTAAAAAACGCGCTCCCAAAACGGGTTGAATACGGGCTTTTGGGCTAAAACCCTCATCCCAACCTGCCAAAAACACATATCCGAACAAGCTGGCCCGTCGGGCTAAGCCCATTTGCCATCCCTAATCAAAATCAACGTTTTTTTGTTGTTGATAGAGTTGGCAATTAAGTACCTTTCAACTTGATTTGAGCATAGTAAAAAAAAAAGTAAAAAGTGATCAGTGGAATATTAATGTACATGTGGGTTAAAGATTTATTTACTGTTATTATATTTTTAAAGATGAATAATAATTAAATATAAAAAGTAATATTATATCAAATTCATAATGTTAGTACATTCATCTTTTTCTCAGAAGTTATTTAGATCCAAATATAATTATTAAATATGATATAAGTCTAACTTTTAAATGATAGGATGAACTTTTTTGGTACTACTAAGAGTATCTTTCACCTTATTATGACTAAGAAACTAAATTTTTTCGAGTGCGTAACTGTCCTCCAAACAAATGTCACTTACATGAATAGAACTATTGACATTTTAGTTTTTTTTTAAATCTAATGAAGCATTCCACAACTAGACCAACACTTTAAACATCCATAGACTTTATATCTTTTTTTGTGCAAGTAGGATATCAAACCATTTTTTCATGATTACACCTTAAAATTTATTTATCAGTAAAATTGGTTCTTACAATAATATTATATTACTAATAAGTCAACCAACAAACAACTACTATAACACTCATAACACTAGAATTGGCTCACCATTGGAATAATGCATGTCAGCCCACACGGTTGACCTGAAGAAATCATCATCAATATAAGAATTGATTGAGAAGAAAATGACACATAAATTCTGAAATTAAAGTAATAATGATATATACATTTTTTAAATTAAATAATAATGATACCACAACCTAAATTAAAAAATATGATAATTTTCATTATTATTAATTTAATATTATCTCCATGTAGATAAAAAGTTCACTAAAATTAAAGTTTAAATGATAATTAAGAAAAAAATGATCTTAAAGGATTTAATAGACTTTTCTCGCTAATAAAATATTGGTATAGTGATATACAATCACACTAAATTTATAAGATGGTTAAAAAATTATAAGATGATTCGATTCCTGTAAGCGAAATTTACCGAGAAATTAATTTTTTTATTTACTAAGGTGATAGGTAATAAGATACTCTTTGACTTTTACCTAAATTTTATTTATTTATTTACCAAAACCCATTCACATTTCTCAAACAGGAAGTTTTCCTCTGAACCCCATTTCCTCTCTTCAAAGTTGAAACCATTTCCTCTCTTCAAAGTTGAAACCATTTCCTTCTCATTCTCATTTCTCAATCCATTTTCTCTTCCTTGCTCTTCCGTTAAGCTCACTTTCTCCTTTGACCCAAACCGATCCCAATTCCTCAAACCCCTTCTCCAAAAATTAGGGTTTCCCCATTTCACCCACCACCATTTCTTCCACCCTAGGGTTTCATGAAATCCACCGGATTGGAAGAAAGGATGTGCGATTTCAAACCCTTCTCCGAATCAACGCAACCGGGATCCTCCTCATCTCGCTCCATCAGCGAAACCATCAATGGGTCTCATCAATTCACCATAAAGGGTTACTCTTTGGCCAAAGGAATGGGTTCTGGGAAGTACATAATGAGCGATACGTTCGGCGTTGGTGGTTACGATTGGGCAATTTACTTTTACCCTGATGGGAAGAATCCAGAGGATAATTCATTGTATGTGTCTGTGTTCATTGCGCTGGCGAGTGAAGGAACGGATGTTAGGGCACTTTTTAAGTTGACGCTTGTTGATCAGAGTCATAAGGGGAATGATAAAGTGCATAGCCATTTCGATCGGCCACTTGAGAGTGGACCTTATACTTTGAAGTATAGGGGCAGCATGTGGTACTTTGGTTGTTGATTTTGTTGTCATTAACTAAATTGTGAAGTTTTGGAATGATAACAATGATGATTGCTTAGTTGGGGTTTAAGGGTTTGAGTGAGGATAATGTGTGTAGGATAAATTGGGCCGATTCGAAAAAACTAGGTTGTAGTTGTGAGCTTGTGGCTGCGGGCTTGTGGCGGTGATCTTGTGGTACTAATGTTTGACAATGTGAGCTTCTATCTTTTCAAGTAGGTTGTAGTTTTTCGAATCAATTAATAAGCTACTAAAGTGGTTCGATAAGCAAAAATTGGAGGAAGTTTGTAGGTTTAAAAGAGAGCTTAGAGTTTGGAAGCTAGTTTATAGAAACCTAATCAGAAAATGGAAGATAACTTTCAATAATTTGCTTACCAATTTTGTCCTTCAAAATAACTAAAAATTACATTAGTTACTTATAACTAAAAATATTATTTTTCAAATTTCAGCTATTTCCAAATCTAATCTTGCTGATAGCTATGAAATGGCTTATTTTTTGGTAAAATTAGCTGAAATTTGTTAAATGGCCACAAAAGACATACATTATTTATATACTTTTTGGTTAGTTTGTTTATTAATTAAATAAAATTATTAGTGGGAGTAATAATATTTAGATAACTAAATAAATAAATATTTGTAATTTGGTAAAATTATTATTAATTAAATAAAATTTGAAACTTGATAAAATTATTAGTAATTTTATAATTATTTATTTAATTATCTACATAATTTGGTAAAATATTAGTAATTATTTCTAATAATTATTAATTTATAATTATTCATATATTTAGTTATTAATATTTATTAGTATATATTTTAGTGTGGTGTGATTAACATAATTTGGTAATTATAAGCTGGTTTTTGATGGTAGGGTGAAGGAGGTTGAGGGTGGAGTCTCACCCACAACAAAATACTAACATACTAACAACTAACATATTAACAATTGCCGATCAAAAAAAAAAAAATTAACTTTCTAGGAACTAGCTTTCAAACGCTACAAGCTCCCTTTGTAAAAGTTACAAGCTCCCTTTGTAAAAGTTACAAGCTCCTTCTCATTTTCGTTTACAGAATGACTCTAGTAGATTATTGATTGGGTCAAGCAGCTAGAAGCTACCTGAAAAGCTACAAGTTCGGAACAGTGTCATTGTTGCTAAATCAACTATATTATTCATATTGATGAGTTAGTTATAGGCTAACAGGTGTTTATTGATTGGTAAATGTTGAATTTGTTTTGGAAAAAAGAGCAAACCATCATTTTAGTCCTTGATATTTATATTGTTGTTTCTTGATATTAGGAAATTAACATATTTGTCCCTAAATCCATAAGGTGTCGATCAAGTTGGTCGTATTGTCAACGATTGATAGGGGGCTAGTATTACCGGTGCTTACAAATTCAAGGACTAATTTGATAAAGCTGGGGACTGATACAACCTATAATATCATAGAGTGAAAGGAGGTTTATTTGAAAAATTGCAGTAACCAAACTATGAAAATTGTAACTAATATTTAGCTCATTGATAACAGGTAGTGAGGTGACTTTGTTGCATAGCTCTATGTGCTAGTTTAGCTGGTTCTTTTTGTTCTTTCTGATTTTTATATAAAAAACAGGTGTAGGTGAGGTCTAAGCATTTAGGTATAGAAGAAACATTTACCATATATAAATATTATTATAATGAATTAGTTAAACCTATTTGTCTTGTTGATTTTGTTTGGGCTGCTGGACAGACGGGTTTTGTCTTTGATCTTGTTGTTTCCTTCAATTAACCTTTCTTGTGTTTGTTTCAGGGGTTACAAGCGTTTTTTCAGAAGGTCACTTTTGGAGACTTCTGAGTATCTGAAGAATGATTGCCTTCTCATGCATTGCACTGTTGGCGTTGTCAAGACTCGATTTGAGGGATCTAAACAGGGTATTTTTGTGCCACAGTCGAACATGGGCCAGGATTTTAAGGACTTGTTAGAATCTGAAGTTGGCTGTGACATAGTCTTCAAGGTCAACAGCGAAACTTTCAAAGCTCATAAACTGATACTTGCTGCACGATCTCCTGTGTTTAGAGCTCAGTTTTTTGGACTTGTTGGGGATCCTAGCATAGATGAAGTGGTGGTGGAGGATATTGAGCCTTTTATCTTCAAGGTAGTGTTCATTTTCAATTAATCTATTTGTGATCAAGATTATAATATGTGAGAGTTAAGGCAAACTTGTGTAGCCGTAGTATATTCGTAGTTGATATTTAAGATTCCAACTGAATAACAATGCGGATGGTAATGTAAGAATATAAAATTAATACTTGACTCCATTGATGTATTATACCTAGCCATTCACATACATCATTTCATAGTTTAACAAAATTTCAACAAAAATAACATCAAACCAATATATGTTGCAGTTTATCTTATAAAAAAACGTTGCAGTGTAGGAAATTTAAACCAAGTAACCCAAAAAAATCCACCAAAATGTACATTTCGAGGCCAAAAGCTTGTATAAATCTGTGCTTGTATATTTGCTAGATTTTTTTAGAGTTACTAATAATGTTAGTTCAGTTGAATTTGTAGGAGTTTAACCAAGTGAATTTACATGCGATTTAATTCGTTTTTGTATTTAAGATCATAAACTCTTTAAGACTTAACTCGAGAGTTGACAATCATTATCTGAACAATGGATTGTTTAAATACATTTTTACAAAATAGCATTCTTATTCCTATCACAATATATGAACAGTGAAAGTATTTTTTAAATTTAAAATATTAGTTTCAGATCTGTCACACATTTGTTTGCTTTTGTTGGTGAACCAGTCCGAAGTCCGTTGGAACTGGTGTATCTTACCAATTTGTTCGTTGCGATGGATTAATAAGATTTTAAGGGGAGCACATCTGTTGTCCCATACAGTGTGCCACTCTATGTCACTGCTTGTGATTGGTTGAAAAAATGTATTCAAGTTAAAATTTTAATAATTATGTATTTTTCTGACCAATCACCATCAGTGGCACATGAAGTGGTACACTCTTTTTGGGACAGAAGATATCGTCCCGATTTTAAGTTGCTTTCATCATAGTAAAAAGTGGAAAAAATGTGTAGTTGCAACTTTTTGTAATAGAGATGCATATTAAGAAAGTGACAAGTTATCATGAGTTCTTTGTAGTTTGTTGGATATCGAGAGTCAAAAGTTCTTAAGATTTAGATCTTCACAGGACTGCACAATCTTATATGCTTGTGTGGTAGCTTCAATGCCAATTAGCACACCAACCCAGTTGATCATTGTATGCTTGCTGGACAAAATTGTGAAATCACTGAAATGGGATGAGTTTAACTATTAGTGTATGGGTAACCCTTTTTCGGACAAAAACCTAACTCCTGAGCCCACCCGAACTCTAAACATATTTATCCATTCCTTTCTCTCATTTTGTAGCTTCTACATGTTGTAACAGAAAAAGTACCAATTTACATGCTGAAACAGAGAAATAGAGCCCAATACTAAAACATGGGCATTTTTGGGTGATTTATGGCATTTCCCAGCCACACCCACCTTAATCTGCTTCTTTCCCTCACTTCTACATAGCCACTCATCTCAATGTTGCTTCAAGAATGTGTCCTCTGTAACTTAGTTTTCTGTATTCAGTATATTTTTAGCATTTATATTTGTAGGGTATATATTATTTATATTATTTTTCGTTTTTCTATAGTAGTCATCCTGTTATCCGCAATCTCGCTATGGCTTTTTTTGGGTTTGACTGCTACACTATGATCTGCTATTGTTCATACAAACCACCTTTTACTGTGTTGTCGCTTATACTTGGTGCAGTTCTGGTGGGTTTTTTAAGATATTGTTCATACAAACCACCTTTACTGTGTTGTCGCTTAGTGTGATATTTCCCGCTGAATAGTAATTGTCCCTTACTGTAATATTTCCTGCTGAATGGTAATTATCCTTCCATAGTTTCATGTTAAGCCAATAGATTGAGTGAAAGTCCTTTTATCTGTTTTTCAGGCAATGCTTCTCTTCATATACTCAGACAAGCTTCCTGACATATATGATGTTATGGGCTCAGTACAGATTTGCTCATATACTGTCATGGTGCAGCATCTCGTGGCTGCTGCTGATCTCTATAATCTTGATCGGCTAAAAATGTTATGCGAATCAAAATTGTGTGATGAAATCAATGCTGACACTGTGGCCACCACACTTGCCCTGGCTGAGCAACACCACTGTCCACAGCTTAAGGCAATCTGCTTAAAATTTATTGCAAATTCAACAAACTTGGGAGGTGCGTATTATTTTAGAATATGAATGTACATCTTCATAGTCGTTTCAACTTAAAATTCTTCCGGCATATTATGTATTGCCTTCTGGATGTTTCCCCATGACTTGCAGTTTACAGATTAAATACATTTTCATGTTTCTTAGTGTCTATGTTGTTAGTATTGTGTCGTATCTGTTAAGGTATGTTATATGGTCAAATACCAGTTATTAATGACAAGACTGTGTTAGGACTTCATTTGGTATCGTCGTTTTTATTCTTTTGTTTGTAATTCATTGTTTCAAGGGACTCAATTGCAATAATTATTCACATTTTTTTCTTTTTGGTGGATAACTTCAACGGTTAAAGGAACTATACCCACATACTTCACTATTTGGAAGGTACGGTGAAATAAGAAGTCGCCTACTGTAACTTTTTTGGGATTTTGTTCTAGGCAAATTTGTTGGCCAAGGAAATGGAAATAAGAGAGGAAAGATGGGGTCTGGTGTTGATGTTATATTGTTGAAAGTGTATACTTATAGAAATACCTGTCTCAGCTGTTTTATTCTAAACATCTCACACACCCAGCTATCTGTCATTATTTTTTAGTATCTGCAATTGACATTCCAAATTAATTATAACTTGAAATCCTTTAAAACCTCATTCCTTCCTTCTGTAACATTGGTTCTTGACTATTATTATTAGACTGTTTTTATTTTAGAAATTAGAAGCTTTTCCAATGAGCTTTAGGGCTATCTCTGTTTGAAGTTATTAGCTTAGGGAAGATGGAAAGATGGAGGTAAATGAATAATTTAAGTAAGCTTTATTTTGAGTAGTTTTTGTAGTTCGTCTATTATTGTTTTGGGACTTGTAATCTAAAACTTGCATGCTGCTTTCTCCTTACTTTTGTGTCTTTTGCGATCCTTAAAATTTCAACTATTGAGGAAAAGACTGATGAATGTTATGCCTTGTTCAGTGGTAATGCAGTCTGAAGCTTTTATGCATTTGAAAGAGAGCTGTCCCTCAATGTTGTTGGAATTGCTGGAGACATTTGCATCAGCGGATGACAACTCAAGCCAGCCGTTCAGCAGGAAGAGAAGTAGCAGTAGCGTAAACGGTCAAGATTTAGCAGATGGTGCAGTAACCGAATCAGTCAATCCAAATGGTAGGCGTCTTAGGAGGCGGACATAAGAGTAGCTTTCGATGTGGACCTCCAATGCCGAAAAGATATAGATAACCCCTTGCTATGGAAGAACTGCCTGTCAGTATGAGTGATTCACCATTTTCATTTGACCTGATAGTGCTTCTATTTATTAAGTTGCTAGTCTTTCCCACCTTGTCTCAAGGGCCTTGGAAGCATTTTCAATGGTAGTTTGACATTACAACAGTTCTAATGTAGGGTATATAAGGTTTGATGTCTTTAATGAAAGGTAAATAGCTGATATATTTGTTTTTTAGATCATGTATTTGAAGAATACTGTTTTCTTTTATAAGCTATATAGATGAATGGTAGAACTTATTTTGAGATGAGAGACTTTGGTGTATATCTATTGTGTAGGTGGATCCTGGCTTATCTGAAATTTTCAGGTCCACTTTGCCTTGTTCTATAAATTGGTAGCTATTAGATTGAAATGCAGATTTGATTAGCGTTGAGATTAAAATTTTGATTTAAAGTCCCATCTGATGTGACCTTCCTTGTCAGTCAGCATCCCTGTCCTTAAAGCCCAGGTGATCTTCTTAGGATTGAGATGGGATAAAGGGCGAATTAAATGGGGCACGTGCTGGTGTGCCAAGCCGAGGCATGTGGCTAAGGTCAACATATGCTGTACCAAAAGAGTGTCATTCTATGTGTAACACTTCCTCTGGGTGGAAAACATATATTTAAGTTTAAAATTTAATAATAAAGTATGAGCATTGTTAAATCCTTCTACTAAATCCTCATACTAATCCTTCTACCCACAAAAAAAATGACACATGTTACTTGTAATTCAATCATTAATAATTAAAATATCTTATTGTGACACATGCCATCTTCTTGTGGGTAGGAGGATCAATAGGATGATATAATAGAAGGATATATCATTTTTCATAAAGTATTTTTTAGAGGAAGTGGCAATGAAGTGATACTTTTTGGGACAGAAGATGTGCTCCCACATGACAAATGTGTGCCATGATGGAGCACATGTGCTATCAAGACAGGAGAAGCATGGGCCAAGGCATGAGCCAATGCACGGGCAAAAGGCATGATACTCAAGCAGAGACAAAACCAGAAGAAAGGCATAGGCTGATAGGCCGAGTTGCTTGCATCACAAGCAATCTTGGCAAATGAATAACAACCATTGATCTTTTGTAATTAGATGATTGATTATTAACCCTTAGATTTTTGTAATTAGATGAATGATTATTAACTCTTAGATGAAAAAAGTTAAATATTTAGAAAGTTAGTTAGTTGGATACTTGTATATAAAGTAAACTTGACCCCCTTTGAATTGAATCATCAATATCCCAAATTCCATTCAATCAATAAAGCCTTTATTCACTTATTTCATCTTCTTCGTTTTCTTTCATTAAGAGCTTCTAAGGCTCACTCTTAATAATTGATCAAGTCATTTTTACAGAGATTCGCATATGTATCGTTAATCTGTTCTCATTAGTTTTGTTTTTGTCTCTTCAAGAGGATGGAAATGTCTTATGTTGGGGATGGAACAAGTATAGACAGGTGCTTAATAAACACTACAATTCTCATTTGTGTCCTTATTTCATTTCTTAAATAATGAATAACAAAATCTTAATCCTCTAGGTGAACTCAACTATTTAGATAGAACAACACCATACTGGTTTTTCATTAATAATGTTTATTGATAAAGCATAGATATTTAAACCTTTCCTAGTCAATGTTATGTCTATAGTTTTATTTTGGCTTCCTTCTTTTTTTTTAGGAATTTGACTAAACTCCATTTGATTTACTCTCTTTAATGGTGTAATTCCAAATTCTAAACGTAGTTATTTTGTGAATTTGTTTCATTCCTGTTGTAGTGTCATACTATGTTAAGTAGTTATAATTTCTGGGTATGGCAGGTGGGCCTTGGGGTACATGATTGGCCGAAACATTCCCTCTGATGTAGCCATTGAAGGTTGTGTTCCTAAAAACACTGCCCGTATTTGGTGGCACACCCTTCTTCTGGCTGAGCCACCCACCTGATATGATAACTTCTTCAATCTTGGAAAATTCAATTCAAGCAAAACTGATTTATTAAATGAGTTGAATTTTTAGTTCAAATTCAATTCATTTGTTTCATAACCAATGTCAATTTCAAACTAATGTTAAGTTGATTAAGTTATTTGGTGTCCTAAGAAATACAGCAGTCCAAAATGTGACATAATAGAAATCAAGCAACAAGGGATAATACAAATAAAACCATTGTTATAAAAATTGGTTCAGACCAACTAGTCCAAACATTTAGTCGGTTTAAGCCTATCATGTAATTGGTTTTGTATTAAAATAGGGATGATCTGGTTTGATTCAGTCGGTTTAAACCTAAAACTGATGACTTTAAAGTTAAAAAGTTAGACCGGACGAGTCAATTAAGAAATATTTTTTACAAAATAACGATGTTTTGAAAAGAAAAAATAATTATATTTATCATTTTAACTTATATTTAATTAAATTTTAAACTTACTTACATGTTTTTATTCCAATTATCTTATAAGACATATGTTGTTTAATAATGACATTAAATAATATTAGTTAATATTATGAGTTTTTAGTAGTTCAACCAATGACTCATTAACTCATCATCTTAACTAAGTTATGGAACACACTAAATAAAACTATATTTGTTTTTATGTTAATTTTTAGTTTTAATTTGGTTCTTTTAAACTACCATGTTTCAACTAATGAGCGTTGGTTCAAGTGGTACATGTTTGATTCCCCTTAAGTAAGGTCTCGAGTTCAAGACTTGTGGATGGAAAAAATGTTCAGTGAGAGAGTTAGCCTCATATACTTGTCACAGATTAATATGAGAAACCTAAAATTAACAGATCAATATGAGAAACCTATCGATATGAGATAAATGAAGAAAAGGCTACACGCTTAAATTGAAAGGAATAAATAAATAAATAAAAGAATTTTAAGATGACCAAAAAGTCAATGATTCAATTTTTGATGACGACATTTATTGGGAGGAACAACAATACATAAAAAATGATTAATTCCTTACTCTAAAAATATGAAAAGTACCCTTAATAGTACAAAAAATAAATAAATAAAAGGATCAATCATGCAAATAAAGTTATAAAATTACTTTATTAATTTAGTGAAAGTCAAATAGAAGAAACTTCTTTATCTCGTGAATGAAGAAATTCCCTGTCTTTCCTCATTCATTATGTTAGGTTCAATTAGTTGCTTCATATAAATGAATGAGGATACTTATTTTATACTTTTTATTTGTATATATATTTATACTTATTTTATAATTATTAAATAATATATTTTTGTTTTGGAAATTATAATTTACAGATGTTTGGTAAATAATTTTGGTATAAAAATGATGTTTAGAAAAGGGGTGAAATGAAGGATTAAGTTCCTTTATGAACTTGTCCGCAAGTCCGAAAAGAATAAATAATTAATGATTTAATTTAGTGTATAAAGAATTTTTTGTGGCTAGTTTAATAAGGTTTCCTTAACAAATGGGGAATTATTTTAAGCATTTTAATAGAATTTCACTCCGATTTTATTTGAGTATCTTATCGTGATTAGATTCTGTTTTCTAAACAATTTAATGAATACGTTTTCTATTTGTTAATTAAATTCCTTCTCCTTTTTGTTTGTCCATTACTCCACCACATGTTTTGTTAGAAACATATAAAAGCTTTAAGATTGTAAAATAAACAAAATAGGTATGTGATCACATGATACATTATTATTTATTAATGGTTTGTATTTTCTAAGACCATACTTTTAGGATCATATAATAATTTCATCTTAGCATATAGTTGAAATGCTAATTATGAGATGAGACATTGTACAAAAATGAATTTGATATCTGTCAACAAAATCTTTTCTATACACACGATAAATATTAAACATTTGATTATACTAAAAACATATCTATTTATCAACTATAATAAAATAACTTTGTTGGTTGCGTAGACATTTCAAATCAATGACTAATTGAAGATTGGGACACATTATCACTCGTTGACTTCAAAGATAAGCTCAAAGTTTTAATGAGGTGGTAATAAGTTGGACTTTATGATGGAGACCTTCAAAACTTTTAATTCTTAAAAAACTTCACTCACACTAAAAATGATTATAAGATTAGAATACTACTTTTTTTTTATAACTTAATGTAATATCTATGCACTGATAATATAAATATTTATATCCAATCAGTGTATTATCTACTATTGTTTTATATTACTTTTATTTAAGAATCAATGATGATTGAAAATGAATAATAAATTATATAATAGATAGTAACTCATACATATTTTTCTCTTAATCAGCAAGTAACTATGACCTCCTTATAACTTAGTGCCTCACTAATCTAACTTTTAGTCTAATTGGGTTTTCCACTACAAAATTGAATTTTATTATCTCTGTTAATCTAGTTGGGTTTTCACTACAAAAATAATCTTATGATAGTTAGAGTTTTTCAGCTATTATATATCGTATTTTGGATGAACATTAAAAATTGTACTGTTCATATTTAATTATTATTAAATATTAAAAAAATTATGCAAATAATAAAAAATTATATTTTGATTATGTAAATTTTTATACCACTAATAATATATAGATATTACATTCAAAATTGTATTATAATGGGTGGATTTAAAAAAGTTTGAAATTTAGGAATGGCTTGAGTGGTTGTGCCGGACCAATTAGTGTCATTCTAGATGAATGGCGGCGCGTGGTCAAATGTGATGCCAACCTTCTTCTATCTTCCATTCTTCTATCTGCAAAAACACGTTTTGTTGTATCTACACTTCCAACAATATTTGTTGTATATACACATAAATCTTCAATGACTTCTTTCATAGTGTAATTTTCATTTTTATATTGCTCTTAACATTATTTAATTTTTACAAAAAAACTATATAATCATAAACAACTACCACCAATACATTAATTAACCACATATCTCATCTTAAATTAAACATTATCATAAACACACAAAAATATAATATAAAGTACACCGAATACAACAAATACATTTTAATTCAAAAAAAATGAAATATATAAAAATTGAATATATTGTATGACACAATATTCGCTGGCAGGTATGAAGTGCCTATACACACCAGTACACATAAATCTTGAATGAAATTCCATATTTTCTTCCTTAAATAAATCAACCAAATCTTTTCATTTTCTACTTCTTACTCTACCACCTTTCTTCCTTTGAACGAACACAGATTTTTAAATACCAGTGGCTAGTCAAACGAAGTTTCACCTAATACATAGACTTTCCTAATATTGGACTATTTTCATAAATATCATTCGAAGGGATTATCATAGCGATTTAACCGGTGATTCGCTAATTAAATCACATACTCATGAAACTAAATATACATATATCATATATTAATATTAATATTAAAAAATTAATTAAAAATCAATAATTTTTATTTTTATTATAAAATTAATTTTAAATGAAAATCGCCCGGTATAACCAATATGGTTCAAGTGAAACTGACAGTATAACTAGTTCAAACAGTTTTAGCCAGTTTTAACTAATATAATTACATAAAGACCAATATAATTATTGTACCATACTAGTAACAATATCGATTGACAGATTTAATGAAATCCGGCCGTACAAACTAGTTTTTATAACATTCCAATAACTTATTGTAAATTATAGTCTTAACTATTACTATTTAAGAACGAAAACAATTTATACTATTCTTTAATTAAATAATACCATAAAAGTGTGTAAAAATTGACCATCACAATCAATCATATACTTCTCCTAATGATAAAAGTTTTTATACAAACCCGAATAAGACATAAATATATATTATTGATACTAGAGTTAACTTCACATAAAGTCTAATTGAAAATTAGATTCGTTAATTCTCCGAATAATAAATTTATAATTCTCCCATATAAAAGTATTCATATAAACCTTTTATCATATAAAAGTATTCATATAAAATTAAATAATACACATTGATAGTCCTTTCAATTTTTCCTTTTAAAGCCGCCATGCCTATTTCTTACTTTACCACCTTTCTTCATTTTGAAGGAACACAGAGATTTTTAAATACCAGTGGCTAGTCAAACGAAGTTTCACCTAATACATAGACTTTCCGAAAATTGGACTATTTTCATAAATATCATTCCAAGGGATCATTATAGCGATTTATCCGGTGATTCGCTAATTAAATTGTATACTCATGAAACTAGATATACATATATAATATATTAATATTAATATTAAAAAATCAATTAAAAATCAATAATTTTTATTTTTATTATAAAATTAATTTTAAATGAAAATCGTCCGGTATAATCAATATGGTTCAAGTGAAACTGAGAATATAACTAGTTCAAAGGATTTTAGCTAGTTTTAACTAATATAATTACATGAAGACCAATATAATTGTTGTACCATATTAGTAATAATACCAATTGACAGATTTCTGCTGGTACAAACTAGTTTTTATAACACTCCAATAACTTATTGTAAATTATACTCTTAACTCTTACTAAACTAAAATAATTTATACTATTCTTTAATTAAATAATACCATAAAAGTGTGTAAAAATTGACCATCACAATCAATCATATACCTCTCCTGATGATAAAGTTTTTATACAAACCCGAATAAGACATAAATATATATTATTGATACTAGAGTTAACTTCACATAAAGTCTAATTAAAAATTAGATTCATTAATTTTCCGAATAATAAATTTATGAGTAAATTACACTGACATTCTTGAGTTTTAATGAAATTATACAAATTACTTCTTATTTTTTTACACCTACGCAAACCCCCATCATTTTTATATTTTCGTTATACTGACAACCCAAAATAAGTGTAATTTTGTGAACAAAAAAAGTAATAAATGCAATTAAGTTAAACAAGACATGATATATTGTGGATACAAGTCCAAATAATATATGAGTCGATACCTCATTATTATTTTTGGTTCGTTACGATATAGTATAAGAGCGATTTAAACAATATCTTTTTAGAATTGTTGATGCATTTTGTAACAAAAAATAATAAAGATACATTAATTTGTATATTATTTAGATTTTTCCTCACAATATACCATATTTTGTTTAACTTAATTACATTTATCACATTTTTTGTTTAAAAGATTACACTTATTTCTCATACAGGTGTGGTCAGTGTAATGAAAATATAAAAACTAGGGGAGGTTTGTGTAGATGTAGAAAAATGAGGAATAATTTATATAATTTAACTAAAACTCAGGGGATGTGAGTATAATTAACTCTAAATTTATAATTCCCCCATATAAAAGATTAAAAGGTATCATCACCCACTTCTCTAAAGTAATAAATTAAATATCACATATATGATATATAACAGATTTGGATACTATACAATAGCCACACCTAATTTTAATAATACATATCTTCTTTAACTACTATGTTCCATCTTATATAATATTTAATGAGATATCTCATGTCAGTAATAATATATCCTATACTAAATTCACATTTCCAATAAGAAAGTAATATTTATTATTTATAAATCAATAAAATATTATTTATAAATCAATAAAATATATTATTTTCTTATAAATATGATAATTTATAAAAAAATAATATTATTTTCCTATAAAAATATTCTTCCTGCTTGACGATCCATATATATATATATATATGTGTGTGTGTAATATAAGAGTTTCTTTCAAGTTGCAACCATACATTCCTACTACAGATAAGTCCACCACTTTGCCCTTTCTCTTCTCCACCGGACCACCACCACCAATGGAGCTCCTCCTCTTCTCCACGGCATTCCTCCTAACATTCGCCGGTTTCGCACTCTCCGCCGAACCCTGCCCACCCTGCGGCAACACCACCGTCCCATTCCCACTAAGCACATCCTCATCATGCAACGACCCTTCCTACAAAATCCGTTGCTCTTCTTCAACCCTCTTCTTCGACACACTCAACTACTCCTACCCAATCCAATCCATAAACCCTAACACCCAACGCTTCATAATTCAACCCGCTTCGTTAATCTCCAACACATGTGTCTCCACTGATAAAATCCACCAAGGGATTCAACTAAACAACAGTCTTCCTTTCAATATCACAAGCTCCAATACCATAGTTTACTTGAACTGCACGCAATCGCTTCTCATGTCACCACTTAACTGTTCTTCCACTAGTCTCTGCCACTCTTATATAAACGGCACTGTTTCTGCGTCAGCATGTGGTGGAGAGTTATGTTGCGCGTATAGGGCTGGTGGGTCTAGTAACTCGTACATGATCAGGGTTAGAGATTCTGGGTGTAGTGCTTATTCTAGCTTTGTGAACTTGGACCCGGCTTTGCAGGTGAACCGGTGGCCTGAACCGGGGTTGGAGATTCAGTGGCTGCTGCCCAAGGAAACGGTTTGTGGGTCACAGGGGGATTGTGATACCGCAAAGTCAAGTTGTGGTGTAGACACAATGTCGGTGAATGGGATCAAGAGGTGTTTTTGTAATAGGGGGTTTGTGTGGGACCCGGTTCAAGGGGTTTGTGCTGAAGGTGAGTTGTGCACGACTATGTTCCTTGTGGTTCAGTTGAATTAATTAGTTGGAATTGTTGATTAATTGTTTGAGTTTGGGTTTGACTTTTGTTGCAGAGATGAATAAAGGCTCGACAGATAGGACCCCACTAATAGCAGGTATTCGGTCTTCTTCTTTTTAATTAAGAAATAATAATTTAATAAAAGTTTCATCCATCATTAATACATATTGCTTTTATTTATAAAACAACTAGCAATGTACTTGTGCATTTGTACGAGTCGCTTCTTTTGTTTATGCATAATGCAAATATAATGTATTATATTTTATTATATTAATAAATTATGTATTGAACCATTATATTTTTTCCATTCATATAGTTGCAATATTAACATTGATTTTTGAGTGTATAGGTAAAATATTAAAAATTATAACGTTTGTATATGTTTAAAGTGCGATTATAGAAAATATTTGATTCTAAAATAACTCAGTAAATAAAATTCAAATTGTATTGGATAATATCCTACTTCTATATTCTCAATATAAAACTATAAATATAAGGAATTATTTTTGCATCATATTTTTTGTGATTACGTTTATGAGTATCATATAAAGTCATAAGGATTTTTTAACATATCTCTTAATGCTTATGTTTTATTTTAGATTAATATTCATTGTGCATAAATATTTGAATATATTTTTAGCATTCAAATATTATATAATTAAATCTTATTTATTTGATTATGTTTTAGCTAATAATCACTGTATGAAAATAACTCATAAATTAAAAACACATTAAGTTAGGATTTGACGGATATTTTTTTGTGATAAATTCAATCAAGCCTAATTAAAATACATATATTTTCCATGAATATATCTACCATTGTTATCTTTTAATTAAATAATATAATGATAGTAATTAAATATTTTGAAAATTCTCATTCATTATATTCTCATATGTTATACTAATATATATTCAAAAAAGTTATGGTTTTTAATCTTCCGAATCTATTAATGCTAATAATATCTTCTTTAGTAATTTCAAAATATGAAATAGTCTTAATGAAATTTGTTACTTGAAATAGCCTTGATAAAGAAGAGTGATCATTTCCTTCAATAATGGTGTCATTAGTGGATGGTATGATAATAGAATTATTATGATAATTATAGTCATTGCTATTAATGTTAATAATATCCTCATTGGTAACATGCTTTTGGTTGGTTAGATTTTTAATTTTGCGGGTCACCTTAAAATTAGGCATTAAAGTTGAAATCGAATTATTCTCTTACCGTTGGCTATGGAGGAAAATAGATTAACATCTCTCAATTTAATTTAATTAATATTGACATATTGTTTCTTGGAAATCTTCTTTATAGGAAAGCAAATTGTGAACAACATAGGATAATACAATATTGTTTTTCTCTAACAGTAACTAAGAGAGGGAGAGATGAATAGGTATAAAAATAAAAGGAGATTGCAGAAATTAAAAGTTAATATTTTAAAAGCTAGCAATTATCATTATCATTATTAGAATTTAATATTTTGAAAACGTTAATTTTTTCCTATACAATTATTATGCACGTTAACTTTTTTAGGTAGCAATTGTTAATTTAACCACATTAACTTTTGAGAAGTTTATTATTTGAAGCATTCAATATTTTGAACACTTTATGTATTCATATTATAATAATAATAAACATTTAATATTTTGAACACGTTATGTATTCAGATTGTAATAATAATGTGTAATAATAATAATAATAATAATGTAAAT
>NC_032024.1:8704312-8747238 GCF_001865875.1 Lupinus angustifolius
ATAGCCAAAATATTAAATGATTTATGCAAAATATTATTTAACCTTGTCATAGGTTAACTTTTTTAGGCAATTGTTAATTTAGTCACGTTAACTTTTTGGAAGTTTAATATTTGAAGCATTTACACACGTTATGTATTCATATTATAATAATAATAATGTAAATCGTTTTGAATTATAGATAGTTAACTTTTTTATAGCTAAAATATTAAATAATTTATGCAAAATATTATTTAACCATGTTAACTTTTTGGAAGTTTAATATTTTGTATTAAGACTATAAAAATAATGTGTAATAATAATAATGTAAATCATTTTGAATTATTGATAGTATTCTTCTTCATATATAATAATGCTAAAAATCGAGAAACAAAGAACAAAGACATTATATTGTGTTATTGACAATCCAAACAATACAAATTTCTAAGCAAACAATTAAATATGGTAATGAGGTTTAAGTAAAATTTTCAAGAACACAAATATTGAGCCAAAATGAGTGTATTAAACAATATATATTAAAAATCTTCGAATGGAGAAAATAAAATACGAAACTCATAAGTGAGTGGACAACTAATGATGAAGCCAAAAATGAAGGTATCAATAACTAACCATGATCTTTACCTTATTTAAGAGGATGATACACTCTAGGTGTTTCTGAAACATGCAAAATAAAAAAAATAAAATAATGATTGTTTGAATAAAAAAATGTATAAATAAGATAAGAGATGCATATAGAGAAAATTAATTTGCAGAAATGTTTTTGGGGAGAACCAATCTATAAATAAAGAGAGAAAATGATAACAGTGAGATAAGACGAGTACATAAATATATTATTAACAAAAATAAATAGACAAATTAATATAATATTGTAAGTGAATATATAATATAATAGAGATTGTGTACATACCATATGTTTTGAATGTTTGATCTTCCTTGAGGAAGATAACTTTGCTTATCAGACGCTAAAGGATAAAAAATATATCTACAAAATAATGAAATTAGTGAGAACATGTCTATAAAATAAGGAAATCAATGAAAAATTATACAAAAAATCAATGATATAATAAGAAAATATCTACAAAATAAACCAAAAAATCAATGAAAAATGTACTAAAGATCATATTTATAAAATAAATAAAAAAATACACTCTAAAGATGATGATTGAAAGAGAAGAAAAAAAGATGATAATGAAGAGACATAACAAATATGAGAAATGAAATTGGAGAAAAAGAAGATTGCTGATATAAAAGAATGTTGGAAGAGAAAGAGAGAGTCATAGACCTAATAATAATTCAAATGCAATTTAAGTAGTCATAAAAAATACAGTAATTATTTATTAAATGCAATAATTGTTAAGGAAGAACAAATATGGTGTGAGAAGATACATATAATTACCATGGAACCATTAGGAGAGGGAAAATGAAGGATGAGATGACATGTGGCAATTGATGGGGTGGCGTGAAGGAGGAGATGCCATGTGGCAATTGATGAGGTGGTGAGAGTTTATTTTGTTAAATAGTAAATAGATAGATAATATGGACATGATAATTTATTAACAATATAGATTCTTAATTCTTAAACTAGAGACCATATCTTCTATTCCATATTGTATGTTATTTCATGGAATCTGTAATTAGTTAAAAAAAATATATCTAACTTAAAATTTTAATTATGAAATATTTTTCTCATCAATTACAACTCATAACATATAAAATAACACTTTATTGTGAGACAAAAGATGCTGTCCCCTTAAACTATCATGTTTAAACTATTTTCTCATCCTATATTAAATTAAGGTCATATTCAAATACAAAAAGACACACAATTGCTCACTAAAAAATAAAAAATATATATCCAAAAAGTGACAAATTTGAGTAAATCAATCATTCTTGGAATAGTTTTTGTTAAAAAATTAGACAATAAGTTCTCAAACTTTTCTAATATGTGAAGATAATATAATGATGTTTTCAGATGTAAAAAAATAAAACAAAAACTAAGGAATGTTTCATGCAAAAAAAAATAGGCCCCATGGACTTAACTTGGTATGATTCTATAATTTGATATATGAAACATTATCCATATATGATATACCAATACTATGTACAACAAAAATTGTGAGAGGTGAAGTTAGCATGCATTTTTTACTCTTGGAAGTCTTGGTCAAATGTGAAGGTCTCCCTTAGATTACATTACCCAGTTGAATTTTTTTAGTATTATTAAGTGTATCCCCTACCTTATGGTTAAATAATTAATCCTTTCGGAATGTGTGACTGTCCCTCTTAACATCACTCTCATGAATCGAGTCATTGACATTTCTATTATCTTTCAAATTGAAATTTGGTACATTACATTCTATTGGCTTGTGTGATCCACCATTTGCTTATTTTCTGATCTGCTACCAATTACTTTGTGCAGGTTTAACAAGCGGGATTGGAGCATTACTCATCATTGTCATCATTGCCACTCTGCTCTACAAACGCCACAGGCGCATCCAAGAAGCGCAACAACGCCTAGCCAAAGAGCGCGAAGGAATTCTCAATGCCAGTGGTGGAGGCAGAGCAGCTAAACTTTTCACTGGCAGAGAGATAAAGAAAGCAACAAATGACTTATCCACTGACCGCCTTCTCGGCATTGGAGGCTATGGTGAAGTTTACAAGGGAATTCTTCAAGATGGCACTGTTATTGCTGTCAAATGTGCAAAACTCGGAAATGCTAAAGGCACTGATCAAATCCTCAACGAGGTTCGCATATTATGCCAAGTTAATCACCGAAACCTTGTTGGTCTACTTGGTTGTTGTGTGGAATTGGAGCAGCCTATTATGGTTTATGAGTTCATAGAGAATGGTACCCTTCTTGATCACTTGCAAGGTCAAATGCCTAATGGCCGTGGCTTACTTACTTGGACTCATCGCCTTCGAATCGCTCGCGACACAGCTGAAGGTCTTACTTACCTTCACTTCATGGCTGTGCCTCCTATATACCATAGGGATGTCAAATCCAGCAACATTCTGCTAGATATGAAACTGAATGCCAAGGTTTCGGATTTCGGGTTATCGAGGTTGGCTCAAACTGATATGAGTCATATCTCTACTTGTGCACAAGGGACTCTGGGGTACCTTGATCCTGAATACTACAGGAACTACCAATTGACTGATAAGAGTGATGTATACAGTTTCGGCGTTGTGTTACTCGAACTTTTGACAGCACAAAAGGCTATAGATTTTAACAGGGCTGCAGATGATGTGAACTTAGCAGTTTATGTGCAGCGAATGGCGCAGGAAGAAAATTTGACAGAAGTTATTGATCCAACATTGAAGAATGGAGCTACAGCTATAGAGATAGATACAATGAAGGCATTGGCATTTCTGGCATTGGGTTGTTTGGAGGAACGAAGACAGAACCGTCCTTCGATGAAAGAGGTAGCAGAGGAGATTGAGTATATCATTAGTATTGCCACTGCAAAGGAGGTAGAGAAGTAGTTTTTTTATATCACACCTGTCATGACCCGATTTTCGGTTGGAAATCAGCTCTGCGACTCCTAGTGGACGACTAGCAGGGTAAAGTTATATACTTGTTTAATTGTGTTCTTAAGGTTTTATCAGTACTTATTACTGTCTTGTTGTTAGGCTGTGAAGTATGTAATTCCAGGATCTTGTTTTGTAAATACATATGTATTGCCGTTACTGAATGAAAAGAGGTTCTGCCTAAGTCCTGCATAAATTTTTTTCATAACATTTTTAAATGCTATACCTGCTAGTGCCATGTCCTTACCTTAGTTGAGATATCAAATATTCTTGGTTTTGCTACTGCTAATAATGATCAATTTCAGTATTAAATGACTGCAATGTCAAAATAAATGGTGGCTGAATTTCAATGTATTGTCCTAAATTCTATTCGGGTGGATTTGCATCTTACAAGTTTCTTAGATTTGAATTTTGTTATGGTTTAATAAATCTATTGGTGATTGGTACATACCAAAAAGAAAACACAGTAGTCTCTTAGTGAGTTGATAAAATTCTAAACATAGTAAAGGCTTAAACATGAACTCGGTTCCTCTAAATATATCACTTTTTGGCTTTCATCTCTCAAATTTTTAGCACGGTTTGTATGCCTGTAATTTCAAAAGTGGGTGAAACTCGCTGTTGGTGTGGTGGAAGCTGTTGTTACTCAACCTTAACTGCAAACAATGGCAAGAAATAAATAGAAGAAAAGAATAGATTTATTAACGATGTTCAACCAATTGTATCTAGGTACTGTTGGGAGTGTGTTAAGTGACTATGAATAGAAATCATATTTATCAAAATTTTATTGGTGGTAATAAATTAGATATAGAAAAATGATATAAAAGATCTAGATTCTACAAAAACATATTCATGTAATACTACCACAACTCAATACCATGGACCATGGGGGTATTTTTAGATGGAGCTAGTGACAACATAAATTTGAGCTCTAGAGGCATTCTTCAATGTGAAACTTGTTATAATAACATTTCTCTAACTTACCCAACAATATCCACTTTTATTGAAGTAGACGAATATCTTGCTCCTTACGAAATTTGTACAACAATTTTCACCTTAGCGAATATCTCATTCCGTAGGAAATTTACGCAATAATATATGTTTAATAAATATCCCATCCAACTTGTTCAATGTCTAAGTCTTATTATCACCTCCTTCACATAAGAATCTACTCTCACTCAGCATAAGCCTTTATGAGTATCATTGAGACGGTAAATTATCAAGAATGCATCTCTCTAAATTTGTAATGCAACTTCTCCAAACTTGTATTGTTGTCCAACTGAACACACCATCTATCTCTCTATTGCTAGAAAGTCTATTAATATTATGACATCTTTTTTGTACTAACAAGAATTCCTTCACCATTTTGGGTAAGGAATTAATTCCTTTTGGAATACATGATTACTCCTCCCAACAAGTGTCGATCGCTCCGAAGAATTGAACTCTTGACATTATGAAATCTGTAAACCAAAGTCAAGAACACAATTATTTGTCAAGAGTACAAACGAATTGGATTTTCAAATGATCTGGAAATTGAGTTGCCTTTAAGTTCAAATTTGTAGAGATCTGCTAGTTTTGATTTATTGACTTTCATGTTTATTCCAATGATGATTAAACCTTTCATGGTAAAAAGAAAAGAAATACATTTACACATTGTCGCTATCCCATTTTTGTAGGCATCTCGAGATATATGCAAATAAATGTAATGGAGTCATTATTGATGTTTTTTAGAGGGAAAATATGAAAAACCAAAATTTGAAAATATGATTGATTTGCTCCAAAAAAAAAAAATAGTTCGGGAGTCGGTTATGGATGAGGAAAGTGTTAGGCACCTCATATTGTCGTTATAAAAACGGTACCTAGATCAGTTATGTGAATATTCGTTCAAGACATTAATTTTACCTTCACATTATTACACGGAAAGAAAGACAAAGAAATTTATTTTTTATTTTATGTCTGACAGAGAAATCTGCTGATACGTATCTCTAGCTACAATAGAGAAATTAAGGCTATATAGTTCTTTTGAAAATAAGTTTTATTAGTGATATATTTTTATTATGAAATTCACAACATAAAGTAGCGCGACAAGGCACTAGGCCTACAGTGGGCTACTTCATGTTGCTTTAATTTTTTTTATTTAAAATGTATTTACAACATAAGGTAATGCGACAAGGCACTAGGTTTACATTGAATTATCTTACATTGCTTTTAAAATTTGTTTAAAGAGAATTTACAACATGAAGTAATGCGACAAAACACTAAGTCTATAGTGAGTTATCTCACATTGCTTTTAAAATTTGTTTAAAGAGAATTTACAACTTGATGTAACGCGACAATATACTAGGTCTATAGTGGGTTACCTTACATTGCTTTTTAAAAATTAATTAAAGAGAATTTACAACATGAGGTAACACGACAAAACAATAGGTCTATATTGGGGTATCTCACATTGCTTTTAAAGTTATTTGAAAAGAATTTACAACATAAGGTAACACGATAAAACACTAGGTCTATAGTGGGTTACCTCACATTCCTTTTGAAAAATTAATTAAAGAGAATTTACAACATGAGGTAACGTGACAAGACACTAGGTCTATAGTAGGTTATCTCACATTGCTTTTAAAATTATTTTGAAAAGAATATACAACATAAGGTAACACGACAAACACTAGGTCTATAGTGGGTTACATCACATTACTTTTAGACAACATAAAGTAATACATCATAGCACTCAACCAATAACATAATTTACATTGCTTCTTTATTGAATTATTTTTTTTATTTCTTTCTTTATAATATTTTCTCTTTATTGTGAAACGATTTAAACAAATAAAAGAAAATAATAAAACAAAATAAAAGAGAAAAAAACAGTAATAAGAATAGTGAAAGAAAATATTTAAAAGAATCTAAACATCAAACATTGAATATATTCATGATAAAACCAAACAATAAACATAATGATCACAAACTGGATAAGAATAACATACACCTATTACTTAAAAGATACATAACATATATACATATCATCGAGTCGAGAACATTGATGTTAAACCAAAATAAGGATAACACTAGTTTTGAACCACACAATACTTAATAAAAACATCTAAAACCTAATGAAAACAAAACAATATTAACAAAAATTAAATAAAAAAAGGAAAAAAAGAAAGGGAAAACGGGTCGGAACAGTGGGGATGAACACTGCTCATCATCTCCATTCATGCTGTCAGTGTCAAAGATAGAGACGCTGCCGGAGGAGACACATGATTGATGGTTTGGATGATGACTGAACACCATGGCAGCAAGCTTTATGCATAGAACCTTGTTTGTTTTAAAGCTAATGTAATCATGGTAGAACACACATACACATACCAATAAATATATGAATAGTAACGAAATAGAGAATAAAGAAAGGAACCTATTAGAATGCTTGGAGGGTTGGAGGAACAAAGAAGAAGAAAAACTTAGTGAAAATTTCTTGTTTAGTGTTTTTTTCTCATCTTCAAACTTGGGTTGCCTCCTTTTCTCTTAATAGGTTTTATGCCTCCTTTTGAATTTATGATTGGGATTAGGGTAGTTGCTAAGTTAGGCTTATAAAGGGAGTGGGGATTAGGGTTATGGTTGGGTTAGGGAAAAAAGTTCAGTTGCCACAATGTTTGAAATTCAAATCCCACCCCCTCGTTTTGCTTTGAAATATTTTACCCCGGTCAAAATTAAGTATTTACAGTTGCCAATCTTTACTTGTTTTTCATTAGATAACAGAAGCGAAAAATGTTACTAAAGTTATCACGGTGAGAAGGAAATAAAGATAAAAAAAATTGAATTTTGACTAGGGAATAACACACGGAGGAAAAAGCCTCAAACTTAAGCACACAGCACGAGCTCGAAGTTAGTGGGTAAGGAGCTCACGAGTCCAAAGGTTGACCAAAAAAGACCATTGAGGTGTCAAAACACAATCACGCGACCGCTGAGAGGTTGGGGTGTAAAACTTTGAATACCCAATTTTGTCCGACCCAAAAATACTTCAAAAAACCAAAATTTTCCATCAATATTTTTTTGAATACAAACTTCATCAAATCAAATATATATTTTGATGTGAATTCGATTAGGTTGCATGAGTTGATTTAAAAAAAGAAAAAGAAGGGGAATCAAATCAAATAAATGAATTCATTATCACTTAATGAATTTTATTTCAATTTTTCTCCAAAGAATTAATGGACGATCAAGGGTGTCATAATAAAATATATTTAATCCATTTTCGTTTTTAGAGGAAATAAAAAAAAAAAACGATTGTTCGGTCCTAACACTTTCTAAGTATACTAAATCAAGAAATATTTCAATTCGAAATCATTATTATTTGAAATTTGAATATTGTAGGCCATGAAAATAAAATCAAATATTTTCAATTCAAACTTCAAATCATGATAATTATTATTTAAATTTGAAATTTGAATAATGTAGGCCATGAGAATAAAATCAAATATTTTCAATTCAAGCTTCAAATCATGATCATTATTATTTAATTTTGAAATTTGAATATTGTAGACCACGAGAATAAAATCAAATATTTTCATGATCATTATTGTTAGAATTTGAATTTTGAATATTGTAGGCCATGAGAATAAAATCGAATATTTTTAATTCGAGCTTTAATAATCATTATTATTGAAATTTGAATTTTGAATCAAATATTTATGCAAGATTTGGGTGTTGATTGATTTTTACAAATTGGCCATATGCTGAAATTAAAGACATTGATTGAGTGTGTAAATTTGACTATTGAACTTGCATTTAAGTGTGGTAAAAATTAGATTTCTAATTGGGAATTAGGCAAAAAAGTCAAATATCACACCTTAATGTTCTCCTATGAATTAAATGGGGATCACATTGCCTTGACTATGAATAAATAAGGTTTTTTCCCTTAAGAAGAGGTCATGGTTGAGAAAAATTATAGAGAGAGAAAGTGAAAAAAAGGAGAGAACCCAACTGAAAGAAAAAATTAGAGAGAAAAGTTACAGATAGAAAAGTGAAAAAGAATAGGAGAAAGAATAAAAAAATATAAAAAGACCTCGGTTTCTGTGCTAAAAGGGAGAAAGAGACCATTCTTTTACACGCGTGATCCTGTGTGGCTGCGTGCAAGGTAGTGGCCGCGTTCCTCTATTCCTGGCCATATGATCCGTTTACTTTTCTGAATCCGCATTGACCATCCACGCTAGCCAATCACATTCTGAAACGTCCCACGACTACAATGCATATCATCGCATCAGAGCAGAACCCGTGTGAGAACATGATATTCAGTGTGGATGCATGCATCACGCGTTCGTGCACCCTCTTTCATCCAAGGCACCACAACGTGCCACGCGTACCAATCTCCATCCCGCCAACCAACGTTCGACATGTCAGAAGTCCTAGGCAAGTCACTCCACTCCTGCCCACACCGAATTCCTTCCATGGTAAAGCTTCAACATGTTTGTTTCTCTTTGCATTTTTTCACACAGTCTCGCATCTAAAAATTGTATCGATAATTTTGTTTAAAACATAACCATGTTTAATAAATTTTTTTACCAATAATTTGTAAAAAATATTTTTGATAATAATAAAATAACAAAAATCAATTATAATAATAATTAATCTACGGTATAACTTGATTTTATTTGGATCTTTCATAAATATGATTTAATACAAAGCTATGTGAAATATGATTAAGTATATCTCAACATCCAAAAAAAAAACCTTTTTTCTAAAAAATAAAATAAACAAAAATTAGATTATTTTTTTAAATCAAGTTTTAATATGAGTTACGGTATCAGACATAAGGGCTATGTTGTGCTCATATTTAAAAAAAAGGTTTTTTTAAATAAAAAACAAAAATTAGGATTCCTTAACTAAGTTTTAATATGAGATGCAATATTGGACGTATGAGCTATGCTTCGCTCATATCTTTTTAAAATGGTTTTTAAATAAAAAACAAAAAATGGGAATTTACTAATTAAGTTTTAGTATGAGACGCGGTAACAGACATAAAGGCTATGCTTCACTCATATCTTTTATTTTCTAAAAAATATTTAAACTTTACTCTTTTTAAGAAATAAAATTAACCCAACTAACAAACATTTTTCTACCCAAAGAACTACGTAGTCATGATTTCCATAAAGGGGATACGTATGACCAAAATCATTCTTATCAGACATAATAATAAAATAAAGTTTTTTTGTTAAAAATATAATAATAACATAATTAACAATCCATGCAATGTAGTAAGGTACCGTTCAAACGGGCAAATGGGGTGCTAATACATTCCCTAGTGTATAATTGACTCTCGAACCTGGATATCAAAGTCCAAGGCCCAATGTGATTGGGCCAAAAGATTTTTCTACATTTTTGACTGGGAAAAATGTAGTGGCGACTCTAATGAGGTAGTGCAACAAAAAATCTGGGCACGATAGTTGGCGACTCTACTGAGGACTTTTTTTAGTGAGTCAGGCTCGTAAATGTTAAATGCATGGTTTTTTATTGTTGTTTTTATATTATTTTATTTTATGTTATTATTATCTTCTGCCATACATCATCACATTGACTTAAGTATATGCTCTATACCCGAGCATCAAGTTAGGATGGACATCCGCCTTATCGGTGAGGACTTTGGGCTTCACTTACATTGACATCATGAATCAGCAAGGTTGTTACCAAATATCATGGGCCTTACTGGTGTAGACTACGGGTCCCACTTGTAATACCTGAGATATTTGAGTTTCCTCTCTTAATGATTGGATGCAATATGGTCCCCTAGAAGCAATCCCTATTAGATAACTCCAAAACCTATTAAATATACCATAATTGTGATAATGAATGCTTACATGCATACATACATACATTCATATATGTATATACATTGTCTCCTACATTTTGTTTTTTGACGTTTTACTCAAAATCGGTTTTTTTCTTCAGATTTTATTAAAAAGAGAGAACTCATTGTATAGCAAGGCCCAAATACAATGGATCCAATATATAGAAATGTTGGGACCCCTAAAAAGGGGACAAAGGTGGAGGTACAAGTGAATGATATAAATTTCCTCCTTGAGTGCATTCAAAGAATTCCTAAAGAAGAGCAAGAATGATTCACCAGGGCTTATGGGCGACTCATTGATCTACTCAAAGTCAACATCGAGCCCGATACACTTCGAGCTATGGAAGTCGTGATTCAATACTGGAACCCAAAATTGAGGATTTTTGAACTTCCCAATCTTGATGCTTCTCCAACAGTTGAGGAATATGGGATGTTTTTGGATGTTCATGTGCTGGATCGATCAAAGGTATACTTATTCAGTGGAGATTATAAACTAAGTGAAGAATATATCGAAGAAATGATGGGGGCACGCCCAGGGGTTAAAAATATTATAAAACAAGGAGAGTATGAAGGGTTGAAGTGGAGTTGTCTTAGGAATTATATAATCAAAATGGAAGAGCAAAAGAATTGGAAATCCTTCGGATCATCCTTTGCACTAGCTATCCATGGTCTGGTCCTGTTCCTCTTTGTTGCTGATATGATTGACCGTGAAGCCCTTGATGTTTTCCATAAGGCGAAGAGGTTTTCGATCAATCCAGCACCTGCAATACTAGCTGAGACTCTCCTACAGTTCTACAGAGGTCATCAGAAAGCCAATAAAAGAGTAAAGATAAGGTTTTGTATTCATTTGTTGTATGTGTGGATGATAACTCAGTTCAAACATCATCAGTTTCCTTTAGGGTCTCGATATCCACTCAAAAGATTCATCAACACAAATGTCAAACCCGTCACGTTATATGAATGGTCTAACCTCTTCGAAGAAATCAACCCAAGAAACTTTGGAGTGAAGTGCTGCTTGTATGATCGACATGAGGAAGTCATGTACGCTTGTAGGGAGTACCAAAATCTCGTTCTAATGGGTCCCAAGGGATGCATCACCTTCACTCCTGCCTTGGTACTTGGTCAACTGAAATGGGGGATGAGTCCTGTAACTCCTCAACAACTTCAAGGGTTTGTCTTCTTATATAAGGATAAAAATACTTCAAAAGAGCTCCTCGATGCTGTAAGGAGAGCTGTACATAATATTTGCTTCTATGGCAAAAATGAATTAGGGGAGCATCATGCTTTCTACACAGAAGAATATAATTTGTGGAGAAAGGATAAAATGGCAAATAAAACCAGCTTCCAAGTTATCATGCCTAAAGAAAAAGAGGGCCCATCCCAAACTGAAATGAATCTTCAACGAAGAATCAAAGTCCTTGAGGGCCACCTAGAAGAATGAAGGAATATAATTGAGAATGAGGGTTTTTGCCGAGAAAAGCTCAATAAACTGAACTCAAATTTAAAGGAGGAAGTGGCAAGCCTCAAACCCGATTATGAGGACTTGTGTGCCTCTATTGGCAAGGGCCGACTAACTAGAGAAGAAAGAGAGGTCATGTATTTTAAAGCACAACTAGATGCTCGTGATCACATCATCTTCAACCTAAGGAATGAGAAGAAAGAAAATGACAGTAATCTAGTGGAAGTCAAGGCTGAGTCAGAGCAAGACATGGTCAATGCTACTAAGGCTTGGGCAATAGTAGATGAGTGTCAGAACTCCATTGAACAAGGTCTTGGCAGAGAGAACCAATACAGGCTAGAATGGATGACCAAGCAAAAATACACCGTCTCGCCTTGGAAAAGATGATTGGGGAAAGAAACCAACTCTTGAACCAACTAAGAAACCTCAAACATGCCTATAATCAGCTAGCAGGGGATAGAGAGATGTGGTCAGCCAATTGGAGGCAAGCCTTGGATGAATGTAGGGAAGACAAAGAGCTCTGGGAGAGAAGATGTTTAGAGATCATAGATGGGATTGGGGAATTCGCAGACGAGTGGTTGGTGACCTATGAAGCTGCAAGGGAAGAAGCCAACATGTACCCAAAAACTGGGATGCTTCCAGATATGAAGGCTTTCTTTAGTAGTTTCACCCTAGTTTCTTGAAGGCTCAAGAAGTGGAGGAAGAGTACGAAGGAATTGTAGGGAATTGTAGCTTGGTCATTTGAAATAAAAAGGAAATTTTAGATTGATCATTTGAAATAAAAAGGAGGAAGTCGATTCATGTGATTCCCCTTTATCCATTTAGAATTCACTTATCAGTAAAATTATTTCCCTTATTCTACCTTTGTCCTAATTCAAAAAACAAAAAAAAAGGATAAAAAAAGAGAGGAAAAAACAAAGAACTAAAAACAAGGAAAAAGTCCAACATTGCTATATATATCCAAGATGCAACCACGGAAGGAAACAAAGTCTTTTTCTGAAAATTGTCATCAACCACAAGCGTACCCATGAATTGCGCTCGATGGCCTTCAAACGTGGGCTTCGTCATCATTTCTATACCAATGAATACTCTCTAACATTTTTTTATTAAATTATTTCTTTAATTATATGCATTTAAATAAAACAGTCATTGCTCCCAAACATCCATACAACACAAGGCTATAGTCCAGGACAATGCCAGACTCCGATTCAAGCAGTCATGAGGGCAGGTCAGAGCTAGTTGAAATCAAGGAGTAACTGAAGGAAATGATGAAGCTTATTTAGGGCCTGCAGAAGGCTCAGAACTCAGATGAGAATCCTCTGCTACCGCCGCCAAACAACTTAGTGGTCAACGCCCAACTCCCGAGTCCGCGCCAAAGGCTAATTCCGATACAACTACTGAGGCCAGTCAACGCCGAGAAACGACCATGAAATGACCCATGTATGGAATGCCACCTAACTATAATCCTCTCTACGAGGGTGCGTATGGAGAAGCTCTTCGTCATGAACAACATGAAGACGTCATTGGGGAGGATGAGGATCCTACACATGGTCTTCCATCGGGGAATACAAAAAATAAGACGGTGCATCCTAAGTATACTCAGGCAGCCCCCAAAGACTTGCCCAAGGCCCAGTTTACCAGTGTTACTCCCAGACTCAAGAATGTAGGAAAGACAAAGAGCTAGGGGAGAGAAGATGTTTAGACATCATAGATGGGATTGGGGAATTCGCAGACGAGTTGTTGGTGACCTATGAAGCTGCAAGGCAAGAAGCCAACATGTACCCAGAAACTGGGATGCTTCCAGATATGAAGGCTTTCTTTAGTAGTTGCACCCTAGTTGCTCGAAGGCTCAAGAAGTAAAGGAAGAGTATGAAGGAATTGTAGGGAATTGTAGCTTGGTCATTTGAAATAAAAAGGAAGTTTTAGCTTGATCATTTGAAATAAAAAGGAGGAAGTCGATTCATGTAATTCCCCTTTATCCATTTAGAATTCACTTATCAATAACATTATTTCTGTTATTCTACCTTTGGCCTAATTCAAAAAGTAAAAAAAAAAAGGATAAAATATATAAAAAAGGAAAAAACAAAGAACAAAAAACAAGGAAAAGGTCCAACATTGCTATATATATCCAAGATGCAACCATAAAAGGAAACAAAGTCTTTTTCTGAAAATTGTCATCAACCACAAGCGAACCCATGGACTGCGCTCCATAGTCTTCAAACGTGGGCTTCGTCATCGTTTCTATACCAATGAATACTCTCTAACATTTGTTTATCTTATTAAATTATTTCTTTAATTATATGCATTTAAATAAAACAATCATTGCTCCCAAACATCCATACAACACAAGGCTATAGTCCAGGACAATGTTAGACTCCGATTCAAGCAGTCATGAGAGCAGGTCAGAGCTAGCTAAACTCAAGGAGCAAATGAAGGAAATGATGAAGCTTATTCAGGGCATGCAGAAGGCTCAAAACTCGGATGAGAATACCTCTGCCGCCGCTGTCAAACAACCTAGTGGTCAGCGCCCAGCTCCTGAGTCTGCGCCAAAGGCTAATCCTGATACAACTGCTAAGGCCAGTCCACACTGAGAAATGGCCATGAAATGGCCCATGTACAGAATGCCATCTAACTATAATCTTCTCTACAAGGGTGCGCATGGAGAAGCTCCTCGTCATGAACAACATGAAGACGTCATTGGGGAGGATGAAGATCCTACACATGGTCTTCCATCGAGGAATACAAAAAATAAGATGGTGCATCCTAGCTATACTAAGGCAGCCCTCAAAGACTCTGCCTAAGGCTCGATTTACTAGAGTTACTCCCAAGCTCAAGACAAAGAAGAGATGGAGAGGATAAAGGAAAGGTTGAGGGCAATTGAGGGAGCAAGCTACCTAGAGTTAAAAAATTCCTTTCAAATGTGCTTGGTTCCAGATGTGGTGCTTCCACTCAAATTTAAGATACCAACGTTTGAAAAATATAATGGGACTACATGCCCCAAAAGCCACCTGCACATATACGTAAGGAAGATGTCAGCATACCATGGGAATGATAAGCTCCTGATACATTGCTTTCAGAATAGCTTGATAGCATGGCTATGAGCTGGTACATTCGTTTGGAGAAGACACAAATCAAGACCTTTGCAGAGTTATCTAACGCATTTGTCAAGCAGTACAAGTACAATGAGGATGCATCACCCGATAGGTCTCAACTACAAAGTATCTCCAGCGGTGGAGAGGGTTAGCTTCTCAGGTACTTCCCTGTCTGGAAGAAGAAGAACAACTATCCATTTTCATTGATACCCTACAGAGCTCGTACTACGAACTCCTTATGGGAAATATAGCAATTAACTTCAATGCTCTAATCAAGGTTGAGGAAAAGTTGGAAGGAGGATTGAGGTGTGGGAATATTGACGAAGGAAATGCGGGCTCAGGGAAGAAGCCCAATTTTTTAAAGAAGAAAGAAGGTGAAACAAATTTTGTGGCCGTCGAGCCCAAGAAAGACCAAACCCAAAACACTCGAAATAACCACCGTGAGCCCTCTCAGTTCACGCGAACCCAAAATCCAAACACATACACTCCACCAAATCAAAACGTCAATGTTTACAACACGCCAAATGCTAAAACATATACGACATACAACCCAAACACCGACAAATATTCATCCCAACACAACAACACTCCCCATCCTAGCCAGAACACCTTCTACCACAATCCTAATGAAAAGAAAACTCCACAATTCGACCCCATCCCTGTTACCTACGCGGTGATCTTCGCGTATCTTATGGTAGGGGGATCCATAACCCCGATAGTAGGAAAGGTTTCCGAGTCACCAGGATCTTGGTTCAATCCAAATGTTACATGTGCATATCACTCTAGAGTTGTCGGCCACTCCGTTACACTTCCAGGCTCTCAAGTATAAGGTTCAACAAATAGTAAACACAAAACAACTAGTTTTCGAGGAAGATACACCAGATATGGACAGAAACCCATTGCCCAATCATGGCAATCAGGGTGTTAATGTTGTAGATGATGCACACGATGGTTTGTATATTTGGGAAGTTCATGAGATAAAGATTCTGATGAAGGTTATTTATCGGGAGATGTGCAGACATGGGATGGTGGAAGAATTGATGGAGGATGAAGATCCTGATAGTTGCGAGATGCATGGTCCAGGAGGTCACACACTAGATTTGGACATGAGATAAATCACTATAGAAAGAGTTCTCAAGTGCCAAGGTGTAAATGCTGTTATGCAAGGCGAGGGGGAGAGGAGTCCAACTTGGAGACAATCAATGACCCGTTTTGTTCCCGTATTTAATATTCCTCATAGTACGTCCTTGCGCTCACAATGTGTGGTTCTAGTCCTAAGAGTTATGAAGCCCGTAATGGAGGCAAAGCCTCAACCCTTCCCCTACAATTCATGCAAGGCAGTGTCGTGGATATATAATGAGAACACTACCGAGACATTAGAGCAACCCTCTTATGTCACCAATCTAGCCGGAATCAGTAGGGTAACAAGAAGTGAATGTGTTTACGTGCCCTAGATATAGAAAAAAACCCACTCAACACCAACAAAGGGAAGGCTAAGGTGAGCGTTCTCGTGGAAGAAGTGGAAGCAGATTTGGAGGAATTGTGCTTGCCTCAAGATAAGAGTGGAGTATCTAATAAGGAAGCTTGTGAATTCCTGAAATTCATAAAGCATAGTGAATATAAGGATGTAGACTAGTTAAGTCGCACCCCATCTCGGATATCTATACTCGTATTACTGATGAGTTCTGAGGCCCACTGAAACGTGCTCCTTAAGGTGCTAAACCAGGCACACGTCAGCCATGACAAGCTCGGTGGTATAATCAACAACATAGTGGCAGACAATTACATATCCTTTAGTGAGCAAGAAATACCCGCTGAAGGAATGGGGCACACTAGTCCACTCCATATCTCAATAATGTGTCGTGATTGCTTAATCAGTAAGGTCCTAATCGACAATGGCTCTTCATTAAACGTCATGTCGAAAAGGACATTTTCCAGGCTCCCATTTGATTCCTCATACATAATGCCAAGCTTAATGATAGTCAGGGCGTTCGATGGATCGAAACGTGACGTCATGGGAGAAATAGAGTTGCCAATAAAGATAGGGCCCTGTGTTTTTTAGATTTTATTCCATGTCATGGACATTAATCCTTCTTATAGTTGTTTGTTGGGAAGGCCTTGGATCCATGCATCATGAGCTATACCCTCTATTCCGCACCAGCGGGTAAAATTCACAATGGATGGGAAACTACTGACCATTATGGGGGAAGAGGACATGCTGATATCAAAACTCTCTGGAACACCCTACATCGAGGCAGCAGAAGAGGCTCTTGAAACCTCCTTCCAAAGGCTGGAGATCGCTAACGCCTCCTTGGTGAATGAGGGAATCTCAACACTAAGGCACCAACCTTTTAGGAAGTCGTCGTTGATGGCTAAAGTAATGCTGAATAAAGGTTACAAACCTGGAAAAAGGATTGAAAGGTTTGGCCAAGGAATTGAAAATATGGTAGTGCTGCAAGGCATAAAGGAGCGGTACAACCTAGGCTACATGCCTACTCAGAAGGAATGGGAAAGAGTTGCTGAAGAAAAAAAGAAGAAAAGATTGGCTAGACCAGGACAATTTGAATGTGCGGCTGGAGATATTCTCATCCCACACATCATTTAGACCTTCATCAATGCAATGTTTGCATCTAGGACGATTGCTGTGACGGAGGACAATGATCCAGAAGACCTGATTGATTACGTGATGCAATGCCCTCCAGGCACCATGCTCGACAACTGGACAAAAGAGGATATGTCACCACAAATATTTTATAAAGACATGTAATAAAAGTGTTAGTGATACCTAGTGCTATTGACTTGCTTTTCATTTCGTTTTTTTATTAAACATCTACTTGTATTTCCAGATAGTACAAGCAATAAATTCAATAAATGCATTTCATATATCATGCCTCATTTTCTCTATCTATATATTTTTTATTCCTCACACACACACATTGCCCCAAACAAGCAAAAATAAAAATGAAAAAAATAATGAAACCAAGTTAAAAAAACTAATCATACCATCCACCCCAATGCAGATCCAACGACAACCCCAGAAATAATAACCATGTTACTAGCCACTGATACAGTCATGATCTTATGGTCAGTTTAATCGATGAGGAAGACAATGATGAAGAGTGGGAAGCCCCACCCGAGCTATTAAGGTTAGTTGAACAAGAGTCCAAAGAAATTGAGCCACATGAGGAACCTACTCAACTGATAAATCTGGGAACATAAAATGATAAGGAGGTAAAAGTGGGTACCTTAATGAAAAAGGAAGAACACGAAAAGATAGTCCAACTTTTACATGAATTCAAGGTTGTCTTTACATAGTCGTATAACGACAAGCCCGAATTGGATAGAAAGATAGTGGAGCATAAACTATTATTGAAGCCAAATTCTCATCCGGTCAAGCAAAAGTTGCAAAGAATGAGACCAGAGATCTCCCTGAGGGTGAAAGAAGAGGTCGAGAAAAGGTTAGAAGCCAAGTTTGTAACAGTCTCCACATATCATGGGTGGGTAGCTAACATCGTAGTGGTACCAAAGAAGGGGGGCAGGCTCAGGATCTGTGTGGACTATCGGGATTTGAACAAGGCTAGCCCTAAGGATGATTTTCTAGTACCCCACATAGATTTCTTGGTCGACAACACTTCAAACCATGCTCTTTTCTCCTTCATGGATGTATATGTTGGTTATCACCAAATCAAAATAGCAATAGGGGACATAGAGAAAACTACTTTTATCACCCGTGGGGGACCTTTTGCTATAAAGTCATGTCTTTTGGACTAAAAAATGCCATGGCCATGTACCAGAGAGCCATGGTGACTCTTTTCCATGACATGATGCACAATGAAATAAAAGTCTATGTGGATGACATCATATACAAGTCTAAGGTAGAAGAGGAGCATGTGGTGAATTTGTGAAAGCTTTTCGAATGACTCAGGAAATATAGTCTCAAGCTAAATCCTATAAAATGCAGCTTCAGAGTCAAATCAGGTCGAGTTCTCGACTTCACTGTCAGCCAAAAGGGGATTGAAGTTGACCATGAGAAAGGTAAAGCAATTATCGAGATGCCAACCCCACGAACGGAGAAAGAAGACAGGGGTTTCCTAGGACGACTGAACTACATATCCAGATTCATTTCTCAGTCGACCACCATATGTGAACCCATCTTCAAGTTGTTGAGAAAGAACCAACCCGTAAAGTGGAACGATGACTATTAAAGAGCCTTCAAAACAATAAAGCAATATTTGACAAGTCCCTCGATATTGATGCCTCTAGTACTCGGATGACCCCTGTTAATATATCTAACAGTATTGGATGATTCTTTGGGATGTGTTCTAGCTCAACATGATGAGTCAGGAAGGAAGGAGTATGCCATATACTATTTAAGCAAGAAGTTCACTGATTATGAAACAAGATACTCGTTGTTGGAATGCACCTGCTGTGTGCTAGCTTGGGCATTCCGACGTATGAGGAAATACATGTTACCAAAATGGACCCCATCAAATACATCTTTGAAAGACCCATATTAACAGGGAGAATCGCTAGGTGGCAAGTCTCGTTATCAAAATATGATATAGTGTATGTGGCATAGAAGGCAATCAAAGGTAGTGTTCTTGCAGATTACCTTGCCAGTCAACCCATTGAGAGGCATGGGTCGATGCACCAAGAGTTCCCAGATGAGAATATTATGAATCTATCATCAGGAGAGTCAACAAAAGAAGAAGTATGGACACTAGTTTTCGATGGAGCGTCCAATGAACTAGGACATGGAGTAGGAGTCGTATTGGTTTCTCCAGAAAACGACTTTACTCATATCACTGCCCAATTATGTTTTGACTGCACCAACAACATAACTGAGTATGAGGCGTGTGCTTTGGGTTTACAAGCAGCTTTGGAAAGAAAGGTTAAAATACTAGAAGTATTCAGAGATTCTGCCTTAGTCATCCACCAGCTGATAGGGGAATGGGAAACTCGGGATGGCAAGTTAATACCATACAAAAAATACATACAGAAAAGATGGAGCAAGGTGAACAGATCAGCTTCTACCATATCCCACGAGATGATAATAGGCTAGCTGATGCCTTATCCACACTTGCTTCAATGTTTCACATAAATGGTGATGATCAACCACTCATAAGAATAGAAAGTAGAGATCAACCAATTTATTGTTGTGCTATCGGAATAATCGGAGATGGAAAACCCTGGTACCATAACATCAAAAAATACATCCAGAAAAAGGAATACCCTCAAGAGGCCTCTGAGACGGACAAAATAACATTAAGAAGGTTAGCCATGAGTTTCTTTCTGGATGGGGACGTTCTTTAGAAAAGGAATCACGACATGGTACTTCTTAGATGTGTGGAAGAGAAAGAAGTAGAGATGATCCTCAAGGACGTCCATGAAAGATCATTTGGAATAATAAGATGATGACAGAGATGTGTAATGAATTCAAAATCAAATATCACACTTCCTCACCCTATCGCCCTAAGATGAATGGAGCGGTAGATGCGGCAAATAAGAACATCAAGAAGATTATTCATAAGATGGTAGTCCTCCCCGTCGAAGTGGAGATTCATTCCCTCCAGATTATGGCAGAGTCAGGGTTAGAAGAATTAGAGTGGGTTCAGGCCCGATATGATCAGCTGAATATGATAGACGGTAAGAGGTTGGCCGCAATATGCCACGGTCAGTTATACCAAAAATGACTCATGAGAGCATTTGCTAAAAAGGTTCGTCCATGTTACTTTCAAGAAGGAGACCCGGTGCTTAAGAAGATACTCCTTATCCAAAAGGACCATAGAGGGAAATGGACCCCAATCTATGAATGACCATTCGTCATAAAGAAGGCATTCTCGGGAGGGGCACTAATACTAGCTATTATGGATGGAAATGACCTACCCGTGTCCATAAATTCTGATGCTGTGAAGAAATACTATGCTTAAGAGACCTTTCCAAAAAATGACAAAAAAAAAAAAACGAAAAGAAAAAAAACCAAAAAAAATAAGAGTATTAGTGTACTGATCACGCACATCCCTACATACCTTCGTATTTTAAGGAGAATGATGTAACAAAGAAATCCATATGGTATAAATTCTTAGACAAATATTTCTAAGGATACAAGGCCTCCTTGTTATTACCCGAACATTATCGAAGATACCCTTAGTCACCCCCTTTGAGCTAGACAATGAAGAAAGGGTTTTTTCTCAAAGAATCGTAAAGAGTTATATAACCGGGGAAAGGGTAGTTTTCTAAATTATCATATTGAAAGTAGAGCAATCGAGAAGCATAAAAGGCCCGCTAAGAAATAAAGGTCTTAGGCAAAAGTTAGGGCAAAGAAAAGTGGACACCAAATAAATAAAAGTGTGATTCTCTTGTCATAACTAAAAGCAACAATAGTTAAAAGTTGGAAATAGGAAAATGAGAAAGAGGAGATGAATGGTGCGAAACACATTTTGAGCCATATAGCTTTGTCTTTCAAAACCAAGTTTAGCCAGACCCCAATACAAGCTTAAAAGTCCTTGTAGAAGATTGATCTGTCTAAGATTTATATGAGGATAAAGAAAACTAACTCCGAAAGAAAACTCAAAATTATCATTTGCATGTTGTGATCAATACAAAAATACTCTAAAAAGTGAATAAAGAAAATGAAAATGATGAAATCCGTTAAGTCGAAAACCCAAAAGGGCGGCCCAAGCAAAATTTAGGGACACAAGTGAAAAGTGTCTCATGTAGCATAAAGCGGACACTAGGGCAAGATTGTTGATGACATCCGAAAAGGAAAAGAAGGATATATTGGAGGACTAGAAGGCAAGTCCATTCTCCAGGGTTCGTAAACTAGGGCATTTTTTGGAGACATGCAAAGTTGACATTGTGAACTAGGGCAATTGTTGAGCATAGTTCACCATGATGTATTGGGGCAAATTGTGGGGGTAGTCATGGACTATAAGAAGGCAAACTAACATGGGTGTTATTCAGAACCATTGTGCACCATTTCAGTCCAAAATCCAAATACAAGCTTTGTACTCATCTTGATTGATATATGAAATGAATTTTTTGCATAATTTTTTCCTTGCACTATATGGCAAAATTTAAACAAGTCAACCAAATCAGTATTTAATAAATGCCATAATTAAAAGTGTGTGACTATCCTCTAAGGAAAAGGGATAACATCAAAACAATCACTACCACCAATTACAATATCCAATGAGACCAAGTCGTCTCGACCCATTAAGTGTTGTGGATGTAACAGAGCAATGACGACATAAGGTTAACAAGTTATCTTGAAAAACAAATTCAGAAACACTCAGTATAAACATTCATAGGATGCATACCTTGGATCTCATCCATCATAAGCATCATTCCGCATACTCATGCCAATCAATGCATAGTCCAAATCATACATTAATCATTACAGTACAAACATCAATATGAATTTCATGCACACATATCCCAAACAATCATATCATTATACTATTCTTCTGAACCATTTCAAATTGTACATTCGAGGACACCGTGCTTGACGACCTTGAAGTCACTCTATCTAGGCTCTGTGCCTGACCTTTTAAAATTTGAGGGCTCTATGCTTGACGACCTCAAATTGTGCCTTTGAGGATCCCGTGCTTGACGACCTCGAAGTCAATCTTCCCAGGCTACGTGCTTAACCTTTTAAAATTGGAGGGGTTTGTGCTTGTTGACCTGAAATTGTGCCTCCGAGGACCCCGTGTTTGACGATCTCGAACTCAATCTTCCCATGCTCTGTGCCTCACCTTTTAAAATTTCAGGACCTCATGCTTGACAACCTCAAATTGTGCCTTAGAGGACCTCATGCTTGACAATCTCGAAGTCAATATTTCTAGGCTTCGTGCCTGACCTTTTAAAATTTGAGGGGTCCGTGCTTGACGATCTCAAATTGTGCCTTCGAGAACCCCGTGCTTGATGACCTCAAAGTCAACCTTTTCAGGCTCCATGCCTAACCTTTTAAAATTTGAGGGCCCCGTGCTTGACGACCTCGAAGTCACTTTTTTAGGCTCTATGCCTGACCTTTTAAAATTTGAGGGCCCCGTGCTTGACGACCTCAAATTGTACCTTCGAGGACCCCGTGCTTCACGACCTCGAAGCCAATATTTTCAGGCTCTATGCCTGACCTTTTAAAAATTTGAGGGCCCCATGCTTGACGACCTTAAATTATGCCTTCGAGGATCCCGTGCTTGACGACCTCGAAGTCACTTTTTTAGGCTCTATGCCTGACCTTTTAAAAATTTGAGGGCCTCATGCTTGACGACCTTGAAGTCAACATTTCTAGGCCCCGTTCTTGACCTTTTAAAATTTGACGGGCCCGTGCTTAACGAACTCAAATTGTGCCTTTGAGGACATTGTGCTTGACGACATCGAAGCCAATCTTTTCTGGCTCTATGCTTGACCTTTTAAAAATTTGAAGGCCCCATGCTTGACGATCTCAAATTTTGCCTTCGAGGACCCCGTGCTTGACGACCTCAAACTCAACCTTTCCAGCTCTGTGATATTAAAACTTGCATTTAAGTGTGACAAAAAAATCAAATTTCTGATTGAGAATTAGGTAAAAGAATCAAATCCCACCCGTTAATGTTCTCCTATGAATTAAATGGGGATCACATTGCCTTGGCTATAAATAGATAGGGTCTTTCCCTTAAGAAGAGGACATGGTTGAGAAAATTTAGAGAGAGAGAAAGTGAAAAAAAAGGAGAGAACACGACTGAAAGAAAAAATTAGAGAGAAAAGTTATAGAGAGAAAAGTGAAAAAGAATAGGAGAAAAAAATATAAAAATATAAAAAAGCCTCGGTTTCTGTGCTAAAATGGAGAAAGAGACCTTTTTTCTTACATGTGTGATCCTGTGCAGCCACGTGCAAAGCAGTGGTCGTGTTCCTCTTTTCCTGATCATATGATCCGTTTACTTTTCTGAATCTGTATTGACTATCCACTCTAGCCAATCACATTCTAAAACGTCCCATGACTACAATGCATATCACCACATCAGAGCAGAACCCATGTGAGAACACGAGATTCAGTGTGGACATGTGCATCACACATTCATGCACCCTCGTTCATCCAATGCTCCACAACGTGCCACACGTACCAATCTCCATCCCGCCAACCAGCGTTTGACACGTTAGTGGTCCTAGGCAACTCACTCTATTCATTCCCACACCGAATTCCTTCCCCGATAAAGCTCAACGAGTTTGTTTCTCTTTGCATTTTTTTCACACATTCTCGCATCTGAAAATTGTATCGATAATTTTGTTTAAAATATAACCATGTTTAATAATTTTTTTACCAATAACTTTTAAAAAAATATTTTTAATAAAAAAAATAACAAAAATAACAAAAATCAATTATAGTGATAATTAATCTACGGTATAACTTGATTTTATTTGAAACTTTTATAAATGATAAATAAATCATGCAAATCAATATATGCCTTTACTATAAAAAATAAAGTTTGGACATTTTGTAATAATAAATAAATCACATCAAGTGAAAATCAATATATGCAATATATTAAACTAGATTGTGTGCCAATTTATGTTGAAATCTCATTAATCTCATAATTACATAAAAAATAAAAGTCTCATGTGGGAATAAAAATCTTATGCAATGGTAACTAAATTATACCAAGTGTAAATCAATACGTACATATCATATGCTATAAAAATAAATAAATTGTGGGAACGAGATTATTTGCTAATTTATTTTGAAATCTCATTTGTCTTATAATTACGTAAAAAATAAAAAATTATTTAATACAAAGCTATATGAAATATGATTAAGTATATCTCTACATCCCAAAAAATAACTTTTTTTCTAAAAAATAAAATAAACAAAAATTAGAATTTTTTTAAACCAAGTTTTAATATGAGTTGCGGTAACAGACGTGTGGGCTATGTTGCGCTCATATTTAAAAAAAAAGGTTTTTAAATAAAAAAACAAAAATTAGGATTTCTTAACTAAGTTTTAATATGAGACGCGGTAACGGATGTAGGGGCTATGCTTCGCTCATATCTTTTTTTCTAAAAAGTATTTATACTGTACTATTTTTAAGAAATAAAATTAACCCAACCAACAAACTTTTTTCTACCCAACGAACTACGTAGTCTTAATTCCCAAAAAGGGATACGTAGGACCAAGATCACTCTTACTAGACATAATAATAAAATAAATTTTTTTTGGTAAAAATATAATAATAACACAATTAACAATCCATACAATGTAGTAAGGGTACCGTTCAAACGGGCAACTGGGGTGCTAATACCTTCCCTAGTGTGTAATCGACTCCCGAACCTGGATATCAAAGTCCAAAGCCCAATGTGATTGGGCCAAAAGATTTTTCTACATTTTTGACTGGAAAAAATTTAGTGGCAACTCTAATGAGGTCGTGCAGCCGAAAATCGGGGCGCGACAAAAAGGATAAAGGAACCACTGATGGGTCAAAACACAATCACGCGACCGTTGAGGGGTCGGGGTGCAAAAGGATAAAGAGACCACTGAGGGGTCAAATCACAATCACGCGGCCGTTGAGGGGTCGGGGATCAAAATGATAAGAGACCACTGAGGGGTTAAAGCACAATCATGCGACCGTCAAGGGGTCAAGGTGCAAAAGGATGAAGGGACCATTGAGGGGTCAAAGCGAAATCACGCGACTGTTGAGGGGTCGGGGTGCAAAAGGATAAAGAGACCACTGAGGGGTCAAAGTACAATCACGCGACCGCTGAGGGTTTGGGATGCAAAAGGATAAAAGAGACCACTAAGGGGTCAAAGCATAATCACGCGACCGCTGAGGGGTCATGATGAAAGAGGTATCACGGGAACACACGAACAACAAGGGACCCTGGATCAAAACTTAGAAGGATATTTTGAGTCAAAACTTTGGCTGTAGACGCATATGATAGTGTAGATGCTAATGATGCATGAGTAGTTCAAAGATGTCTATGATAACGTATGTACGGTAAGTTACGCGTATGAGAATAACTTAATTGTCATTATAAAGTTTGACGTGAAACCACAATGCCTTCTCGGTAAGCATCAACTAATCCAATCAGAACTCGCTACACTTTCATTCCTCCTCTGCATAAATTAACGGATCCATTTTGGGTGACCTCTTTTTTCCGTCATTGGGAGATGTAGCATTCACTTCTCTAATGACATATGCATTGGGGTTAAGTTTCAATGAGTTTCGTTATCCTGAATCACTTAATGAAATAGATTACCATAAAAGTTATTTGATCATGAAGTTCGAGTATTATATTTATATGACTTGTGATTTATCTAAGCAAACATGCATGCACAAAGGTAAATAGGGAGATGAAAGAACTTTCTTCTATTGATATTCAAAAAGGTACACATGGGAAGGTTTAAGAGCATATATACTACGGGTTACAAAAATTTTGCAATATATTTTGCCCCAGTATAAAGTAATTGATAACACCAGGCTGACAAGCATCAATGTTCCGCGACGGTCGAGTAACTAGCCCATAACACTAGGCTGACAGGACTATTCTGAGTACTCCCATTTCCTCCCCATATTGTTCACAACTTTTATGGCTTCCACTATGTGTACCAGCGCATGGAGGATCTTGATTTGCCACTAGTATAGTAAACTTGCAAGAGAAAATGCCTTTTTTTTATTTGCCTTAATTTCTGCTTAGGCTGCCCTTTCGAGTTTTCCACCTAACAAACTTTATTCTTACCCTAATTTTTGCTTAGGCCGCCCTTTCGGGTTTTCAACCTAACGGACTCTTTTTTTTTCTTCCCTTTTTAGGCATATAATCTCTTTACCGCATCTGTGTTTACAGGTCTGGCTAAAACATTTCCATCCATGTCTTGCAAGATCAGAGCACCTTCTGAGAATGCATTCTTGACAATATAAGGACCTTCATAGTTTGGAGCCCATTTTCCGGAAGCATCTTCATGATTTAGGAGGATCTTTTTGAGCACCAAGTCTCCCGCTTCGAACTCTCTAGGACAGACCTTCTTGTCGAAAGCTCTTGCCACCCTTCCCTGGTATAACTGGCCATGACAAATGGCTGCCAATCTTTTCTCTTCGATCATATTTAACTGCTCATACCTAGCCTTGACCCATTCAGACTCTTCTAGTTCTGCTTCCATTTGGACCCTCAACGAAGGAATTTCTACTTCTATTGGAGAGACGGCTTCCATCCCGTACACTAGTGAGAACGGGGTTGCCCCAGTACTTGATCGAATGTTGGTGTGATATGCGTGCAAAGCATAGGGTAACTTTTCATGCCAATCTTTGTAGTTCTCCATAATCTTTGCAACTATCTTTTTGATGTTCTTATTGGCCGCTTCAATTGTGCCATACAACTTTGGCTTGTACGGGGTCAAATTATGATGTTTGATCTTAAATTTGTTGCACAATTCCCCCACTTCGCCACCATTGAGTTTGGTGCCATTATCTGTGATTATCCTTTCAGGGATCCCATACCTGCAAATGATCTCTCTTCGGAGGAACCTGACAAATACCTTGCGAGTGATACTACTGTATAATGCAGCTTCTACCCACTTGGTGAAGTAGTCGATAGCCACCATAATGAAGCGATGACCGTTGGAACCCTTGGGATTTATGGGTCCAATTACATCAATTCCCCACATGGAGAAAGGCCAGGGGGCGACCATACTCTACAATAGGAAATGTGGTGCATTGATTCTATCTGCATACACCTGACACTTCTGACACTTTCTGACATAACCTATCCAATCTGCTTCCATGGTAGTCCAATAGTAGGCACTCCTTAGAATTTTCTTTGCCATCATGTGACCATTTGCATGAGTTTTGCAGATCCCTTCATGTATTTAAGTCATGATTAATTGAATTTCTCTTGTATCAACGCATATGAGGAGCGTACCATCATGACTCCTTTTGTACAACACTTTACCATTAACAAAGAATGTCCCCGCCAGGTGGTGAATTGTCTTTTTGTTCACATCACTGACACCCTCTGGATACTCTTTGTGTTGGATATACCTTTTTACATCGTGATACCAAGGTTCGCCATCAGCCTCTAACTTAGCAAAACAATAAGAAGGTTCATCTTGATCCGTCACTTGAATTGGGAGAACACTAGCGTGTACTTCAAGTTTAGTCCTTACAGCCAAAGTTGCTAGAGCATCCGCAAACTGGTTCTTGTCTCGAGTCACATGGGAAAAGAAAATTTCTTCAAATTTCTCGGCTAACGAAGATAAGTATTTCTGATACGGAATGAGATTTCTATCCTTAGTTTGCCACTCCCCATTGACCTGGTAAATGATAAGCGCAGAGTCTCCAAACACCCTCAACTTCTTGACATTCAGCTCGTAAGCAAAGAGAAGTCCATTGATGCACGCTTCTTATTCGGCTATATTGTTAGTGCATTCGAAGTCTAGCTTGATTGCCACTGGGTATTGCTTACCGACCGACGAGATGATTACTACCCCAACACCACTCCTATACATATTAACTGATCCATCAAAGTACATCTCCCAAACATCTTCCTCTAATTCATCTATCCCATATACTCCACCATCAGGGAACTCATTCAGTATCCCGTCTTCCCCGTCTATAGGGCTTTCTGCCAATTGGTCTGTGATTCCTCCACCTCTGACAGATTTCTGAGTAACATATTTAATGTCGAACTCGGACAACATTATCTATCATTTTGCCATTCTCAGAGAAACGTGAGGACTCTCAAAGATATACCTCAAAGTAGTGTAGTACAACATGTATTGTCAGAGCCTTTTGGATGCCCACACTAGAGCACAACAAGTCTTTTCTATCGTCGAGTATCGAGATTCACATTCATTAAACTTCTTGCTCAAATAGTAAAGGGCTTGCTCCTTCTTACCCGTTTCTCCATATTGTCCCAACATTGCACCCATCGAAGTTTGCAACACCGTCATATATAAGATCAACGGTTGGCCCGGTGTTGGCGATGCCAGGACAGACATATTTACCGAATAAGCCTTTATTTTATCGAAAGCTTCCTCGCAATCCGTATCCCACTTCCTTCTCAGTATTTGGAGCTGGGATCTCTTGTATCGCTTCTACCTTCTTGGGGTCCACCCCTATGCCCTCCCTATTGACGACAGATCCTAACATGTTCCCTGAAGATGCTCCAAACATGCACTTCTCGGGATTTAACTTCATTTGATATTTTCTCAGTCTTTCAAATAACTTTAGTAAGACCACGACAGGACTATCCCCCTTTTTAGACTTGGCGATGATATCGTCAACATATACTCCACTTCCTTTTGCATCATATGATGAAATAGGGCCATCATAGCATGTTGATACGTTGCCCATGCATTCTTTAATCCAAAAGACATAACCTTGTAACAATAGGTCCCCCACGGGGTGATAAAAGTGGTTTTCGCCTTGTCATCAGTGCCCATCAGAATTGGATGATACCCTACATATCCATCCATGAAAGAGAACCGATGACTCCGGGTCGCGCTGTCGACCAGAACATCAATGTGAGGGATGGGAAAATCATCTTTCAAACTTGCCTTGTTAAGATTTCTGTAGTTTACGCACATCCTCAGCTTCCCTCCTATCTTGGGTACCATCACTACATTAGCCACCCATTCTGTGTGCCTAGACACTTCTATGAAGCTGGAGTCCAAATGTTTTATCACCTCCTCTTTCACCTATAATGACAAATCTAGGCGCATCCTTCTCAACTTTTGTTTCTTAGGCTCAACACCCAGATATAAGGGAATCTTATGTGACGCTATGTTAGGATCCAGCCCTGGCATGTCCTTATAAGACCAGGCAAATACATCCATATACTCACAGAACAGATTTATCATTTCAACGCATTATGAGTTGTCTACCATTTTCAGCTTCTTTTTATTCTCTTATGTTCCCATGTTGATTAACTCAATTTCTTTAGTATTCACGACATACTCCTTTCGAAATGCTCTAACATTTTTGAAAATTCCCTCACATCTTCTTTTTCTTCATCTGAATCAATGAGTTTATCATCCGGTGTCGTAGACGAATTAATTGATGGATTTTCAATTACCATATTACTGGATAAATTTTCTACCAAATTTAAGTACCTGTATTCATTTATTAAATGTTAGGAGAAGAAAAGGGAGATAAAAACACAAATTCATAGAAGAAAGTAAGAAATTAATTATGATAACAGTGATGTATGAATTGATGAGGTAAAATGTTGAATAGCAATACAAATTAGCAAAGATATTGTCTCAAGTCATTTAAAGATAAATCCAAACATCGGAGTTACAACATAATCAAAAGTTTACTTTAATGCCACAATCTCATTTATTGGTTCAGAACGCTAATTCTTCAATGGTGTGTCTTCCTCATCGACGCAAATACTGTTGGCCCTAGGTGAACTGTCTTCTTCAGAAAGTTGTTGGGAAGATGGATGTTATCAAATTTCTCTGAGACTGAGATGAACGATGGAATGCCCTGTAGATGCATGCCCAAACCTTTCCCTATTTCATATTCCTTTGTAGTCATGATTTGGGTCACCACCTGATTCACATCATGCACATGAGCCTTCCCTTCACGTTGTTGGGTCCCAACTACCTCGAAGCTATTCAAGAAGTCATCACCATCCTTCGTACTTTCCACATAAGGTACCGAAATCAGTTTCGAAACTAGGACCTCCTCTTCTCCATGTACCGTGATCACCATTTTGTCCTTGACAAACTTCACCGCCTCATGTAGAGTGGATGGTACGGCTCCTGCTTCATGAATCCATGGTCTTCCCAATAGCATTGTATATGAAGAATCCACATCTATGATCACGAACAGGACTAGAAAAACACTAGGTCCGATTTCCAATGGCAATGTGATCTCGCCCAATATACTCCTATGATTCCCATCGAAGGCATTCACAATCATTTGCCTCAGAATAATTTCTTCTCTACTAATCCCCATAGTTACCAAGGTAGACAGCGGTAGGACGTTCAGAGCTGAACCTCCATCAATTAGTATTTTGCCGACAATATGACCTCAACATTTGGCAATAATGAGCAGTGCACGAGATATTTTCTCCGACCTCTTCACCATTTCTTCATCAAAGAATGTTATTATGTTAACATGTTTCACAGAATCTACAATGTTAACCATCTCGCTAGGCATGACATCGGGGTTAACGTAAGCCTCGTTAAGCACCTTCAATAATGCCTTTCTGTGTAAATATGAGGATAATACCAAACCCAACAAAGATATCTTAGAATGAGTTTTCTTCAAGTGCTCCACCATATCATACTCACTCTGCCTCATGATCTTTAGAAATTCTTCCTCCTCCCATTCAGTGACTTCTTCTGTCATGTCATCTTTCTCTCCAACCTTTTTTCCTACTTTTTGAGTCTCTCCCTCCGGTGGACCAAAATACCTTCCACTCCTAGTGATTTCACCAGTCATGACCACCTTCGATACTTGAACCTCAGGGACCTCCCCCGTTGCTTCAACCTTAATCTCATAACTGCATGGGACATTATGTGTGCTCTCATAGGTGAAGGGCTAAGGCTTTCTCACCCTAAGAGTTACTCTCTCAGGACTTGAATCTTTGAGTAATGGGACTCTGAGTGTGACCTTTTAAACCATATCAACTTCTTCACCATCTGATTCAACCCTTCTCGCTTGAATGACCCCAAGATTTAGCAAGACTTGCACCCTCGCCTTATATCCCCAACAATCCTCTATGGAGTGTCCTACCTGGCCATGATGATAATCGCAATGAGATTCCGGATCTCGGCCCCTCTCATCATATACATTCGTGGCTGGTGCTACTACGTTATAATCAGTCCTCCTCAAAGCATCAAAGAGGTGTTGCATTGACATTTTCAAGTCACACACCCTCCTTACTTGCAATATATCCACATCAACACATTTACCCCCGGATTGTGGTTTGGGATCAGATTCTTACAGATATCTGGTCAAGCATCATCCTCAAACTCAAGCTTCCCACAGGCAATGAGTTTTCTTACCGCCAATTTAAACAGCTCATAGTCCTCAATGGAGTGTCCCGCCACATCCATTTAATAACTACATGTGCGATTTGCATCGTACCAAGAAGGCAAGTTGCCGTCAAAAGGCTGGACAAGGTATGGTGCTAATAGGCGACGGTCCACTAAATGGTGGAACAATTCAGCATTGGATATAGCAAGTTTTGGAAAAGCGGGTAGGTTAGGGAAAAATGTATTTTGGTAGCGATTTGTTTGGGCTTGTGTGTTGATGGGTGCATGGCGATTTGATTGGTATAGAAGGTTGGTATGGTTGTATAAATATGGTCGGGACTGGTTGGTGTATTATGGGCGAGTGTAATTATAGGGTTATGGGACATTGTTTACTTGGTAGGCTAGTGTTTGATCATAAGATGTGGGTTGGGACCTCCATTGTTGTTGATGTACCTGATTCATCTCATTCTCATTTTTCCTTGACGACACATTCTTTTTAGTAGCGTTTCCATCCTCCTCACCTAGTGATAACTTTCCAGCCTTTGTCAACATCTCAATCCTGTCACCGACATCCATTAGCTCTCGGAAATCTTTGTATGCAACCCCTGCCATTATTCCGATGTAAAGAGCCCCCAAGGTTCCCATAAAATACGAGCACATTTCTGGCATGGTCATTTTGGGCTGCACCTATACTGCCAAACCCCTCCACCTCGTTGCATACTCTCTAAAGGACTCCGCCTTCTTCTTCTGCATTGCCCCAATTTGCTCACACGTCGTAGCCAATTCTACATTAAACTTATACAGATCCATGAACAAGTCTGGAAGCTCAGTCCATCTAGAGATGTGACTCAAGTCTAGCTTTAAGTACCAGTCCAGTGTTGGGCCAGTCAGAATCTCGTGGAAAAAGCAAATGAAGAAACCGTCCTCCTTTGACCATATGGCCATCTTTGTAGCATAACTTACTAGATAGAATCGTGGGTTGCCACTTCCATCCAACTTGGAGAAATCTGGTACCCTGAGATCCTTCGGGATCACAAACATTAGTGGCATGACATAATTCTTCAATTCGAAGGGACCCCCCCCCCCCCGAATATTCTTTAGTTCCTCTTCTACCTTCGCCATCCACTCCTCATACGTCTTGTTCCCTTCCTCATTTGGCGGACCGAACATGTCTTTAAGGCTGTTCAAAACGAGGCATGTTGGAGCCTTCTCCCTCTTGTCGGGCATTTCCAATGGGACGGTATCCTCCCCCAATCGGGGGAGCATCCTCTTATTTCCCACAAGCGCTCGCTCCTCCTTGGTTGCTAGAAGGGCGAGAACATTCTTGATATCCTTCAACGAGTCTTCCATCTTGCTCTGCGCCTGAGCCATTTCATCCATCTTCTCTTTTACCTCGTCAATTTCCAATCCAAAATTCCTCTCAGTGCTTGCGAAGTTAGTGTCCATCCTTGCTCGTGATCTGGTGTTATAAGAGTGACTCCGAGAATGCGCAATGGTTCCTAGTGAAAGTCCTGCATTTCTTTTTCAAAAATTCATTAAGTCATTGTTTCTTAAGATCAACTTATATAAGATTAGTTCCTTTTATCTAACGATGAAATGTTCGTACAACGCTTGACGACCATCCTGCAACTGTCTTATAAGGTTATAACCCCATTAGATCATGTTGTGGTTAATGACAACCATAGAAAGAGCACAAAGGGCTCCATAGTATGATTGCATTTTTGAGCTTCGTGTTAGTAATGCTATCTTCAGGCTTGCGTTCTGTGTGGTTTGAATTCAAAATTTGTGTTACAATATATCATCATAAGGGAGAATTACAGGGATTTTTAGGGAAACAAAACAAGTAAAATGGACTTCATTCAATGTTTTTTTCTTTTCATTTATCATTTTTTGAAAGGAGAGAGATTACAATATCTTTTTTTTTCTCTCTCTCCTTTTTACACAAAATCAAATAGTTCATTCTAATCATCTAGAACAATGACATCTTCCTCTGAGTATTCTTCCTCTAGGTCTTCCTTCATGAACGTTGGCTCATCCTTTGGCTCAGGGTTCAACCACCCCATGGATTCCCTCCAATATTTGACTCCTTGGGTTGTATTCTGATAGTCATTGAAGTAAGCCTTGATCTTCGCCGACAATTTGACCCCCACTTTTACACTTTCCTTGTACATAACATCGAAATCTTGGGGCCAATCATAGCTAATAGTCTCCCGATATCCCAGCAGAGATATTGATCTATGCCTCCACATTTATTTACACCTCTCGACCTTTTCTGTGGCCCTCCTGATTTCTTCCAACTCTTTCTGCTTGTCCTCTTCTTTCCAACCAAGTTTGAGACCCATAGTATTGCACTTGGATTCTAGCTCATTCGTCCTTTGCTTGTATCATTTCGTTTTGCCCTTAGATTTGGATAAAGTATTCTGGTACTCATCCCTATTTTGTTGCACTTCTTGCAAATGTGAGACTTGTTCTGTCAAATGAGCGACTTGGTCTTGTCCCATAACGGTTTGTTGTTGGCTTGATCTGAGATCTCTTTCGAGCTCGGCAATCCTCGCATCTCTGAGATGGATAACACTCTTGAAACCCCTTAACTCGTCATTCAACTCAACACATTTGTAGAGTCTATTTCCATAACTCACCTATGGGCTTCCAATTGCTCTTTCAGTTTACAGATCTCGACGGATGCTTCAGTTTTGGGCTTTTTAAGAGTGGCTGGAACAAATGCTTCATTTTCTATTTTTAACTCCTTTTCCAGCTTCTCAATATCGTGGTTTTTTCTTATTATTTCGATATGAGCATTTGCCTCTTGCTATCAACAATGTTCACTTGCTCCCAGAGGGTTTCTATAATACCTTCAAGCTCTTTCTCCCTTGAGGATAAGTTCTCATCTCTTAGCAAAGGTGGTGAGATGGTTACCTTTCCGACCATGGCCGCTCTCCAACTATCGCACTCAGGTGTGCTTCGGACTCGTGCCGCCCCTCATTGTTGATCCTCTCTGATGAAAAGATTGTCCCAAGCTTCCTTGACTTTCCTTATTAACTCATCATCATACTCATAGAGGCGTATGACACTCCTGGGTTCATCACTTGGTTTAATCGGCATTCGTCCAAGTTGTCGCAATACCAATTCCGATGTGTAGAAAAAGCATCCACCGGTGCTCGGTAGTGGAACATTGTTGTACGAACTCATCAGGTTATCATGCTCTTTTGCGGACACCAGTAACACATCCACCTGTATTCATTTGGTACAAGATGCTCAAGAGTAACCATTCACTGATCCACTACCTTTTCCTCAAGTGTAATGTTGTTAAAATCCATCAAAACACAGTTGACGAGGGCCTGATACTTGATAGCATGCACTTGTGTGGCCACCCATACATACAATAAGTGAGTACAACAATAGATTTTAAGGACCCCCTTCTTATGACAATTGGATAGGCAATGAATGTATCTCCTAGGATTGTTGGAATGGGGTCAGACTTCCATTTGAATACCTTGTAAAACACTTTCACAGCCTTGTACCCGACTGATCCATGAATGGAAAGGAACAACATCAACCTGTAAATGAGAAGGGCCAAGACAAGCTTGACAACTGCCCAATTTCCTTGATCCGTTGATTTTTGCAAGTGACGCTCCAAAGCACTTTGTAGCCAACCCTGATGGCCCATTCTCTCTACTTGATCCATAGGAGTCAATCCAATAATTTTCTTGACTGCGTCAACTGGAGTTTCACCACCCGTGATTTAGATTCCATGACCCCTCCGAACCAAAAGTAATTGTTGATATTCTTCTATCATTGGGACTGTGTCTAGATGAGGTAGCTGGAAAACACATAGGTTGTTATGCTAGAATTGAGTCAGCGTGTTGAGGGCCACAACATTGATATCAAAAAACAACAGGTCGTACAATTTCCTGTATTCTTCCAAGAACTCAACTTGAACTTCAGATGGAATCTTCTCAGCTAATACCCTGAGGCTATCAAGTCTGGCTACCTTGAAATCAGTCTTTACCCATTTCTTGACCTTAGTATTACTAGCACTAGGCTGCATATCCATGGCCTCTGACTGTGCAGAACAAGACATTGTTGGTTAAGGATCCTAAAAAAATATAAGACGAAGTCAGTTTTTCTCTACGTACGCGTAAATGATGCATATATTGACTTGATCAATGAGAGATGCATATGCATGACGAGTAAATGTGTTCTCTTCCCTTTTTTATGCATGACATGCTTGTAAGTATTTTTTATGACACACATTTTTTATATGCATGATATGTATGATAATGATACACATAAAAAGATTTGAATGCATGATATGCATGAAGTGATTTCTTTTTATTTTTTAATGTTTGACATGCAAACACATGAAGTAAAAGATTTTTATTTTATTTGTTTACGAATGCATAGTATGCATGTGGATGAAACGATTATATTTTAAAAGCCTTCCATCGTGGCATAAGGTTACCAAAGTGCAGTGGTACCCTAATTCACTCAGGCTTGTGTGACGGTGAGTCACTAATGATTGCGAGATAAAAGTTTTCTGACCTTTTTCCGAGTAGTAAAATATAGTAAACAAAATGTATACCCTCGTGTCCTACATAAAGGTGTTTGATCCTACAAGGTTTGTTGGGTCTAAAAGGCCAAACCCTAGGGTGAACTTCTAATGTCCATATATGCAAAATTTGGTGGTATATTAGACTTCCTCTAGGTCCCCAGACTACCGTCACTAGTGGAAACTGATGACCCATATATCACGAATATGACACGAAGATGTACGAAACACCAAGGGGGCCATATTCATAATAATCAGTAAAAATCTGAGTGATACATCAGCGCAATATCGAAATATGCACAAAGGCCCAATGACGATAAGACAATGCATCACTAGCAATAGGTGAATAGGCTCGGTAGACGGCTGAGGTAACAATGCATGAATAGTGAAGTGTGTGTGGGAGTTTAGAAACCTCAACAAAAATAATGCATAAAAACCCCAACAATAACCCAAAACGTGTACATAACATCAAAACACCAACTACATATAGAAGGGTTATTTACAAATAATATTAAATAAAAACGACAACAAAAATAAAATAAAATGAAACGATGAAATTAAAATAATGAACTAAATATCCACACAATTAATCTTAAAAGGCATGACTCTCAACTATCCCTAATGGAGACGTCATGTTGTCGTTACCCCACTTTTGTAGGCGCGACGAGATATATGCAAATAAATGCAATGGAGTCGTCATCGATATTTTTTAGAGGGAAAACATGAAAAACCAAAATTTGAAAATATGATTGATTTACTCCAAAAATAGAAGTTTAGTTCGGTAGTTGGTTATGGATGAAGAATGTGTTAGGAACCTCATATCGCCTGTTATAAAAATGGTACTTAGATCAGTTATGTGGATATTCGTTTAAGACATTAATTTTACCTTCACATTATTACACGGAAAGAAAGGCAAAGAAAGAGATTTATTTATTTTTTTATGTCTGACATGGAAATCTGCTCCTACGTATCTCTAGCTACAATAAAGAAATCAGGGCTACGTAGTTCTTTTGAAAATAAGTTTTTTAGTGATATATTTTTATTTTTTTATTTTTTATTTTTATTATGAAATTAACAACATGAAGTAGTGCGACAAGGCACTAGGCCTATAGTGGGCTACCTCATTTTGCTTTAAATTTTTTTTATTTAAAATGTATTTACAACATAAGGTAACACGACAAGACACTATATCTATAGTGGGTTACCTCACATTGTTGTTAAAATTTGTTTAAAGACAATTTACAACATGAGATAACGCGACAAGACACTAGGTCTATAGTGGGTTATCTCACATTGCTTTTAAATTTGTTTAAAGAGAATTTACAACTTGAGGTAATGCGACAAGACACTAGGTCTATAGTGGGTTACCTCACATTGTTTTTTAAAAATTAATTAAAGAGAATTTACAACATGAGGTAACATGACAAGACACTAGGTCTATAGTGGGTTATCACACATTCCTTTTAAAGTTATTTGAAAAGAATTTACAACATAAGGTATCGCGACAAGACACTAGCTCTATAGTGGGTTACCTCACATTCCTTTTTAAAAATTATTAAAGAGAATTTATAACATGAGGTACATTGCTTCTTTATTGAATTAATATATATATCATCGAGCCGAGAACATTGATGTTAAACCACGATAAGGATAACACTGATTTTGAACCATGCAATATTTAATAAAAACGACTAAAAGCTAATGAAAACAAAACAAAATTAACAAAAATTAAATAAAAAAAGATCAGGAAAATGGGTCAGAACAGCGGGGATGAACACTGTTCATCATCTCCATTCATGCTACCGGTGCCAAAGATAGAGACACCGTCGGAGGAGACGCCGGAGTGGCGGTTTGGATGATGACTGAACACCATGGCTGCAAGCTTTATGCATAGAACCTTGTTTATTTTAAAGCTAATGTAATCATGGTAGAACATACATACATACACCAATAAATATATGAACAGTAACGAAATAGAGAATAAAGAAAGGAACCTATTAGAATGCTTGGAGGGTTGGAGGAACGAAGACGAAGAAGAAGAAGAAGAACTTAGTGAAATTTTCTTGTTTATTGTTTTTTTCTCCTCTTCAAACTTGGGTTGCCTCTTTTTCTCTTAATAGGTTTTATGCCTCTTTTTGAATTTCTGATTAGGGTTAGGGTAGTTGCTAAGTTAGGCTTATAATGAGGAGTGAGGATTAGGGTTATGGGTGGGCTAGGGTCAAAAAAAATTGAAGTTAAAATTTAATTATTAAGTATTTTTCTGACCAACCACAAGCTCATGGCACATGGAGTGACACAAACTGTGGGACATCATATTGCTCCCCGTTGCCATAGTGTTTGAAATTCAAATTTCCCTCCTTTTTGCTTTGAAATATTTTACCCCAGTCAAAATTGGATATTTACGCACATCAACCACAAAATACATAAAAAATTCACATTTCATAATCACTCTTTCAAGTTTCAATACATATAAGAAACAAAGTGATCTCCTAAAGAATATTCATTTCATTGGTCATCATCCAATTTTCCACTTATAGCACGTATAAATAAAAAAAATGCAGTAATTTTATCATTATTGTTTATGTATTTTGTTCCTGAAAGAAACGTAGAAAAATCTAAAGATATAAAGATAATTGAAGAAGGAAGATAAGAGTAATTTATAAAAGTGCACTTGTTGTTGATGACTTGTTATTACATGATATGTTTTTATCATTTCAACCTTGTAAATCTCTGAGATACCAATGAAATACAATGTTTAAAAATAGTGAATACTAAAAACTATACTAAAGACAAAATATTCATATAGAAATTATTCCAAGTTGAAACCTTCCCATACATTCGGATGAGAACTTCACTCCAACTCGTGAGTACGTGTCCAAACCCATTTAATTTACTCTAAGATAGAAGAAAGGGGAATGAGGTTTCATAGAATGTGACATTTCTTGAAATAAAAATTTCATTGGATTGTAAGTCATATAGAATGAATACCTTTGGTCCATCTTTGAAGCCAATAAAAGCAGCCTTCCTAGCTTTAGGATGGAATTTGGTTCTTCCTAAGGGACTTGGGCTGGCAAAGGCTAAGCATCCAAAGATTCTTAGGTGTTCAACAGAAGGCAATTGGTTGTGGAGTAATTGGTAGGAACTATTATTCTTGAAGAGTGGTGTAGGGAGTTTATTTTTTAAATAGACAGCATGCATAACAACAAAATTTCAAAGGGTAGTTGGCAAATTTGATTCAAAGTGGAGAGCCCTTGACACATTCAGAATATGTTGATGGTTCCTTTCAACAATGTCATTTTGCTGTGGGGCTTCCATACAGCTTCTTTGATGTATTATTCTTTTAGAAGAAAGGAAGACATGCATGAGGAATTCAACCTCATTGTCACTTCTCAGACATTTTAACTTGGTATCAAATTGAGTCTCTATGTAAGATAGAAAGTGGATAATATTCTGTCTAGTTTTAGACCTAGTTTTCATGAAAACAACCCAAGTAAAACGATTATAACCATCTACCAAAGTTAGAAAATATTTATGACCATAAACAGTTGGAGTGAATATGGACCACATATATCAGCATGCAACAATTCAAAAATCTTAGAAGAAGAAGTTGTACTAACAGGAAATGGCAATTTCTTATGTTTAGAAAAGTGACAAACAACGTCACATGGTAAAAGTTTAGCATGCTATTTGGGAAGAAAAGGAAATTGTGCAGCTAGGATATACAAAATAGGCTGTGGAATATGTCCAAGGTGCATATGCCATAGTGTATTAATACCAAAGTGATTAGTAGAGCTATGTAAACTAAAACTATTGGAATCATATTCAATAGGTTTCTCTAGATTGATCACAAATAAACCTTGATTTGCTCCAGCTGAACCAATCATATGTTTGGAATTATTCTGCAAGATAGTGCAAGAATTTTGAGAGAATATCAAATAGCATTGTGAGTTATGCATTAACTTATTGACAGATATTAAGTTAACATGAAATTCAGGGATAAATACCACATTAGTTTGTAATAGAGTATGAGTAAGTCTTATAATTCCTGCAATGGAAGTAGATACTTTGATGTCATTTGGAAAGGTATAAGCATTGGAGAAATGGTTTGTTGACTGGTAAAGTTCCTTGAATCAAATATAATGTGGTCAGTAACACATGTATCTAAAAGCCACTGTAAAGAAAGATTACTTGAAGATGATGCAGGCAAGGTTGTATTTATAGTAGAGTTGGTAGTATGAGTGGAAGCATTCTTGGACTAGTGAATGAGGTTCAGTAGGTCCTTGAATTGCTCTTTTGTAAAAGTTTATTCACTGTGTTGAGCTTCATCATAACCTTGAGGATCTACTTGTGCATTAAGAGGAAAACCTGCAGTGTTGTTGATCATTTTCCCAGGCTATGAAGATTGGTATCCTGGAGGATACCTATGCTTGAGATAGCAAGTCTCAATTGTATTATTGGTTCTTTCACAAAAAAGTGTAGAATCCATTTCTCTGGCCTCTATCAGTCCCACCGAATCAGCCATTTCTTCCTCTAGAAGATGGGTTACCCTTTCCTATGAAGTTAGAAAGAATAGAATTTCCATTTCTACTTCTGTATTGGTTGATTTGTTGGCTACTTTCTGATAGGATCTTGGATTCAGGTTCAAGGTATGAGGGATGCTCAAATTGTCTTTCTTGTTGTATAACCATAGAGAACACCTTACTAATTGGTGGAAGGGGTTCTAGGAGCATAATTTATGATCTTACTTGAGAATATTGCTCATTCAATCCCTTTAGAAACCTAATAACATTATCATGTTCTTTGTATACAACATACTTGCATGTAGCAATGGGCCTAAAGGTTTCAATTTCCTCCCATATGGTCTTTCATTGAGTGTAGAAATCAGAAATGTTGAGATTACCTTGGTGTAGCCTAGGGAATTCTTCTTGTAATTCTGTCACACGTAATATAACACCTTTAGAATACATTTCCCGTATATCTTTCCAAACTCCGGCAACAGAATCCATCAAAATGATGGACTTGACAATTGATTCTTGAAGTGAATGTTGGAGCCATGACAATACTATGTTGGTGCACCTTACCATGGTCTGTACAGATTATCATCCATTGATGGCTTAGAGAAACTTCCATTGATGAACTCTATCTTATTCTTAGAATCCAATGCAAGAACCATTCCTCTTGCCCATGAGTGATAGTTTTTCCCATTCAGCAAGGGGCTAACAAGAACAAGTGTAGGATTTTCATTTCAAACTAGAAAGAATGGATTTGAAGGATTGGAGTTGTAATCACTATAGTCATTATGAGTTGAGACATGGTGAAGCAATTTCTTCAAATGAAGAGAAGGAAGATGTAGAAGATGGATATTTTAAGATTCCGTAAGGAAAAGAAATGGTAGAGACGAATCAAAGTAAAATTTGCTCTTATACTATCTTGGATTTACAACTCAATATTGAGCAGAGAAAAGACAAAAGAATAAAGGAACTTTCACTTATGTATTTCATCAAAACGTGTTTACAAAAGGAAGAAGAAGACACTTTAAATACACTAACTATCACTTCCCTAAAATACCCAACTAACAATAACAGAAAAATAGAAAATAGCTAAAAGGAGAGTTGAGCCTTAAGAGGAAAAAGCCCAATAACTAAAACAGAAAACAAAGCCTAAATAAAGCAATACACTAATAACTAAGACTACAAAGTGATGAATAGAATTACTAATACAACATAATAATTAAAACTAATCTTCTAACAAAGTGATCTCCTAAAGAATATTCATTTCACTAGTCCTCAACCAACTTTCCATTTACAGGAGCATATAAATACAAAAAATGAAGTAATTTTATCATTATTGTTTATGCATTTTGTTCTTGAAAAAAACACAGAAAAACTTAAGATAGAAAGAGAATTGGAGAAGGTGTTAGGTATCAGTGGCGAAATACACCTAGAAGGGGGGTTCAATAGGTGTGGCGAAGCTCAAGTTCCACTTTTTAGGTTTTTACACACTTGCTAAAAAATACCCACTTAATCGATTAACAACTGGTCTTAATCGATTAACCAATAACAGAAATAGAATGATCAGAATAACAAGTTGCACGGTTATTAACAAATACACAAAAAAATATACAACAGATACTTTTGTGCAAGATTCACAAGAACATAGCAAGGAACAACTTTTCAAAATATTAGCTCCAAACACGCATTAAAACATATTGAAATAAAAAAGAGAAAATGATAGAAAAGATTGCACAGAGATTTTATCCTGGTTCATTTTGCTGTCCATTGCAAAACTACATCCAGTCATACCCTCTGATTTGGGAGATTTTCCTTCTTCACTATGAAACACAATGTACGTTACATACACGCTTCCAAATACAAAACTTGAACGCTCCCTTCTTGGAACCCAAAGAACTTCGGCACCCTTGGTTTGACCTTTCCCAAAACCGCCTCCAAAGAAAACCTTTCTTATGCGATTCGGCCACAGCCAAGGTATCGCTCTTTATCCCAAGACCTCTA
>NC_032024.1:8747338-8747564 GCF_001865875.1 Lupinus angustifolius
CAATCCTTTTACAATAATGCTTTGAGTTATGAATGAGTACTTAATACTCGGATATTACAATGAATATCAAAGTCTAAAACCTAAGCAAGAACTTCATAAGACGTCCTAGTCTAATATTAATGTTCATGCATGAGGTTTCTGAAAATATGCAATCAAAAAGATCTATCTCTTTTTCTTTCAAGAATATGCAAGAAAGCTTTTGAAAGAAACATGCAAGATGAATGTG
>NC_032024.1:8747664-8750182 GCF_001865875.1 Lupinus angustifolius
GCATGATCTAAACTTTCTCCAAATTCAACATTTTCTTAATAGATTCTAACAATGATGATCTATATCTATTCTCTTGTGTTTTTCTCTCTTTTTCTCCATAGTCGTTTATGCAATTAAGCCAGTATTTATACAAAACAAAATTTGGCTCTCAAAAACGGTTTTTCAGTTATGATGTTAAAACAGCAGAAAAACACTTACATTAATCGATTAACGGGTTACCTTAATCGATTAACGAGTGTAAAAATTCACTTGTTAATGTATGGTAAACTCCCTATATGATACATGCTCATGAAATACATGATTTAAAAAATATAATATCTTTAATGCATAAGATCAATGTATATAAATGCATGAACCTAATTATCATCTAGATGATGTCTCATTTTAGTGGATTAATTACTTTATTAAGTCTTGTGAGACTCATACCTAGGTTTACCTAACCTAGACTCAATATCTATGACAAGCATCTTAGACTTCTAAAATGATAATAAAGAATAATAACATAAGTCTAATAAGACACCGCTTAATAAGACTCCACTTGAGCCCTCGGCATGTTGATAGTTGAGCCATCTTCAAGCTTTAGTTAATTCCTTGTCTTCATCAAAACATAGGCAAACATTGCTAATGCAATCCTTGATGCTTTGCACTTTCAATCTCCCCATTTTTTATGATGACAAGCACTTCATCAAAAATCTTCAATTTGTTGATGGATAAGCTTGATGATGTTGTACATTTGCATAATGGTTGTGACTTCAAAGTTGAAAGCACTTTGCTCCCCTTTAGGTAAGCAATGTTTCTCCCCCTACAAATAACATCAAACACAACAAGCAACCTTTCTCCCCCTTTTGACATTATCAAAAAGATACGAATATTCAATTCTAGTCAAAAGTCAGAAGAGTTATAGCAATTTATTTTTAAAAAAGAACTGCAATTATTAGCATAGGCAATAACCAGTTTGAGAAGCTTAAACAGATGCACATTTATACATCATTTAATCGATTAACAGTATGTCTTAATCAATTAAATGGACATCAGATAGCAGCAGAACAGTTTGAATGGCATGAAGGGTTATGCAGAAGTAAATTAAGCATGGAATGATTACGTATTTAATATCTTTGAGCAGTTTGCAATAAGCATAATCATTCAATATAATCACATATATCAATCATGATCAAGATCCAGTTAAAACAGAGTAAGGTGCTACATGCAACATAATTAACCATTTAAGCATGACATATCCATTATGTAAACATTTAAGACATGGAATGATTGAACATATATGTATGTCATTTGTTAGATGATACCATTTATTAGATGTCATTATCACCACTTGTTAGTATCACTTGTTAGATGATACCACTTGTTAGCACTTTGTTAGGCACTTTTCATTTTAAAGCATATTTCAATCATTCAATTATACTACATAATTAAGACATGTTCAAGATTCATGCAAAAACAAATTCTATTTAACATAATTACCAAGGTTCAACATAGTTACAAAATGTTAAAAGATGGTACAACTATAACCATAAGATGTACTTGACTCAAAAATATAGACGTAAGCCACAAAACAAACAGGAATTAACTTTAAAAAAACATTGAGCTCAGGTAATCGATTATCAAAAAATTTAATCGATTAAAATGATTTATTTCAGAAAGCTTTAGCTATTGGAACTCATTTAATCGATTAAATGGAGGAGTTAATCGATTAACGACATAAAGTTGACAGTTTTAAGTACGATTTTGAGCTTACTGAGAAATAATTTTGTAACCTTGTTAATATACTTACCTTTCTTACCCTTTGGAGATAGGTCAAGATTACCACTTGTTTGTAATACCACTTGTGATACTACTTGTTAGGTGATACTAGATGAAACGTTTGATGATATGATATTTGAATGGTTTATTTGATATTCAAAATGCGATGCTCCCCTTTCATTGTTCTTCTCTTTATCTTTTCCCCCTCAATTATTCAGAGAAGTACTTTTGGTAGGTAGCATAGTGCGGAAGCTCATTCAAAAATCTTTGTCATTAACTTTTCTCCTTAATAACCTTGATCTACTCACCAACCTTGTGCCTAGAACTTCTTTTGTTGATTTATCCCTTGATGCTCAAATGTCCTTTGGCACACCTACAAACACAAATCATGTGTCTCTTTCGGGTACCCAAGTTATTTTGGGCCCCTTCTTGTTAGTAACTAAGGGATCTTGCCCTTTCGTTACCCCAAACATATTTGCCACTTGGCACACCAAATTTTCTAATAAAGCATGTAGTGCATGTGTGACCATGTGTACCACAATAGAAACAAGTAGGCATGTTATTATTTGACTTCTTATGCATATGAACTACTGGATTTCTATATGGTCTTTTCTTAGGTTCAGGTTTATATCCAATTCCAGTTCGGTTACCAACGTTTCTTGTATTAGCAAGCAATGTGTTGAGGTTTTCTTGACTATATGTGAGCTTTGAGAGTTTTTGTTTTAAAACAGAATTTTCAGCATTTAAATTCTCACAATTA
>NC_032024.1:8750282-8811527 GCF_001865875.1 Lupinus angustifolius
AATAATTTTCTTTAACTCCTCATGCATTTCGACATAAGCTGCATATAATTCATCGTATGGAGGAGAGTCATTTGAGCATGATGAAGTATAGGAATGTACCTCAATAGTATTATCTTCATCACTAGATGTGCCCTTCTCATGCACTTTTGTTATAAGGCATACCTTTGAGTTTATCTCCTCATCAGATGAGCTTGAAGTCGAATCTTTCTTGGAATCGTTCCAAACAATGTATGCTTCTTTTGACTTTGACATTCGAGAGTTGCTCTTCTTGTTTGAGTTCTTCGCTTCTTTCTTGATATTCTTGATCCCTCCTTTCTTCTTGAGATACTTCTTGAATTCTTCAAATAGGAGAGTTAAGTCTTCATCGGAATCAGAATCAGAATCTGAACTAGAATCCTCACTTTCTTGATCTTCTTGAAATCTTGTAGCTTTGAGTGTGATTTTGGTCTTGTTTGATTCTTCATTCAAAGTCAAACGCCCTAACTCCATTTCATGTTCTTGGAGTTTCCCAAACAGAGTAGCTAATGGCATGTTGTCTAAGTTCTTTGACACCATTATTGCGGTTACATTTGGTTGCCATTTTCTATCAAGACAACGCAAAACTTTATTAGACAAATCAACATTAATAAAAGTTTTATCAAGGGCGGCTAAATGATTTACAACATGAGTAAAACGTTTTTGCATATTACATATAGATTCATTAGGAAGCATGCGAAATAACTCATACTCATGCGTAAGCGCATTTAGTCTAGCACGTTTAACTTCACTTGTGTCTTCGTGGGTAACTTGTAAAGTATCCCACATTTCTTTTGCATTAAGGCACTGCGAGACTCTAAAGAATTCGTCATAAGATAAGGCCGGAGTAATAATGTTCTTGGCCTTAAGGTCATGTTGGACCTTTCTTATCTCAATATCCGTCCATAAGCCTTTAGGCTTTTCTTTAAACTCGCCATCCACCATATGAAATGGAATGTATGGACCATTGACAACGGAATCCCAAATGTCCGTGTCTATTGCCTCGATATAGACTCTCATGTGAACCTTCCAATAAGTGTAACCTTCGCCACTGAATACGGGAGGGTGGTTGATGGACGTGCCATCACCGCCAAATGGGTTGTTAGAGCCCATATATAGTCCCTCTCGGATCACGCGGATGCGGTTGAGCTAGCACATGTACTAGCTCTGATACCACTTGTTAGGTATCAGTGGCGGAATACACCTAGAAAGGGGGTTGAATAGGTGTGGCGAAGCTTAAGTTCCACTTTTTAGGTTTTCACACACTTGCTGAAAAATGCCCAGTTAATCGATTAACAACTGGTCTTAATCGATTAACGAGTAACAGAAATAGAATGATCAGAACAACAACTTGCACGGTTATTAACAAATACACAAACAGATATACAACAGATACTTTTGTGCAAGATTCACAAGAACATAGCAAGGAACAACTTTGCAAAATATTAGCTCCAAACACGCATTAAAACATATTGAAATATAAAAGAGAAAAGGATATAAAAGATTGCGCAGGGATTTTATCATGGTTCGTTTTTCTGTCCACTGCAAAATTACATCCAGTCCTCCCCTCTGATTTGGAAGATTTTCCTTCTTCACTATGAAACACAATGTACGTTACATACACGCTTCCAAATACAAAACTTGAACGCTCCCTTCTCGGAACCCAAAGAACTTCGGCACCCTTGGTTTGACCTTTCCCAAAATCGCCTCCCAAAAAAACCTTTCTTATGCGATTCGGCCCCAGCCAAGGTATCGCTCTTTATCCCAAGACCTCTAAGTCTTTGTGTGAAGAACATCTTACCTAACCGCAGCTAGGATTTTCCCAATCCTTTTACAACAATGCTTTGAGTTATGAATGAGTACTTAATACTCGGATATTACAATGAATACCAAGGCCGAAAACCTAAGCAAGAACTTCACAAGATTTCCTAGTCTAATATTAATGTTTATGCATGAGGTTTATGAAAATATGCAATCAAAAAGATCTATCTCTTTTTCTTTCAATAAAACACAAGAATATGCAAGAAAGCTTTTCAAAGAAACATGCAATGTGAGTATGAAATCCAAAGCCTTAGCATGATCTAAACTTTCTCCAAATTCAACATTTTCTTAATAGATTCTAACAATGATGATCTATATCTATTCTCTTGTGTTTTTCTCTCTTTTTCTTCATAGTCGTTTACACAATTAAGCCAGTATTTATACAAAACAGAATTTGGCTCTCAAAACGGTTTTTCAGTTATGTTGTTAAAATAGCAGAAAAACACTTACGTTAATCGATTAATGGGTTGCCTTAATCGATTAACCAGTGTAAAAATTCACTTGTTAATGTATGGTAAACTCCCTATATGATACATGCTCATGCAATACATGATTTAATTCCAAAATATAATACCTTTAATGCATAAAATCAATGTATATAAATGCATGAACCTAATTATCATACATTTCTAGATGATGTCTCATTTTAATGGATTGATTACTTTATTAAGTCTTGTGAGACTCACACCTAGGTTTACCTAACCTAGACTCAATATTTATGGCAAGCATCTTAGACTTCTAAAAAGATAATAAAGAATAATAGCATAAGTCTAATAAGACACCACTTAATAAGACACACTTGAGCCCTCGACATGTTGATTGTTGAGACATGTTCAAGCTTTAACTAATTTCTTGTCTTCATCAAAACATAGGCAAACATTGCTAATGCAATCCTTGACGCTTTGCACTTTATGAAGGAAGATAAGGGTGATTTATAAAAGTGAACTTATTATTGATGAGTTGTTATTACATGATATATTTTTATCATTTCAACCTTGTGAATCTCTAAGTTACCAATGAAATACAATATTTAAAAATAGTGAATACTAAAAACTATACTAAAGACAAAATATTCATATTGAAATTATGCCATGTTGAAACCTTCCCACATATTCGGATGAGAACTTCACTACAAGTCGTGAGTATATGTCCAAACTCATTTAAAGGGCAAAATGACTCATTTTGTTTGAATTACCTCATTCAAAGGCGGCGTATAATAAAAACACCCAAATCCCACGTAGGATGGAGAAGACATATACAAAGACTTTATAAGCCTTTAATGTAATCTAAGGAGTGTGCCCCAAAGGGTATAATGAGTTTTGTGGTGGATAACGACTCGCACAAACAAAACCCAAACATGCAAACACGCATACCACCAACTCCTCCATGACCGGCCGGGTCTGGGCAAATAGGCAAGGATTACTCTAGATGTATAAAGTATAATGAATTTAATATATATTTATGTACAGTTAAAGTTTTTTACAAAATTAATATATGATATGTTATTTATTTTTATATTAATCTTAGAGTCAATAATAAATGATGATGATCAACAATATAAAACTTTTATAATTACGTTATATATACTATTTTCTTTATTTAAGAAATGTTTAACTTTCATACATTATCATGAATATATTATATATGGTTGATCTGTATTAGTTTTTTTTTTTTTTTAAATTTAATAATGATTTGAAATAACCCATAGAAAAATAAAGTATGTTTATATTCGTTAAGTTTGTTTGGTTTGTGATTACAAAATCTAAGCTACCATGAGAGAAAGCCATTGTAACAGGTCACGACACTACAGAAACCGTTGGGTTTGTTTGGGTTTAAAGGTTTTTCTGTTCTTCAAATTCTACAACCCTCTAACTCGCCGAGTCGACTCGCTCCAAATTCGGCTTTCTCAATCTTCGTCTCAGGTAAATTCTACTCTCTCCATTCCTCAATTCATGTTTGTATTGAGGTGAATCTGACCTTTGTTCTCATTCTGATTCTTGCCATACCTTTTTTGAATTCGTGTTTACCGAGTTTTATATCTTTTCAATCTCCGGGTTCTGCTACATGCATCAAAACGACGTCATAATGCTCGAACTTGATGTGGTGATGGTGTTATTGATTTTTAATAGTTGCGTTTTGCTGTTTGATTGCTTATGTATTCAGTTATTTTCATTTTCATGGATTTGGTGACTAGGATCAAGATTTTTTTGGGTACATAGCCTCCACCAACTATAGATGAATTTTAGAAAACTGAAAACCTTTCTTGTTCAAAAATCAGTAAAACTTGATTCTTTAACTTATAAAACTGTAATCAACAAGGCATTGGTCTAGTGGTGTAAGACTTATTGGATCCCGAGATAAACCAAAAGGTCAAGGGCTCGATTCCTGGGAGCTACACTTGTTAGGAGGGGCAGCCACAAACCCCAAAATGGATTATTTCCTTACCTATAGAAAACCACATGTAGGAAGTCGTTAATATGTATGGTTATGATGAGAGTTGCTGAATTTTGAACCATAGGCATCTAGTTGAAAAGAGTTCCTTGCATTTGAGCCAAAAATAAAATATGCCATTAAAATCTCTAACCTGCATGAGATAAGAGATAGTTTGTAACTGGTTCTGATAGGAGATAGCATGATAGGGCTGGCCTTGTTTAGCTTGGGCCATATGGATCCAGGAGATTTTTGCATTACAAGTTTTTTTAGATGAGATGAAATTTGTTTGGCAAAGCTGTTTTTGGAGATAAAAATTATATCGGGTTTTTGCAGAAGCTGAAACTTTGAACATTATAATCGTTAAGCTTTCTGATTATTTTGGAATCAATCGTGTATTTTTTTTTTTCATTTTACCCTTACCACCAATCATATGTTATTAATCTAAACATGTAGCTTCTTGCTTGTTTATGTAGTTTACTATATAAAAGTATTTTTTTTTAAAATTGAAAGGAAAAAGGTGATCTTGCAATTGTTTTTGAACAAACATATCCAAATATAAAACTTAATCTATTATAATTGATTTTTGTTAAATTGAATTTACTAATAATCAATTATTGAAATAATTTATTTTCGCAGCTAATTCAAACACAACCTATGTGGTTATTTGTAAAAACTAGCTTCAGCTAGATAATATTCCCTCTTTTGCAATTTATGCTCTTTGAGAAATTTGTCCCTACAAATGATGCAAAGAAGAAACCTATTTCACTTGGTGATGGCAGTAGAGACTCATTACTATGTGCTGTACTTCTATCCAGTACACATGACCTTATCTGGCTGAATCATTTGTTCGATTTATAAATTTTATTACTGATTCCGTTATTTTGTCCTCATTCTACTTCTAAAATTATTGACAGAGTAAAGAATGTAGTTATAATTAGTGAATTACTGTTCCTTATTGATTTATTTCCGTTGTAGTATACCTAATATCCCTATCTTTACCATATCTGGCTCTCCAGTGTGGAATTAATGGAATACACTTCACTTTGTCAGCTTCTAAAGTGATTTTGTTATTCGGAAAGCTATATAGGAAGACATCTCACATTGAAAAAGAAAGAATAAGCCTCGTTCTTTAGGTTATCAGCAGAACACCAGATGTTTACCGTGTACGCCATTATTTCAGTTTAGTTACGATAACATTTATGGATCAATCTTTTCTAGAGAAGCCATATTTGTCGTTCTCATTAAAAACTAGTTACGGTGCACAGCTGGATTTTCTCTTTGTTTTCATATCCTGCTAAAGCCTTCACGTCACTTTTACTTTATGTGCGATCCTTGTGATGGCACATAACTTCATCTTTTTGTTGCTTCTTTTGGTCAAGTGCTAATTCTTGGGATCTTATATCTTAAGCGTCTTTAACTGACTGCTTTTTACTTTTCCCTTTTTTATTTCAGCTACCATCTTTAATTGCAACCTGGTCACACTCCTTGGAACACCTGTCAGCTGAGGTGCAATTTCCTCGCCAGTTGTTTTTTACTTTATTTAAAAATGACACTTAAAGAGTTCCGTGCACGTTATTCATTCTTTCCTGGCATTGGTATTTATAGGCGGTGGAATTTATCTTCTCATATTTGAGATTTTGTTATCTATTCTCCTTTCTTAGTCTGCTCTTCAATTTATACTTGCAGGAAAAGCAAAGGGTGTATCACAATGAAGGCACTGATTCTGGTCGGAGGGTTTGGAACAAGGTTGAGGCCATTGACACTAAGTGTTCCTAAGCCTCTTGTTGATTTTGCCAACAAACCCATGATTCTGCATCAGGTGAGTTTTTCCTAAGTATCTTTTCTTGAAGTCGACATCTTTTATGATATGTTATGAGTACATTAGGGGTAGGATAAGTTTGGCATGTTTATTGACTTAGATAGATAGTGGTCTAATAACCACCATTGAATCTAGCTTAATCTTGCAAAAAAATTGGGTTTTGTAACACTGCTCTCTAGGCATATGATAAGAAAAGCAAGTTCGTTAGTTTTTTTAAATTTAAATCTTGGTGCTAAAACATGACAAAATATTCAATGTCTATTGTTTTTCCATTTTAGTATGTGGAATTATAGATTCTCTCAATTGGAGTAAATTAGATTGCTTTCAATAGTTGTTGCCCCATCATTGGACTGTTTTTTGGTGGATAGAGTGTGGGGTTTCCTGCACTCTTCAGTTGCATCTTCTTCCTCCTTTACTCAGGAAGTCAGAAAATTTGCTCTTGTTTGCTTGAGAAGTCATTTTGAATTTCATTTAGTATTGACTGCCTCCTCTGTGTGTTTTCTGTATGTTGTTGACCTCACCATCCCATTCCAGTCTGTGAGTACGTACTTGTTCGTGTGCATGACTTGAATAAGTATTTATGTGTCCTTTGTATATATGGCTGAATAGACTATTCAAGTTATCTACCTTTCAATTTTAATCATTTTACAGATAGAGGCTCTTAAGGCCATTGGAGTCAATGAAGTGGTTCTAGCTATCAATTACCGACCAGAGGTAAGGATTGTGGCTCTCCTTACCACACCGTATAGTCAATGCTTAGAGATATTTACGTGGACAAAGTCTATTTTATTTTTTACTTTGGTAACACTTCCTCTTGTAGGTGATGTTGAATTTCCTGAAGGAGTTTGAAGCAAAGCTCGGCATCAAAATCACATGTTCTCGAGAAACTGAACCACTGGGAACTGCAGGTCCCTTGGCTCTTGCTAGGGATACACTGATAGATGACTCTGGAGAGCCATTTTTTGTTCTCAACAGTGACGTTATTAGTGAGTACCCACTTAAAGAAATGATTGAATTCCACAAAGCCCATGGTGGAGAGGCTTCCATAATGGTGACAAAGGTAACAGGACTGAATTTATTTATATCGCAAACTTGTGAACTTTATTAACAAGATAGAATATTCAATATCAATTTTTCATGTACTAGGTTGATGAGCCATCAAAATATGGTGTGGTTGTGATGGAGGAGACCACCGGGCAAGTTGAGAAATTTGTGGAGAAACCCAAGTTGTTTGTTGATAACAAAATCAATGCTGGAATCTACCTATTAAACCCCTCAGTTTTGGATCGAATTGAACTAAGGCCCACTTCTATTGAGAAAGAGGTGTTTCCAAGTATCGCAGCAGAGAAAAAGCTGTATGCTATGGTGCTGCCAGGATTCTGGATGGACATTGGACAACCAAGGGACTATATTTCTGGCCTGAGACTCTATTTGGACTCACTGAGGAAAAAGAATTCCTCTAAGTTGGAAAGTGGTCCTCACATTCTGGGGAATGTCATTGTGGATGAGACTGCCAAAATTGGCGAGGAATGTCTTATTGGACCTGATGTTGCAATCGGTCCTGGCTGCATTGTTGAGTCTGGTGTCCGACTCTCACGCTGCACTATAATGCGAGGAGTTCGCATTAAGAAACATGCTTGCATATCCAGCAGTATCATTGGGTGGCATTCCACCGTTGGGCAATGGGCTCGTGTGGAGAATATGACTATCCTCGGAGAAGATGTCCATGTATGTGATGAAATTTACAGCAATGGTGGTGTGGTTTTGCCTCACAAGGAGATCAAGTCAAGCATTCTGAATCCAGAGATAGTCATGTGACATCGGCGTCTTCTTAAATTCTTAGCCTGGGGTTAGGTTGTTGTAACTTGCAAGTTCTTGAGTCTGAATTATGTTTGCTCGTTGCACTTGTGTCATTCTTTTCTTTTTCACTCCAAGCCTCTTCACTTACCTTCATATAGTTCAAGTCAGTTTCGTTTAGAACGAGTGATACCATAATTTACAATGTTGAAAGGTCAGTGTCTTTGTAAAGGGATTAAATATGTTATTCTGTTTCAATGTTGTGCATGTATAGATAGTTAAATTATTAAGTTTCTCTCTAGTTAAGATGTCTTCTGCTGAGAACTACATAACTGGTGAGCCATTGTTACAAACAGAGACATTTGGATATGTAAATTTCTGTATTATGGGGCCCAGAAAGTGTGCCTTTATGTACTTTTCAACTCTTTCAATTTTCTTGCATAAAATGAATAGATTGTTTCCAATCCCCTCACTCTACAAAGAAATCACTGGACGTGATAATTAGCGAGTAATATAAACCTTAAAGATAGTGCATTGATACCCAAAATCTCAAGAAATTACAGGTAAGGTTTCAATGATTGTGCCTCCAAAGATGAAAAGAAAACGTGGAAATAACACCCTTAAGTTTCAAGTCTCCGTTTTCAGTAAGGAGAAAAAATTGTCATGAATTTTTCACATACTTTTCTGGGTCATTATATCTGATTGTATCTCTTTTATATCTGATTTTATCTCTTTTCACATCAAAAATGAAAAAAGATGGTACACGAAATGGATATCATTTTGGAGGCCTTGAAGCTAGTGTCTGGTGCACAACATTATTTTGAAGGGTAGTGTACATAAATCATTTTGAGCAAAGTAAAGGACCTGTATGATCGTCTTTGAATGAGTTAACTGGCTGAAGAAAGAACATGAGTCTATACAAAGTTGAGGCATTGAAGTGAGAAAAAAAGTTACGGGATTAAAGTGGAGAAAGTCGGGAGAGAATCAAAAAGATAAATTAAGGGACCAAAATAACAGTTTTGGCGCCTGTAAAAACCCGATAGGCAATATTCAATATGAAAGTCTGTCTCCTCAGAATACATAAACGTCTAAAGATAAGAATAAAACTAAGGTTGTGCATAATGCAAAAATGTCGATTCACCAGACAACATGATCGTCGGAGGATAACAATGCCACTCATGATGGCAATTTGTGAAGAGGGACATTCAATTTACAGAAGCATCTGAGCTCTTGAGATGCAGTGTTACCTTCTCTGCAATCAATTGTATTTCTTTCACCCTTTCCTGAACTAACTTCTCCAGTTGCTCTTCTTGATTTGTCTGATTGTCATCCAACTGCACCGTACTAGATTCATTAGCTTCTGATCTGAACATGACAAATGACGTCTCCGGATCAAAATCACTTGGAACATCAATAAGCTGTTTCCCAGAGGTACCAGAATCTTTCCCGATGATATCATACTTCACACGGTTGGAAATGATGCTCACAAAGTCGTCCATGTGCTTGTCAGAAGGATTAAGGCCGAGATAGATCAAAACCTCCCAACATTGGAAAAACTGCTTCTTGTTAATTTTCAAACTTTTCCTAACATCCTCAACAGCACTGGAAGGTGGCGTGAGTCGAGGGTTATTTGTTTTCTTTGACAATTTCCCTTGCTTTAGAAGTGAAACAGCAACCTTAACTGAATGCTGGATTGGGTCGAAACGAAGCAGCCGAAGTGTGTCAACACATGTGCGGATATGTTGGAAGTGATCTAAGGGCTCTTCTATAGTAAAGTCAAAAACGTTTTCAGAAATGGCAACTTCATTTAGCACCTCTAGAATGTAACGACCATAACCTTTGTGCTGGTAAGGAGGCAATACAAGTATCTGCAATGCCATAAACAGGTCTAAAAAAAGCTACCAAAATGAAACAATTTGAAGAACTATCAGCTATTAATTGTCTACCAGCTATTACCTGACTAAGTCGCAAACGAGAACTATCAGGGTAGTGGTAAAATCGATATACAGCAGTAAAACCAATCAACCTATATTGAACCTCTCCCTGCAGATCAGTTTCCTTTTGAATTATAAGATACAACTCCCAACACGGATCAGTAACATCAATAGGACTACTACCTATATCACAAATAGTATAGGTAATCAGTTAAATACTAAAGCTGAAATCTAGCTTCATGCAAAATAGGAGTATACATTATCCGATGAAATACCAAATAAGAGAAAATTACCATCAACAAGGAGAAAAACAAGGGGTATTAATCGACTATAAAGATGCCCAGCAGCTATGTCTCCTACCACCATACGAACAGCCTGGTCCGGGAGGTATGCATCAAAATGATAAAATATGCATATGAAGACTAATTAACTTTACTTTTAACGGCTAAAATAAAGCGGATTCAACCTAAATGTAAATTATAACCTCAATGTCAGAAGTAGCTGAATTTGCAAGCCCATTATTAGAATCACCACTGTAACCACTGAAAACTTTGTGCTTCAAAACCTCCCCACTTGAGATGGTTGTTCTGCGAACCAATTAAAGTTGGAATCCAGTCTTAAAAAAAATTAAGATCAACTTTTGATTAATATATTAAAAATGTAAAGACGAGGGTGTGGAGAAATGTTTTAATTCTTTTAGAGTACAAAACTACAAAGAATAATCAAATTAAATATATGATATACAATACCTAACAAAATCCTTATCTGAGGAAAAAGTTTGAAGGAATTCATCTTTGCTCTCAACAAGAGTCTCAGCAAAAATTCTCTGTAGAAAATAACAAACTAAGCCCTAGTCCAATGGGTAAAAGATAGAAGTAATGCTGTCTCACAATGCAAGTTGATGCTAACCTGAAGAGCAGATTTTAGATCTGTGACCCCTTTGCCTCTCTTAAAACAATGAAACAGCATATTTACAGAAAGTGTCAAAGCCATTATCCAAGAAGCAAAGCTAAATAAAATTCTAAACCAACTGGTAAGGTAAAAGGACTTGATCATAATAGTTCCCATTAGTGTGAAAGAATTCAGAACTTACATCAGATGAACTCTGGAACGTTATTTCACCATATGCATGAAAAGATACACTGCTAACCCAGATGGTAATCTGTAAATGAAATGTTAAACAAAACATTGTGCATGTGAAACATTTTAATACAAATATTTCAAAACAATGGATCTCACCTTCAATCCCTCATAACCATAAATTTTTCCATCATCGTCAAAAAATATACTCAAATCCACAGGATCAAGCACAAAACTCTCCGGAGCATGGAATTCCTCTTTGCTTGAAACTGCACAACAATACAAGACATTATGTAAATATGCAGGTCTGTTATAGGCAGACTAACAATTATCTGAACTAGGCGAAGAAAACAAAGATAGAGAGCAAATAATAGCATGACACATAACAAACTTGAACAACCAAAGAATTGTAAATTTTCAAATCCTTATAAAACAAAGCTTGGACGAGTCAAACCCAGATAGCCCAATCGACAAGCTACATCCACAAAAGCACTACATTCTACAAAACCCAGAAATGAGGTGTGTTTGGTTATGATTTAAAAATGATTTTCCAACAACAGCTTTGGCATAAAGATATTTGTGAGAAGCTGAAAAACCTAAAGGGCAGAATTTCATATTCTATTTTCATATAAACATTTAGTAAAGCCCAACCAAAAAAAGATTAACTCTCAGAAGTGAATTTCTTTTATTATTTTTAAGAAATTGCAAATTTTCAAACTTAGAAAACAAAACTTGGAAGAGTCAAGACCATATAACCCAATCTACAACATCAACAAAAGTTCTACCTTTGACAAGACCCAGAAAGAGGGCTCGACTGTTTTAGGCTTGCCAAAAATATATATTTTACAAAACCATTTTTTGCAGAAAACATTTTTGTGAAAATCTGAACAGTTAAGCTTCTCCTAAAAGCAGAATTTCAGCTTATTTTCAAATAAATGTTTTTAGTAAAGTCTAGCCAAACAAACATATACATGCCAATATGTTTTTTGAATACTTTACTAAAAAAGATAGGGTTACACAAACAAACCCATAAACTAATTCCCCAAGCTCAGAACAAAACATAAACGAACTTCACATGCATGATATAAAATAGAAATAAAATAAATCAAAAACATGTCCAAAGGCGCCACCTTTTTCATATAACTGAATCGGTGAAGAGAATAAAAGCATAACAAGAGTACCCAAAAGCGTAGGATTAAAAAATTGAACATACCTAGAAATATTTTGATGCAATCTTTGGGTTCAACACCAGAATCTACAAATGAAACATAAATCACGTGTTTTGGAAATGAATAAAGCTGAAATTCAGAGAAGGGTATGAAAAGGAAAATGTACCAACGGCGGAGAAGGCTACACGACGCCGTTTCTTGGTTTCTTTGCTGAGATCTGAGTCGGAATGGTGATTCTGCTTCTGACCCATTTTCTTGAGAGTGAGAAGTGAGTGAAGGGGTTAGGGTTTTGAAGAGCGGGAAATGAATAAAGGAGGGGAAATTAATTTGGGTATTTTATTGGGGACAAGGACTTTTTCGGTATTTACCTTCTTCTTTTTTAAATCCAAGATATTTACTATTTCAATTTTCAAGGGTAAAAAATCTAAGACATGGGTGTAATTTCACACGTAGTATAAAAGATTTTTAGATGTTGTGTGTGTATATAAAAATATTTTTAGATTAACAAAAAACTTTTCATTGAAAGTATTTTATCTTTTCACAACTACTATTATTGACATTGTTTGTAACACATTGCTTTTTAAGGTTATGGAGATGAAAAAGTAATAATTAATTTTGTTTCCGATGAAAGTAGTAATTAAATGATGCAAACATTTGGTAATCTACTATTTTTAATAAAAATTGTTGGGACTATTGTTATTACTATTATAGACATCTTATATTATTGACACTTAGATTATAAAGGGGTGTATCAATCTTTATATTTATTTTGTTTTTAAATTTATGTATGTACATAAATAACTCTTTTCTATTCACTTCAATTTTGTTTTGTGATTCTGTATTGAATGTACATTATTTTCTTAATGCTTGCTGCAGGGAATTAAGACTTGATGTAGGAATTTTTTTGTTTATTTATGTATAGTATTTTTAATACTTATTCCACGATAATTAATGTTTGCTGATAAACTTATGTTTCTTTCAAACTAGCAGTATACTCGTGCACTTGTACGGGTCGCATATTTATTTATGCATATGCACAAATAATGTACATTTATTTTATAAAGTCAATAAATTATGTATTAAACTATTATATTTTTGTGCTTTCATAATAATTACTTTAAAAGTCATATATAGAATCTTAAACAATTAGGTATTAGAGGAAAAAAATTATATTGATAATGCATAAAAATTAAATCGTAAATTAAACTACATAAAAGAATATTTGATAATTAAACTCTATTTATATTTTATTTTTAGTATTACATTATTTTTATCTATATTTTTCTCATTTGAAAATAGGTATAACACAATGAATATTTGATAATTTTTATAACGTTACATAATTATAAGGAAAGTAGACAAAATGTTAATGTGACAAAAAGTAAAATAAGTGACTTGAGGGCAAAATGTTAGAAAAGTCTTACCCGTGAGTTCATGAAAATTAAATTGTGTTAAATTTTCAATTTCAAATGTGTATAAAATCTTCCCTTTGTAAATTGTTTGAGTGTGTCTATTTTTAGACAATATATAGTTTGTCCAAATGATTATCTTTTATGCATAGTTTAACATCAATGTGCTAATAATTAAGTAAGCTACGACCTATTTAATTGTGATAATTGTGTTTTGTATTATTTGTGTTTTCTAACTTTAGAAGTTTATATATCTGTTTAACTGTGTTATTACTAATTCTCTGGATTGGGATCAAATAATTGTATAAGTTGTATCCATTTTAGTCACGACAACTCAGTTCTAGACTACATATATTTTCTAACTTCATAAATTCATCGTAAATAATTTTGCAATGCTTCTTTTTGTTATAAGTAAAGATAAATTTATTTATTCCCTGTGGTTTGATAAGGATTAGTCTTTTGTTATTGTACATAAGTTTTGATTAAACCTGAAACCTAATTGTTATTATTGCAATGTTAATCATTGTTTTTATTTTGAATTCTTTTTATTATTTTAGATTGAGCATTCATATACTTGCAATATTAACATTAGTTTTTTTAGGGTATATGTACGATATTAACATTTATACATGCATTTGTATAAGCATTGATTTGTTGAAAGTATTTAATTCTAAAATAACTCAATAAATAAAATTTAAATTGTGTTGGATAATATGTCACCTTTATGGCCTCTATATAAAATTATAAATATAATGACTTCTTTTACATCATATTTTTGTTAGGATTACATTTATAAGTATCATATAAAGTTATAAGGATTTTTTAGCATATTTCTCGAATGATTATGTTTTATTTTAGATTAATGTTCATTGTGTATAAATATTTGAAATATATTTTTAGCATTCAAATATCAAATTTTATTTGATTTGATTATGTTTTAGCTAATAATTATTGTATGAAAATAACTCATAAATTAAAGATTCATTTATATTATTTGGAAGATACATTTTTCTATACAACTGTGATATTTTATTATACACATTTTTCTATTAAAACTGTCATTTTTATAATATACATATTTGAATAAATATTTTTATTGTTTGAATTAAGTTTATTCATATGCATTATTAAATTCATATGTTGCAGAGAATTCAATGCATTAACAATGCATTATTATTTACCTTAAAATATTTGATATTTTGAATAATAGTTATTGTGATATTTGCATGAAATGGTTTTTAGAGACTCTATTACACAACATTAAAATTTACCAATATAGTTTATAAATAATTCAAACAAACATAAATCAAATATAGGTTACGTTTGAAAAGAGGATTGAGAATGACTTTTAAAAGTAATTAATTTTGTAATTAGACCAGTTCATTCAATACATCTATAGCCAATTCATATATATAATAGATAGTGGATTGTTGTAATTTTATTCTATAAAAAATGACCACGAACATAAGGTGAAAACGAATGTAGCAGAATAGTTAGGGGTTTATTTCTCTTAAGTCCAAATAAATAATGTAAAACAAACATTAATGACTGAGTAATTAATGTTAATTGTTGAATTAGCCAAACAGTCAAAGTATAAATTTCTAATTTATTGGAAAATTGATTATTCGAAATAAATTGGAGCTAATTAATTCCTCAAGTAAATTCCAAAATATCAATGGTAGAAAACAAAAAATTGAAATATACAATACCTCAATAATTGTAATATATAAATTTTGATTGAAGGTCATGTTAAACCATAACTTTGCAATTTAAAGAAGAAGAAAACTCAAATCATACCAAAAAATTCATAATTTCATGGAAGCATTACAAACACCGTTAATCAAAATTCATTCAAAATTCAAAAATGTGGATTATAAATAATTCAAACAAACATAAATCAAATATATATTACAAATTTACAATGCTAAAAATATATGTATATTTTATGATTGATTTTAATAGATTACACCTAGAAGAAACAATTCATTATTGCAATTAAATCAAATCAAGGATATTGTTTATTCTTAAGCCATAAATACAGGTAGATAATATGATTAAAACGAATAAATTCGTTACAATTCATTGCAAATTCACATACCCCACTACTATTAGACCATCCATCTTCAAACTCTCAGACCCATTTTTAGGGTTTTTTCTTCCTCGTTCCTTATGAGGAATAAGAAATAATAGGTAAAATAGTAAAAAGGGAAAATAATTTATGCACAATTATAGTTGAATAATAAATAGATGAGGTAACATAAGGGAAACTGCTAATCAAATTTCATCATTAATCTTAATCTTAATTAAGATTATTATTGTTTCTTCTCATTCCCTATGTTAAAGGTCAAGGACTACATGTAACTCCTCACCTTATATTTTTTATTATTATATTCATTGCATTTCAAATTATCTTATTCCTTTTTTATTAAATAAAAAACATATTATTTTATAACATGAGAATAGGAAATAACTTTTGAAATTCAAATTTTATTTGATGAACATAGCTCTTCTTTGGACAATTATCACAAATATAGGATATCTAGTTTAGTCTTTTCATCAGACATTTCAATTTATATATAGAAGATATAGTAGACATTAAATATTCTAATAAAAAATCAAATTCATTTGTTGTGCAAAAAAGAATAAAATTGAAGATTTTAACAAGAGGTGCACATAGAGACATAAAACTAACTTGCAAAAAGTCAAACTACAAATGAATAGGTAAAATGATAAGAGCGAGATAAGATAAACAAATAAATAGATTAATAACAATAAACAAACAAATACAATAGTGTAACTCGTAAGTAAATGTATATATTATATTATATATATATATATATATGGAGATCGAGTATATACCATAGTTTTTTAGGGTTTAGTCGTTATTAACTATGAAACTCTTGAAAATCAGACACTAACAAATATGATTGTTGGAAGAACAAATCTACAAAATAATGAAATCGATTAAAACACATCTACAAAATAAATAAATCAATAGAATAATAAACAACAAAAATCAATTAAAACATCTACAAAATAAGAACATATCTACAAAATAAGAAATAACTACACGTGTTTTTGTGATTATGATGACAAAGTAAATTTGATGAATGGAACATTAAATTATAGATATGGGAGAGAAAAATGGTGAAATATGAAACCAAAGGGGGAGAGAAGAAGATGAGGATATGAAAAGATAATGCACAAAGAGAAGTATTTCATATGTGAAAAGGTATGAGTTTATTTCTCTTAAGACCAAATAAATAATATAAAATGTGCATTAATGATGGAGTAGTTAATGTTAATTGTTGAATTTTCTAAACGACCAAATTATCAATTTCTAATTGCTTGACAAAATGATTATTTGAAATAAATTGGATTTAATTGATTCCTTGAGTGAATTTCAAAGTATCAATGATAGAAAACAAAATATTGGAATTTGAACAGATAATCGTAAATTTCACAAAATCAATTCCTAAATGATTGTAATATATGAAATTTGATTGAATGTCATGTTAAACCATAATTTTGCAATTCAAAGTAAAAAAACTCAAATCATACGAATAAATTCATAATTTCATGGAAGCATTAAAACACAGTTAATCAATTAAGGCGTGAATAAAGCAAACTTTATACGTTTCAATTTTCCATGAAAGGGAGAGATGATGATGCTAGGTATCAGTGGCCTAGGAAAACCTAGAAGGGGGGTTGAATAGGTGTAGCGGTTATCGATCACCGCTTCTTGCACCAAAACCCAATTTCTAGAAACAACTCAGTTAATCAATTAACATCTAGTCTTAATCGATTAACACATGCACAGAACAGAATGATCAGATAGGCAGATTGCACAGTTGTCTAAAATCAATTGAATAGAGATAAAACATATATTTTTAAGCACTATTAATAAGCATATGGCAGTGAACAAATATGCAAAATGTTAGCTATAAATTCAAATTGAAACAAGAAGAAAATTAGAGAAGATTCCGGGAGAGAAAAGCGTGCCAAGGTGGATTTTTATCCTGGTTCGTTTGCGGTCCACTGCAAACTACATCCAGGCCTCCCCTTCTGATCTTGAGAGATTTTCTTCTTCACAATATTGAGTAAACGCATGATTTCACACACCAATTCAATTACAAGAACATAGGACGCTTTTTTCTTGAAATCTAGGACCCCTAAACCCTTGGTTTGACTCTACCTTTCGTCTGAGAAAACCTTTCTCGCGAAACAGCCCCAGCCAAGATTTCTTGTCCTCAAATCAAGACCTTCCAGTCTTCGTGAAGAATCCCAATCTCTATGGTGGTACGACACCAAGAAATCAATCCAAAAATACACAAAAAACAGATTAAAACAACAAGGTATTATAAGCACAATAATGCTTGAAATATTACAAGTAAAAGACCTTAAGACTAACCCACTCACTAGTCACTCAAGCGATCAAGAACATGTGAGTTAATAAAAAAAGAAATCAAGGTATCTCTCTATCAATCTTTACAAATAATGCATGAACATGTGAGCAAGATAAGAATGAGCATAAGAAATTGTAAAACAGTATGCAAAACCAGAAATCAATTCCGCATGATAACTCCCTTCTCACACATGCAACTCTCTTGCAAAAACAGAATGAAATATGCTCTCTAAAATCAGCCATATACAATGGAATGCAATGCTACAGTTTTCTGGAAGTTGCCTCCATTTATAGTAAGCAGTTTTGATAGTTGGATTCGTTGCAAACAGTTAAAGGGTTAAAACAGAAATCAGTTATAACAAATAACAGACTTGTTAATCGATTAAGACTACCCGTCAATCGATTAACCAGTGCAACAGAATGAAACAGAAAACAGTTGTAACAGAAACACTGATTTAATAGAAAAGCAGTTAAGTTAATCGATTAAGTCACCACATTAATCGATTAACTAGCCCATTAACATACATGGTTCAAAAGGTAAACTTCTCATATGTTATGCACAACTTCTATACATGTTCTAGCAATTATATTATGCCTAATATGCACATATAACATGTATGATTAATGCATGAACATAAAATTAATTAGATGATATGTCTCATGTATATGATATGACAATTAAGATGGCTTGAGAGACTTGCATATAGGTTCACCTAACCTATACTCACTTACTACGGCACACATCCCATACTACTTAGAATAATGACTCTATTTTATATCCTAGTCTAGATATGACCAAATGAGCATTAGACATGTTGATTGTTGAGTCATCTTCAAACTTAAATAGAACTTTGTCTTCATCAAAATATAGGCAAAACATTGCTAGTGTTATCATTGACACTTTGCACTTTCAGAGGAGAGGGAGGGGTGAAGAAGTATGAAAACTGAAGGGGATAATAATAAAAGGAAATAAAAAATTGTTACAAATTATTCATTCAATCTTTGATTTAAAGTAAACCTTATACATTTTTATAAATTAATAGAAATTTATTTTCTTATCATGAACACAAATAATAGTCGTTAATAAATAATTCTAAATTTTAAAATTAACACATGTAAAGTTAACGAATTTTAAAGTCATTCTTCATAGTTTTAAATATCAATGAACATTAATTTTTATATTAAAAATAATAATAATAATTAACTCTTATTCTTGTTATAGTGAAATGTAGAATTGATAAATTAAGCTTAAAAATTTTAACGTGTTTTTGATGGGCAAATTATTGATGCTAATTAAATGGAATATATAATGAATATATAACGTAAATCAATCATGCATGGTGATTAAACGAAATATATAAGAAATGTAATAATGTAAAATGTAATAAAGTTTATAATAATACTCATTTTTAGAAATTTCTTTTATATTAAAAGTCAATATATTAAGTTTTAAAAATATTTCACATGTAACGTATTTGATGAGTTGTGAAGTAATAAAAAGAAAATAGAGATGTAATAAAGCCTACGATAATGCTCATTTTTAGAAGATTTTTTTAAATTAAAAGTCAATATATTAAACTTAAAAAATATTTTACATGTAACGTGTTTGATGGACTGTGAAGTAATAAAAAGAAAATAAGGATAGTGAATTAAATAAAATTAAGGTATTTGTTCTATAAAGTTATTTTTGCATTTAGAACCACAATTTAACAAAAGTAATGGAGCATATTATTTAATAAAAATTGATTATTATTCAATTGAAACAAAAGATAATAAGTGTTTTTTCATCTTATGTGTGAGGTTGCACACTAAGATGTAATAAGTTTTTTGGAGAGAAAATTTTCATTGAGGTTATGACACATGTCATAGGTGATGTGACAATGCGTTTTTTTGTTATACTAGCAAGTTACTCGTGCATTTGCATGGGACGATAGTTTTTGCCACATGATTAATAACACATATTACATGTGCATTTATGATTAAGAATATGTATGTTGCTCGTGCCTTCACATGGTTAAAACCATATATGTTATCAGTGCATTCATATTGTTAAAAATTATTAATTATATATAAAATCATACGGTCAAACCATACGGTTTAATTGTTTAAATTGGATAAACTTAATTTGGGTCATCTGGTTTAACATTTTGCTCGACTTTCTCAACATTGTTTTTTACACATACATAACATGATATAGTTAGTAGTATCCTATTAATAAAAAAAATCATCAATAAATTTATAATTTCATTATTATTTGATTTTAAAATAAGATTAGTATAAAAATAAATATTATTTAACTCTAAAATAACTACAAACAATATGTTATGATTCATATTATTATTATTATTTTAATATTGCTATAGTAACATTATATTTTAATATTGTATAGGTAATCATATTCCTTTTATTTTTAAATAAATCACATGTCATGAGGGCTTGAGAGATTGACACATGTCATGAGGGAGTTCTTGAGAGATTGACACATGTCATGAGGGACATTTAGTTTTGATGAGAGGTTGACACATGTCATGAAGGCTTGAGAGATTGACCCATGTCATGAGGGAGTTTTTTTTATTATATAGGTAATAGATATAGTAAATAGATTTTATAATCTTTTGTTTCACTCTCTTTTTATGTCAATAGAATCATTACTTCACTCCATTCATTTCAAAATTTGTCGTTTTCTTATTGTCCACCTATATTCAATCTCTCCATTTCCCCATTTTTTTTCTTCCTCAGACTTCTTTCTTCATCCTTCCTTCTTCTCCCTTAAAATTTTTCTTCATCCACATCATAGTTATTTCTTACTAACAAGGTAATATACTATTTTTAATAAGAATTGTTTCGGCTGACGTCATTTACATTATAGACATCTTACATTACTAACATTTGGATTATAAAGGGGTATATTAATCTTTACATTTACTTTATTTTTAAATATATGTACCTAAATAAATCTTTCCTATTCACTTCAACTTTGCTTTGTCAATTTTGTACCAAATGTATATTATTTTTTTAATATACGCTATAGAGAATCTTTTGTTTCTTTATGTATAATATTTTTTTAATACTTGCTGCACGAGAATTAATGTTTGTAGGGAAACTTTTGTTTCTTTCAAATTTTATAATATTTTGTTTCTCTCTCATTATGTTAATAGAATCACTACTTCACTCCATTCATTTCAAATTTTGCCATTTTCTTATGGACCACCATATTCAATCTCCCCCTTTCTCAATTTCTCCATTCTTTTCTTCCTCAAATTTCTTTCTTCATCCTTCCTTCTTCTTCCTCAAAAAAATTTCTTCATCCAAATCATTAATATTTCTTACTAACAAAGTAACATTTTTACTGGACAAGGTAATATTATTTTACTCATTTCTCATCTACTATCTTCTATTATCTTAATAATAATTGATTCGGCTGACATTATTACCATTATAGATATCTTACATTACTGACACTTGGACTATAAAGGGACATATCAGTCTTTACATTTATTTTGATTTTAAATATATGTACATAAAAAAACTTTTTCCTATTCACTACAATTTTGCCTTGTCAATTCTGTACCGAATGTATGTTATTTTTTTAATGCTTGTTGCATGAAATCTTTTGTTTCTTTATGTATAATACAGATTTTTTTTAATACTTACTGCACGAGAATTAATGCTTGCAGTGAAACTTTTATTTCTTTCAAATTTTATAATCTTTTGTTTCTCTCTCTTTATGTCAATAAAATCACTACTTCACTCCCTCCATTTCAAAATTTGTCATTTTCTTATGGTCCACCCATATTCAATGTCTCCCTTTCTCCGTTTATCCACTATCTTCACCATTTTTTCTTCCTCAAAATTCTTTCTTCATCCTTCCTTATTCTCCCTCAAAAAAAATTCTTCATCCAAATCATCGGTATTTCTTACTAAAAATGTCACATTTTTACTGGATAAGGTAACATTGTTTTACTCATTTCTCATATACCATCTTAATAAGAATTACTTGGGCTGACGTTATTACCATTATGGACATCTTATATTACTAACACTTGGATTATAAAGAGGCATATCAGTCTTTACATTTACTTTGTTTTTAAATGTATGTACATAAATAAGTCTTTCCTATTCACTTCACTTGCTTTGTCAATTTTGTAGTGAATGTATATTATTATTTTCAATGCTTGCTGTAGGGGAATTAATGCTTGTTACAATGAATCTTTTGTTTCTTTATGTATGGTTTTTTTAATACTTGTTGCACAAGAATTAATACTTGTAGGGAAACTTTTGTTTCTTTCAAATTTTATAATATTTTGTTTTTCTCTCTCTTTATGTCAATAGAATCACTATTTCACTCCATCCATTTCAAGATTCCCCCTTTTCTCACTCTCCATCCATATTCAATCTCTCCCTTTCTCCATTTCTCCACTATCTTCTCCATTTTTTCTTCCTCGAACTTCATTACTCATCCTTCCTTCTTTTTCCTCAAAAAAATTTCTTCATCCAAATCATCGGTATTTCTTACTAACAAGGTAACATTTTTACTAGACAAGGTAATATTGTTCTACTCATTTCTCATCTACTATCTTAATAAAAATTATTTGGGCTGACATTATTACCATTATAAACATTTTACATTACTGACACTTGGATTATAAAGAGGCATATCAATCTTTACATTTACTTTGTTTTTAAATATATGCACATAAATAACTCTTTCCTATTCACTTCAATTTTGCTTTGTCAATTCTGTACCGAATGTATATTATTTTTTAATGCTTGTTGCATGTAATCTTTATTTCTTTATGTATAATATTTTTTTAATACTTGTTGCACGAGAATTAATGCTTGCATGGAAACTTTTGTTTCTTTCAAATTTTATAATTTTTTGTTTATCTCTCTCTTTATGTCAATAGAATCACTATTTTACTCCACCCATTTCCAAATTTCATTTTTTTCTTATGGTCCATCCATATTCAATCTCTCCATTTCTCCAATATCTTCTCCATTTTTTTCTTCCTCAAACTTCATTATTCATCCTTCCTTCTTTTTCCTCAAAGATTTTTCTTCATTCAAATCATCGGTATTTCTTTCAAACAAGGTAACATTTTTACTGGACAATGTAACATTGTTTCACTCATTTCTCATCTACTATCCTAATAAGAATTGCTTGGGCTGATGTTATTACCATTATAGACATCTTACATTATTGACACTTGGATTATAAAGGGGCATATTAGTCTTTACATTTACTTTGTTTTTAAATATATGTACATAAATAACTCTTTCCTATTCACTTCACTTCATTTGCTTTGTCAATTCTGTACTGAATGTATATTATTTTTTAATGCTTGCTATATGGGAATTAATGCTTGTTGCAGAGAATCTTTTGTTTCTTATGTACAGTATTAGGAATTAATGGAATTAATACTTGTTGTACAAGAATTAATACTTGTTGTACAAGAATTAATACTTGTTGCACAAGAATTAATACTTGCATGGAAACTTTTGTTTCTTTCAAATTTTATAATATACTTGTTGTACAAGAATTAATACTTGCAGGGAAACTTTTGTTTCTTTCAAATTTTATAATATTTTGTTTCTCTCTCTTTATGTCAATAGAATAACTACTTCACTCCATCCATTTCAAAATTTCCCCTTTTCTCACGATCCATCCATATTCAATCTCTCCATTTCTCCACTATCTTCTCCATTTTTTTCTTCCTCAAACTTATTTCTTCATCATTCATTCTTCTTCCTCAAAAAAATTTCTTCATCCAAATTATCACTATTTCTTACTAACAAGGTAACATTTTTACTGGACAAGGTAACATTTTTTTACTCATTACACCTTACTTCAAACTTGTTGGTCTTACTCAGTCTGTTTTGTTTTTTCAAGAAGAGGAAGCCATGGGAATCTTGAGAAAGGAAAAATAAAAAAAACATTTTTTGTTTGTTTTTTGTTTTCCTGAAAGGATCCCTTAGGGGATTTGGTTTGGCAAACCTATCAAAGTGGTTAAATAAATGGAAATGGAGAAAAGGGTGAAGCGTGATTAAGTTAAAGTGCAAGGGTGTTATTGATTTAAAAGAAAAGTGGTTAAGAAGATGTCAAGAGGATGAGGAGATTTTCAAATCCTTTTTTCCTTTCCCTTTTAAAACCTTATAATAAATTTATCATTATGGAATCTAACAATATCCATCACAACCAACAAGATCAACCTCCTCATCCTAAGACCTCATCTTTATATGGATCACTTGGTGGTGGTAGCCATTCTTAGACCCCAAATATTACTTTATAAGTCTCTTATTATACTTTATTGAATACGTTATCTAGTTTTTACATTATGTGTATGAGTTGATTTCTTTACTTTACTATTGCTAATGTTTGTTTCTACTTTTGCTTAAATCTCATGCTATCAATATATGACCTCTTATGTGTTTCAGTCGGTTGTCTTTTGCTTACAACCAGTTCATAAAGTAACTAATGCATTAAAGGTATACTTGGTTTAATTGATAACATATATAAAGGTAGATTTGAGACGTTTTTGTACATATATATGCGGAGAATAGATTCAAAGGATCAAGGCCAATAACTCTGGTATTAATCACAGAGAAGCATTTAATCCTGCTGCAAAGAATGTAAGGACCAAATTAAATATCTGTATATAAATAAATAAATATGTATACTCACTTGATATAACTTAATGAGTGGAAAATATTTCATTTTTAGTTGGCACATTTTCCTCATATTCATTTTGGAATGATGTTGGAGAGTAGCAATAATCATATATATGAAGGTTTATTTGATTATATTAAGGTCTCTGATAAGCATTTGATGTGGATGTTGTTGAACAAATAAAGGATATATACTCCATCATTTCTCACTGCTTAAGTTTAATTTCAGCCTATCAATTAAACAATGTCCCAAGTTGTAAAGAGTTTTAAGGACAATTAACTATTTTAATTTGTTATCATTATCACTGGATAATGTCATTTTGTGATAATGTCAAGCCATAATTTCAAAGCATACATTTTGTGATAATAACATTTTTATTGGGTTTAATTTCAAATTTGGGAATTGCTTAAGTAAGAACTTAGATTTGAAAATACAGCCACCCATAGAGGGAGACATGGATCTTAAGGTATTTTCCAACATTTCCTGTATGCATTCTTCCTTCTCATTATTCTAACTTTCTATTTATTTTCAGTCATCTTTTCATTTTGCCTCCACAATCGGGTTAGTTAACTCTAATTATAATACAATCTTCAACATATTATTTAGTTTTGTTCAATATTCAATCTAATATTTAGATAAATGTAACTATTGTGGCGTTTGGGTTTCTAACTTCCCTTGATCTCTTTGCAAATGATTCTACGAGACAACATGAATTTGCAATTGCATATACTTCTTGCTTCATCAGAGACAACACGATTTTGAATTTAGAAAGTCTTTTCATGAACAAAGGCATATATAATTCCTACATAAAAAAACACAAATGGAATAGAATGATGTTAGGTTCCATTTCCATTATTTGGATAGTTGAAGATAGGATAAAATGGAACCGAATAAATGTTCTTCAATTTCTGGCTCTAAGATGACATTATTATGTGAAGACTGATATTGTTTCTTCTTTTGATGTCATAGACTATTATCTGACATATCAAGATGGGAGGCTAAGGTTCAGAGGCTTGAAGGACAATTGCAAGTCAAAGACATGAAGATAATGAGTGTTACTAGAACACCGAGGATGTGCTTCAAAATATGTTTTTGAGAAGTTTAAACAATTTTTTGATCTTATGTAAAAGAAAAAAATTTGTAACTATTTTTGCCACAAGCACACAACTTCTTTTGTTACAAATTTATGCAATTAGATTTAATTTAATTCTTTATAAGATTTCATTCTTGTGATTGTTGTAGTTGTCTAGGAAGCTAAAAATATTGTAGCTCTCAAGTCCCAAATTGAGAAGTTGCAACAAGAGCGAGATGAATTTCAAAGAATGGTTATCGGTAACCAGGTTAGAAAGTGAATCTACTTTGCTTAATTATTGCTAGGTGATGTTGCAAAACACCAACTTCAAATTGGATGAACCCTGACTCATGTCAATGTGACTATGAATTCTTCCAAAGCAAGTAAGGACTTAATAATGCATGAGCTGAAAAAGAAGGAAAATGAATGCATAAAGTTGCAGTTATAATATCTTTTGATTTTTTTATTTTTCTTATCTAAAGGAGATGGGTATTAAGGTGATTGGTGCTTTATTGCTAGGGACTTAACTTTATTGTTGAATTATTGCTAGACCATGCAAGGTAATAGTTTTTGAAATAAGCTCATGTGTTCTACTTGTAAGAGAAGTTAAATCAAGTGTTGATGGAGAAGAATGAATCAAGGTCAGACATGGAGATGATGAATTTTCTATGATGAGCATATCATTTTGTGCCATGTGATTTTTTTTTTTAAAATTATGTCATTTCATTTCCCTCAACAATGACAGTTTATGCATGTGTTCATTGATATTGCCAAATTTTAAAATCAATTCTTTTAGTGAAAGAATAAACATGAGTGAATGTAGAGATGTAGATTTTAGTTTTGCATCTAAGGTTTGAATTACAACAAATAACTCAGTGGATTGTATTCTATAATAATAAGAGACAAAGTAATATTTGGCTAAATGTAGATAAACTTCACGTGATTAATGAGTGAGATATTATCGATAAAGTTGAGGTAGCTCTCAATATATTAGGAGATGTAGGACTTCAATAATTTTTTATATCATAAAAGAAATTAACTTTTGTTATTGGCTTTGGAGACAATGGTGAAAATAAGATATGAAGAATGCAATAATGTTTACTAAAGTAAAGGAAGATGTACTTACTAATTTAGAGTGTGTTGGAATAATAAATTTTAACTTTGAGATATTAAATTTGACGTTAAACTTCATAAAAAAATTACATTAGATTGAAAGGTTATGCCATTATGAGATTATGATATTCTTTTTAATTTTTTTTGGTGGTGTAGTTTTATATTTTCATGTTTACGTAGTTGTTTATGATTTAGTGATAATTTTGAAATGAATTACAAGATCAATTTTTCTTCTTCCTCTCAATCTCATGTGAGCAAAATGTCAGTGTTTGATTACTAATCTTGATTGTGTATGTTCAAATCATAAGTACTTATCTTTTAAATAAAACATAATTGATAGGTTTTTAATGGATATGTTTGGGGTATAATGTATATAAAGTTATTATGGGTGTCCTTTTATTATTATTTTGGGAAAAGTTAAATAAATGTGCACATTGCAGAAAATAGATATCCATCCATTAAAAAAATTGTGCATTTTGTACTAGACACATACGTCCATTATAATATCACTCACAAAAACTCTCAATATAAAGCTAAAAGCAAATAATTGTGTAGTTATTATGAAAATAGAGCTTCAATGAAGGATGTTTCTAACAAAGATGTTTATTATAAGTTTCTATATTTTAGTTAGTTTTATTATTTTATTAGTTTGTATGTCTACTTATTCTATGGTTGTCTACCTAACTAAAGATTTCTTCAAAATAATTATTCAGCTTTTATATCATGCTCCAATGGAAAAAGACTATGAAGAAAAATCATTCTAACCTTATGCAATGTAAAAAAATTCAAAACTTATAGGAAATTCATGATATTAAAATAGCTAGACCAAAATCATTACTAGATATGGTAAAGGCTATGTGTGACCCTATGCTAGAAGGATAAATGATCGAAGAATAAAAAACAAAGTTTCAGTATATTTTTATTGCAAGGCTAAAAAATTTAAAATGCACGATTTACTTGTACTATATCTATTTTAGTGACTTTACAAGCAAATAATGTTATTGAAGAATTTAGACCATTGTGAATGATTATGTAATGGTACATGATTGGTTGTTATTAAAATGACAAATCATGTATTTGAAACATGTATCATGTTATGAAAAAAACGTTGGGAATATCATACATATTTATCAAATATCAATGTCTTTATCCCAATCTTTATGATCTTTCAAGCTTATCGGATGACAATTCCTTATCATTGTTTCCTATGTTATGACAATCAATAAATATCAAGGTCAATCATTAAAAAATGTGGGGTTATATTTAACTATATCAACGTTTATTCATGGTCAATTGTATATAGCTATTTTAAGAGTTCAAAGCAAAAAGATTGAAGATATTGATACACGATAAGAATGATCAACCACTAAAGACAACAATAAAAATGATTTATAAATATGTTTTTGAGAAGAGAATAAATTGTTTCCTCGTACTAGGAGATAACTTATTTCCTTCGATTCATTCAGCATTTGACATGTGTCTTATATTTTCTTTTATTTTTATTTTAAAATGAAAAGTCCTCAAATGAAGGGAAATATGACACATGTCAAACACTGAATGAATTTAAGAAGATAAGTATCTTCTGATATAATGAGATATTTATTCTCTTTCGATATTCTACAACTTATTTTATAATGTGTTATAAACTTTTCTCCATAACAAATATTTATTTATTTAATATAATACATTCAACAACATCTCATTTAACAACTCTATATCAACAATAAAATACATAAAAATCATTTTCTCCATAATATTTTATTAACAAATTATGTTATTATTCTTTAATTAAATTCATGTAAAATACATTACCACTCGTGCGAATGTACGGATATCCTATTATTTTGGTGACCAGTATAGATAAGAGAAATTGGGACAATTTATTTTTATTGTGTTGCAATTTATGGTTTGATGAACTGATAAATGAGTGTGTTGCTTAAGATCAAATATTTAGCAATAAAACTTATTTAATAAGCTTATAATTAAACTGAAGAATGTATTTTTTCTTTAATCCTCCTCGATCATCACCACCATTATCCCTTATTACCTAGCTCGACAATCAAAAAGTAGAAGTTCTTGATTTTGTGAGAATTATAATTATTGAATTTTTAATACATAACAAAACTAATCTAAATTATTTAACTAGTGTCTTGGGTAAGCTTTTATTGCTATAACTATTGAATTAAAATTTGTATGTTATATTTCTCATTCACACGACCATCCCATCAAATTATGCTCGAAAAGAACCACCAAATTATTTGCCAACACTCATTTTATCTCTACTATAATAAAGGCAAACTTGTGAAAGGTTGAAAAATCTTCCTTGACCAAATGCACTACATTTAAAGAGTTTGTATGTGCATGCCAACTTATAGCATTCAACCATAGAAGGAATTTTGTGCACAATTGGGAATTATAAATGTGGAGATTTTTGGGTAATCCCCACCCAACTTGACAACGAAGACTTAGTTCATAACTTATCTCTTCTTATGCAGCATATCTGGAATTTTAAGTACTGATTATGCAGCCAAATATTACAAATTTAGGAGTGGCTTAATCAATGGCTAGAGAGTCTGGTCTTTTTTATTACAGGACTAAGTTAATATTACATTTTAAACTTACACTTAAAAAAATTGAAGAAAACATCTATAAGGTATTTCATCTTTATCTGATAGTCAAAAGATTATATTAACAACTATTTCTAAGTTGTAGGTAGATATGATCAAATTATCTTACTTTGTCAAGATATCAATCTTATCAAAAGTATATTAGTTGTCTTTTTGACAATTTTTATATAGATGTGTTACCATTTAACCAACTTTTAAGTCCTATAGATAAGCGAACTTGTAAACCATAAAACTAGCATGAATTAAAACAATGTCTGGCTGTAATTTGGAATAAAAACTTAACAAAGAATATATAAAGAACAAGCACCACCTAAATAGTATTTGAATTAAGGTGATAAGCCAACTCATTTACAAGATGTAATCTTTGATTTTAATGTGAAGATTAGTGATCCTCTTGAGTTTGAGAGCACATCCGCTATAACAAAAATTATATCATTTTACCAACAATGTATGAGTCTACTAGTGTAAGACCATACTAGATCCCCAGAATGATCAAAAGGTTAATGATTCAATTATTGAGAGCAACACTTGTTAGAATGGACAAGACTTGAGACTGTCCACGCCCCAACAAACATTTAACTAAACAAACAATCAATTTCCTAACATTAGGGAGGAAACAATTTTTGTGTAACACCAGCATGAATGGAAAAGCAGCAACAGATAACATAAATGAGCCTCTATAAAAATGAACAATTTTAGTTCCACACTCAAGACACATGAAAAAGTGAAAGAAAATAAATCACAACCTAGTCACATTCCTTGCCTCCACTCCCTTCATGATGAGTGAGGTGGGTTTTTACTAACAAAAAGCTACAAATCAAGTAGCAAGGTCTTTGTGAGTATAGTTAACTGCTTTGTCACCATCTACTACTTGTCCACTCCCTTTGAGAATCCTGCACACATAAATAAATCAGTAGTTCCAATATCAGTTATAAACAATGTTCATTATAAGTCAGAGTATCACTAACCAAGAAAAATTGTAGACGGAATGATTAAGAAAGACTTGGAGATCATGTTTTGTCAATGAACATGATTTATGATAGAGCATTATGATGTTGTTTGATTCATGTAGTCGAACCCACTTAGTGAGATAAAGGCTTGGTTGTCCTTGTAGTATATGTTTTGGAGGGGAATGAAGAGAAATGGAAGGCTTCATTAGTCATCTTGTAAGTGTGTTTTGTGGCTCTAGAGTCTTCATTTTTCTTTCATTCCCTTCTAAAATCCAACTCAGAAACGGACCATAAGGGACTGATTCTTTAGGATTCTCAAAAAGGGTTTCAATTAAAACATCCTTGGCCGAACCTTTTTCTGAGAAGCTGACTAAAAGCTGAATTTCAGTAATTTTCTTCACAAACGTTTTAGTAAAGTCCAACCAAACAAACATATAATTATCATAAGTGATTTTTAAAGAAAAAAGCCTATACAAAAGGGTCAAGATGAAACTGAAAGTTTAATAGGAAATTAAAAGGTTTTACTGTTTCTAAAGTATTATAATGATCAATTAGTTTATACCATCTGGTTGTTAACAATCCATCAACTCCTACTGGACCCCGAGCATGAATCCTACTTGTACTTATTCCAACCTGTAAAGGTCATAAGAGAATTATGAATTAAATCAACAACATTAGCATACAAGATCGATATAAAATGTAAACAAGATGATACCTCTGCGCCTAGTCCAAATCGTGCCCCATCACTGAACCTTGTACTAGCATTGTGAAAAACAGCAGCACTGCAATACATAGCAAACATTATTTACATAACTGCTACTGTAAGTCAAGCCGGGGTCTTGGTAAGCTGTTAATTGTTTAAGTAAAAGGACTATTCAGGGTTTCCTAATACACAACTTAGACAAATACAACTAAGGTACATCAAATAATGAAATGCTGCAAAGTCAATAATATGATAAGAAAACAAGAAAAAAACATAATACTTTATATATTACCTGTCTACTTGGCGTAGAAAGGCATCAGCTGCTTCTCGATCTTCTGTGACGATGGTATCAGTATGCCCACTGCCAAAATGGAGAAAAGGTGACACATGTTAAGCCCAATGCATTTGATGGATGTTATTCAAAATGGAGCAGAGAGGAGATGAATGGAAGGAAAATATTTTTCAACGTATTTCTTCACAACAAATAAAGAGTGACATGCCTTCCATGAAGATTTATATGATCAATAGCTGCACGCAAATCATCCACAATTTCAACAGTGCAAGCTAATGAACTGTACTCATGATGAAGTGAACTTGCTTGTGGAATATTTAACAGAGAACTTGCCTTGGGTCCACCATACAAGGTAACACCTACATAAATTTTAAATCAGCTAACCATTCCAGAAACCTTAAAAGAGACACTTAAGATTCAGTACAATAAATAGTTCATTTAACTTTAAGAAACCATTCTTCAATTTTGAAGAGATGCATATCAAATAGTTCTACAGTCTTGAAAGAGGAACTGTCTGCTAGAAGTCGTACCTTCTGTCCGCAGGTCAACAATAATATCATTCAGCCAACCTTTATCTACTAAGTCCTTGTGAACGAGAAGTGTTTCCTGAAAGTTGAAAGACGAGTAACACGTTAAACATGGCAGTTAACTGGCATAACAAGCATACACTGTCACCCAGTACATAAATTACCATTGCATTGCAGCCTGCGGGATAATCTAGTTTTGCATCCAGTACAATCCGCCTTGCCATCTCCGTATTGGCAAATTTATCAACGTAGACATGACAGATTCCATCTGGTTTGGTCATCACAGGAATTATTATGATAGCCACTGTAAAATTCTTTTAACAAAAGGGTTTACTATAACATAGCATTGCTTATATTAAGCATAAAAGTCTTACCAGCATGACCCAGAACAGGAATCTTGGTAGAACTCTTGATCTGAGAGACAAGTTTGTTGCTACCTCTTGGAATCACCAGATCAATTACATCATCCAGCTGAAAGATAAATAGCATCCAGTTTCCAGCATTAGCTAAAGGAGCCAATCTTCAAAGTGCACAAGTTTATAAATCAGAAAATAATCTTGACTGTTATTCACCTTAAGAAGCTCCGGAATTTCTGCCCTAGATGTCACAAGTCCAATAAGTTTTCCACCAACATTATCTGGTATGGCTTCAGTAATTACCTACAATTTCAGAGATGATAAATTCCTCAAAAAAAGGTTTATTAAGGACTGCCAAACCAGTTGTACTTTTTAAAATGAAAATTATAATTTAATTTGAAACGAACTTGGTGCAAAATTGCATTTGATCGCTTAGCCTCCTTGCCTCCTTTCAAGAGAAGCCCATTCCCACTTCGGATCGCCAAGGAAGCTATCTGTTCAAATGATATGAAGGCACTAAGAAACAACAACAATAACAACCAAGCCCTAATCCCACTAGGTGGGCCACGGGTTTAAAAAGCAAATAAATACAAAAAGTCTAGACACTTTTGAAATCTAAATAAGTCCATGTGATATATAAAGCAATCAGGAGGGAGAGAAAAGAGATGGTTAGAACTTAGAAGTTGAGAAATGAAAGGGAAAAAATATGAAAATGTTTAATATACCTGTACAAGTGCATCAGGGCGAGACTCAAAAACAATTAAGAGAACTCCTAAAGGAGATGAAGTTTTCTCTAAAATTAGTCCATCTGCAAGCTAAATAAGGGTAGCTGTCAGAACTCTGAATTACTAACATAGATCAATAATTATCATAAAAAATTCAGTACAACCAAGAGTCCACGTAAAAACATGTTCAAAATAAGATAAACAACAAACTTTATGACCAATATAACAAATGTTATTTTCCTATTTATTAGTAAGATGTGAAACTAGAATGTGTTCAAAATACAAGAAGAAGGAGGAGGAGGAGGAGGAGGAGGGAAAGTGATTCTACTTATACAGTCACCTCAGTTACTGGTTTTTAAAACTACCATGACTAGAATAAAGTTTCCATTACCTCAGTTCGTTTTAACACTCGACCAATTGGATCTTCCATGTTTGCAATAATTCGTATGTTGCTGGCAAGGCTTGCAATCTGCCGATCATCATAGTTAGTCATCAGAAATTTGTCACTTTGTTAAAATATAAATAAACTATTCTTTAGGTTGTCTTGCCTTCCCAGGCTTTAAACCCAGCCTAGCAACCAAGGATTTTTCATATCCTTCTTGTTGCGCAGCAGCAATATCAGCTTCATTTTCAATCTTGATTTCTTTTTCACGTGCTTCCAGCGCATCAGCTATTTTTAGCAAAACTTGTTTCCTTTCATCTGAAGACAAGGCCTGTGAAGTAAGATCATGAAATTAGAATGTTGAACTAGGATTGGAATGCAGACAGCTCAATAATACCCATGACACATCACACACTTAGTAAGTGTAAAATTATAAAAGAGACCTGAAGCCGTCTAGAACAGTCCCTAGCTGCAACTGCCATCTCCCGTGCATCAACCTCTTTTACTGGAGCGAACTTATGTGCATCTTTATGGAAGAGGGTTCCAATACGTTGTCCTCGGATGACTTTAGTGAGATTTTCAGCCGCATAACCACTAAAAGGAGAAAAAGGAAATGTTGCAGAAGGAAGGAAATATGGATTTACAAAAGATGAGAATCAGAGAGTATAGTAGGTAGCATAATCAATGGATTTCATTATGTTCTTGGAATTAAAATTCCGATCTAATATTTCAATGTTGGAAGACGGGGAATAAGTTCACGAGTGGTCTTCACAATCTGTGTACATGCACACATGTTTTCATTTAAATTTACTGACTAAACATCCTGCAGACAAGAAGTCATCCCAAGTGAAAAATAGAAGAATAAATAAACAGACAACCGCATGCAAATTAAACAGATAATAATTTTTTATTTCGATTTTTCAAAATTGCTTGTGGTTTAGTGAAAATAGTAAGTTCACATTTCATTGCCTAAGAGGGTGAGCCTTGGCACAGCATAAGGTTGTTTGCCTTGTAACCTAGAGGTCATGAGTTCAAATCTTGGAAACAGCCTCTTCACTTACGAGAGAGGTTGCGTACATCTACCCTCCCTAGGGCCCATTAGGTGAGAGCCTCTTGCATTGGGCCGCACTTTTTTTTTAACATGTCATTGACTAATTTAATGCTCCTAAATGAAAATGGCAGACTGAAAAATGCTTTAATAAAACATAAAAGGGATATAAATAGCCTTTAACAATGTTGCTTCCGAAAATTACAGAAACAAAACAACAGTCTTAAGTATTAATCGTTGTCAGCAACATAGTATAATAGCACACCTAGTAATAATAACAGGAATGCCAGCGTCAGCTGCATGAATAGAAGCTTTTACTTTGGCGGTCATTCCACCTCTTCCCACCCTAGATTTATCTCCAAAAGTAATTTCATTTTGATGCTTTTCCTTAATGTATGTATGAATAAGCTTTGACTGTGGGTCACTTGGAGGGCCACTATAAAGACCGTCTACATCACTCAACAAAATAAGAAGATCAGCCTTTAACTCCAAGGCCAACAAAGCTGATAAACTGTCATTATCCCAGAATATGCCAGAAGAATCCTGCAGAAAATGAGTTGATGACACCTTAAGCATTTAAATAGTTTGATATGGAAATAATAGGTAATCAGGTCAGGAAGCACACTCCACACTCAACTTTCAAGTTAGAAAGACACAAGTCAAAGCTCAAACAAAATTCAAGTGGAGAATGTTGATCACCAAACCTTACCAACCAAATAAAAAAAGGCTAATTGGAAAGAGGAGGTGAAATAATGCTAACCTACAAGTATATTACTTTTATTCTTTAGTTTACTCACACACCTGACTTGTTTTTGGCTAAATGAAGAACTAAAACCCCCATCATATAAGCCAAGTTTAATAGAACAGTTTGACCAAATGTCGAGACTACTTGACAGGCAAGGAAAGAACTTACTGAAGGATAAAAAAGAGTCATTTTCACTTCAAATAGGGTGTGTTAGACTTATGGACAAAATACTAAATAAGTTTTTACCACACAGATCAGTCTAAAGAAAAACTTGGCTGCCGAATCAATATTTGTCTAACACATAAACTTCAGAAAATTATGAAGGGGAAATAAATATAATTATAGATTCTATTTCTTGTTAGCATAAGCCTAGATTGTGTCACCTACAAATACAGTTAAACTTATAGCAACATCAGCTCCAGGATTAAGTTCAGCTTTGTTAACAAATCAGACGAGTAGAATAACAAACCTCATATGGAGCTTTCCTAGTACTGACTGCATCGTTTTCATTGAATACAGGGATAACTTTTAGCGATAACAATGATTTCACGGTTTCACTGAGTTGTTTCCTAAAATCTTTGTCTCTAAAATCATTGTCCGTCACAAGAAGCTGAGCACATGTCATATCCAGCTGCAGAATAGTAGACAACAAAATAAACTCACAAATAGGAACTGTCTTGAAAATTAGATAATACCCGAAATGAAATGGCATTAGCGCTAGGTGTAATTACCTGACTAAACACAGTATCATAAAGAGCCATAAGGCTGCTTTGTCCAACAGCAGCACATGCCTTGCCATCAAGTTCAACTTGTGGCTTCTGAAGGTCAGCAAAGCTGTAAACAGCAGTTAATAAATTAATATTATTTCAACCAAATTCAAAAAAAGAAAAAGAAAAAAAATCTTGTTGTTACCTGCTGTTAAGTAACTTCCTATATCTGAGCCTTTGGCGGCCAAGGCCAACAGCACCGGACGACACCAAAATAATCTCATACCCCAAAGTGTTCAGTTCCTTAATCTAACATCATTTCATTCACAATCACAATAAAACCAATTCAAAATCTCATTTTTATTTCTCAAAAAACAAGACAAATGCACCATTAAAACAATTCCATTATTTGTAGAACTATACTCTAACTCGACACATGTAGGCCCGTTTGATTTGCAAAATAAATTCATCTTTTCATTGTCTACAATTATTGATAATTATAATAGTGACATCATATTTTCATTTTTTTCTTACTAATTACAAATGTGACCTGTGTTTTCATCTCTTCCAAATGAAAACACGAAGTCACTATTATAATTATCAATAATCTAGAATCCAGTCATCAATAGTAATAATAGAACATGAAAAGGGGAAAACATTTTGGCAAAAACGTTAGTTCATAAATATCTTGCATATGCATATGAAGTGGACCTCAAATATGTGATACCTCAATATTCACATCACTCACATCAATTTATGATATCTTCTATAATGGTGGTCAACGCAGTTCTACATTAAAGAAAAAACACAACATTTTCCAAAGTGAAAGATAGAAGGGAGAGAAGGTACCTGCTCACAGAGTACCCCTAATTTTCCAACAGATAACCTTCCATCTTGTCGTGTGACAACAGCAGTACCAACCTTAAAAACAATCAAATCAGAATAAACCAATGTCAGTAATCTAAATTTGTCAGTGTTTTAAATTATACTCCACAACCGCAATATTACGGCTTTGCAGCCGCCGGCCGCATTTTCCCGTAATTACAGTAACTGCAATCGCAATTTAAAACACGAAAGATTGCATTGGATAAAGGAGAGAAGGAGAAGAAACCTTGATGATGATGCGTTTGACATCTTTGAGAAAAGCACGAGAAGGATCCATGTTATCCATTTTGCAACACAATGAGTGCGGCGTCGGAAGATAAAACCTCAACACAAAGAGAGAGAGAGAGAGAGAGAGAGAGAGAGAGAGAATTGAAGGCTACAAGTACAGCAAAGCAAAGCAGAGCAGGCAGAAACGGTGGCTGTGCAAAGTTTAGTTTACTCTCTATCTATTATTATCCCACGGACACGCACATAGAAAACAGATTAAAGAAAATTGTAGATTTTGTCTCCATTCTAAGGCCTAAAATAAAATGATCTTCAAATATAGGGAAAATACATTTTCCTACCCTTCCTAAACTTTTATGGGTTAGTGAATATTGATATTGAAATGACATCATCACTAAAATACAAATTTGATTGAGAATAAGATAAATAAATTTTAAATTTAAAGTGATTAATAAAATAATATTTGTACATATATAAAATAAATTATCAATTATCTAGTAATTCAAATTAAAGGGAAATGTACGTTTAAGTTAGTATTGATATTAATTCAATTATCTAAAAATATTTTATAACATCTACTTACAAAAAACATAAAATTTGAATTATTTTATACATTTTTCTATAATGTCTTATTTGGTTCTATTGAAAATGAAAGGAAAGAAAAGGAGGGAAGAGAAAATAGATGAATTTGGATGTTCTCCCTCCTTTGGTTAGCAACTAAAATTTTAGGTGAGTCCAACAAAAATCATTTCCACCCCAACTTAGAGAGAAAATGGTGAGAAATCTACCATCAAAGTAAAATTACAATCTTATTCATAAAGAATCATGGATGAGATATTATAGTATACATACACAATCGTGATAAATTGAGTTGCCTTGAAATTTGTGTTAATAATTTTTCAATTAATTAATTTTAATATAATATATTTTTATACATCACTACTTATAAAAGTATTTAATTTTAAGATAAATGTAAATATTTGTATGTTATTTTTGTATCTTTTTAATTGTGGATATTTGTGTCATTTTGTCTTATCACATGTTTTCTTTCCTCTCTTCTTTCTCTTTTTCTTTCTTATCAAACAACTAAAAATCATTCTACTTTCAACTATTTTTCTTTCCTTCAATTTTCATTCCAAGTTTTCTTTCCTCTTATTTTCTTTCCTAAGTGTAAAATATATCAATCATATAGTCAAATTAGTTATTTTTTATTATTTAGATAAAAAACTATTTTGATTTCTATCCACAACATTAAATTACATTTTCACTTTTTTGGGAATTGGTACGTATGTAGATTTACAGTGACTAGTAATCACTCAAACCTAAATAAAATGGCAATTTGTTTTCAAAGGTTAGGTAGGGTGTCTGATTTTTTTTTATAGTAATAAAAAAATAAATGACCTATGGTCCTTTTATAGACTTTTTTTTATTAATATGATTAATTTTATCATATGTATCAATAATTACATGCATTTATAAAATTGTTCTTATTATTATCTTATAAGTTTTTTCTTAAATACATTACATGCTAATTAATTAGAATATTTTGGTAAAAGAAAATGATTAATATACATTTTTAAAAGAATTTATATAAAGAAAGAAGCAAAAATAGTTAAACATACTAGTATATCCACTTTTAAGTTTATTCCAGAAAAGTTTAAAGCTTATCAAATTAAATTCTTGCCTGTGATGTAACCAAATGAAATTTTTGCCCATGCCATTCTTTCATATGGTATATATCTTCCATAAATGGTAATAAATTAATAAATACCCACTTATGATTAATCAACCATTTCCTTCTTTATCCACCACATATATAATATATAATGTGACACACCTTTTAATGTAATCACATTTTTCCTTAAATATAATCTTTTATGACAAAATTAAGTCTCTCTGTATATGAATCGGATTGTTGTCACATTTTTTCTATTTTTTCTTTCACCTTATGAATCATATATGAAGTAGTGGAATAGAAGATATGATCTCCAAGACATGCAACTTCATACGTATAAGGTGCAATAATTTCACAAAGAAAAAATCACCATCTACCCTTCAAATATGTGATGGATCCTCTCTAATACAACCTTTTGGTACCAGAATGGATAAGGATCTACTGTATATATTTATCACAATATGACTTTTTCTATTTTTACTTTATTGGGATTGATTCAAGACTTAGAAATAACAAATCTTTATTCAACTTAAACATGAGGAAAAAAGAAGATTTAATATTTTATTTTATTAAAAATTAAATTATTGATTTTCTTTTACCACATATAAGTATTCACATCTAATAGTGGAGATTATATCTAATATGGAAAAAATGTATATACTAACGGTGTAAGAGTTTTTATACTATCACTGTATTATTTAGTATTAATTTTTAATCATCTTTAAATCTTTTACATGTCACTGGATGATGTCTATAAATCTTTGCACTATCGGTATATACATATTATACTCATCTAATATATATATTTTATAAACATTTTTCCAATATTTTTCTTTTACTACAAAAATACTTGAATTATAGATAACAATATGACAAGTATCTGGCACAGTAATTCAAGACAAAAATTAAGAAGTAATAGTCGATCTCACTCACTCAAATTAAAATATGTTGAAAGATATTATAATATTTAATCATAAATTATTGATCTTTAATATTTCTTAATCATTTCTATTGATAGTTTTTCTTAAATTCTTTCCATGTAGAAATTTGACTAACTTCATACAATATTTTTCAAAACAAAATCAATACTGTTACGAATTAAAAACTTTATTCTTTCTTTTCAAGAGACAATCTAAAACTTCCAAATATATCGTATGATCCTCTATACCTAAATGAGAAACTTTGTTCCTACTGCCACAAACTTATGAGCAAGCCATAAATATTTTGATAAAATATTTCCTAAATTTTATTTACATAAACACAAGTATGTCTATAGTAAACCATAAACACAAGTATGAAGGTCACAAAACTTGTTCTTAAAAAACGGAGTCTCAAAAGTCTAAAAATAATACATTAGCTTTTGGATGGACACATCAATCATGTAAAAAGTCGTACCATACCGGCCAGTTCGACTGGAAAATCGGTAAACTGGATTCCTAACCGATACGGTACAGATGTTGAACCGGCCAAGTATTAAAACCGGTGAAACGAACGGTATTTGACTAAACCGGTTGGTTTATACACAAATTTAAAAAAAAAAAACTTAAAAACTCATTACAAGGTGACTCATCTTTCCCACCCTTCTTCAGCACTGACACGTGCTTCCAAGACATATTTAGATTACATCTTTTGGTTTCTAATATTTGTGTGTAATCTCAGTGACATTTGTGTAATCTTGGAGTGTCTGAAGATAGGATTTGGTGCAAAAATATAATATCGATATGAGACAATTTTGACACATTGATGTTAAATATTAAAACTCCAAATTTATTTATTTTGTGGTTGTGAACTTGTGTCATTTATTTATATTTTGTGGTTATTAAGTGATACTTTTGGATTGATATATGTTTTGTAATTGAGAATTTGAATTTGTTAAAGACTTGAAGTTGTTTGTTTATGTGAATTTTGAGTAGATTATGAATATGAATTATAAATTTGAGTATCTACTTATTTTAATTTTTTTTATTATAGGTTTTTATATATATAAATATAAGCAGTATGTCCAGTTTAACCGACATGTGGTTTAATTACTGAACCACTGATTCAACCACTATATTATTGTACTTGACCGGTTTGATAACCTATATCGTTTTAACATGGGACACGTTTAATGATTACAAAATCTTTCTGGTAAGTTTATATACTACGTGGACTTTAGTGTTACTATGATTACGAAACCAATATGCATCAAAAAATGCTGTAATTCCGTAAACAATAACGAAAGCCAAATTTGCCTTGCCATGATTATGAACAATAATATTCGTTTATTATATTACTATTTTAAAACTGAAAAAATCAATAAAATATACTGATAGTAATTCTAAATTTCTAATTCTACAAAACAAAAACCTTTTTGAACACTTTGATTTTAACTCAACAAGACATGGCATTAGTCTAATAATTTAAGGTTATTAGATCTCAACATATTATGTTAAATGAGACTCCATTTTTTATAATGATATTTATTAAGACATTCTGAAATAATTTTGTTTACAAGTGAAAAGATACTCTTGATTGTAACAAAAAAATAATAATAAAGGAAGAAATGTTTTATTTGTGCTCTTCCTCAAAGACATGCAAGTTGGACGCCTTTTTAAAAAATTAAAGTAAAAAGAAAGAAGAAAAAACGTGGAGACCAAGTCTAAGTTGTAAACACGACAAAACAGCAGCATTGGTTTAGGTAGATTCCGATCTGTGTCTCACGGGCGGGACCTACTCCAAACCACACTCCACAATCTACAACTAAGTTTATTTTAATATATATGAGACAAAAAATTATATGTTATTAGTGTAAGAGTTTTCTGTATCCTATTTTCAATTATTATTAATTCTTAAATAAAAGTTAATTTAAACAAATGAGAGATGATGTACTGACTATATATAAATTTTTATATTATTAATAATAGATATCACACTCTTAAATATATTTAAATGTCAACCAGTTTGTATTAATTTTAATGTATATTAATTGCCTACATTTAATTCAATCAGAATCATTTAATTCTTTTTACTTATTTTAATTATTCAACTTTCATTATACCTCTTATACCCTCTAACTAAGAATAATCTATCATGTTGTCTTTTTTTATTTCACAATACAAACGAATAAAAAACTCCACCTGCAAATCCAAAAAGATACACCCCTGAAAATTCATTAACTTAGTTTTTTATTTTTATTATATATATATTTTTAATAATCAATATACAAAAATATTTATTATATGAATAATAAGATATTGATATGATAAATTTATGATTATAGTCAAATCACTATAATTTGTTATGACATAATAATAAAGTAAATAATATATAATCTTAAAAGAATAATAAAAAGGAATAAAAAGTAATTAAAAATAAATTTATAAATATGCGAGTATTCATGGGGCGAATATCATAAAATTCATTTTTACTCATAACCTATTATTGCGAATATTTTTACGGGTAATCACATGTGAGATTTTTTTGTTATCCCTATATGGATAATTAAGATGTGTTTATGATATGTTGGATAATTTAGACGTGTTTATTATATGTGAAGAATTGAGATAAAGGATGATTGTCAATTTCTAGGTTTTAAGTATAAAAAAAATGTATTATGTTAATTCCCGTGTATACTCATATTTTAGTTAGTGGATATGTGATATGGACTCCTCTCATTCTAAACACGAGGAGTTGTATGCTTTAATCAGTTTAATGTAATTATTAAACTTCACAATTAACTTGGTGACCATAAGTCTCAATGACAAATTATGTGGAGGGATAAGATTGGTGTAAATGAGAATTATTCCTTGTACATAACAACATTTATACCTTAAAGTAACTTGTTTGGGTGAGATATATGTTGAAATATGTCAAGATGAGACATTCACTTGAATTATATATGAGGGTTACATTTATGGTTTGTGAATATAAAATTTTATACATAGTCAATACATCATTTAACGTTTATTTATATTATTTATAGTTGGAAATTAATAATAATTATTAAATATGAATGATAAATAACATTATAAAACTCTTACATTATCATATATACTTTTTTGACATTATTTATTTTAAACACAACTAAACATGTTTTGAAGACAAATCTATTTTAAATTTGAATTTTTGGCCACAGATTCCACGCAAATTAAAATTTCTAAAAATCTTATCACATGTATTCTACATTAGCATACTTGTTGAAGCAAAGAAAGAAATATAGCAAGAAAATGGAAGAAGAATGAGGATGATTAAGAGAAGAAGTTGAGAAGGATTAACAAGAAAGGTGGTGTAACTTTGTGTTAGCAACTTACATTGAAAATAACAACCCAAAGGGTTATTTATACACCTTACTATTTTTAGACTAACTAACTTTAACAACCTTCTAATTATAGTAAGTTTCAACTAACTTTTGAATTACTAGTTTTTCTAACATCCTTCCTTAATTCAAAACATTCAAAAACAAACAGCAAGTTGGTTCAAAGATACATCAATGGAATTCACGAAAAATTGCATCATTCCTCAAGCCACAATGCTTCAAACTTTCACCACACCTAACATTGACCTCATCATTTCAAACCTTTCTCCCTTGAGTGGTTTTGTCATAGCATCTGCAATTTGCAATTCTGTTTTACAATGAATTAGCTCAACCTTCTTCTTGCTCACTTGATCCCTTAAGAAGTGGAATTTCGTCTCAATGTGCTTGCTCCTTCCATGGCTAACTGGATTTTTTGCTAAGTTTATAGCAGACTTGTTGTCTACTCTTAGTTCAATCTTCAGGTCTTCACCACACTTCAACTCTGCCATTAGTGATGTTAGCCATAGACCTTGACAGGTAGCATTGCAAGCTGCAATGTATTCAGCTTCGCATGTTGATAATGCTACCACTTCTTGCTTCTTGGAACTCCATGAGATTAGAGCACCATGAACAAAGAATGTGTACCTGAAGTGCTCCTCCTATCTTCTTTGTCTCCACACCAATCAGAATCTGAAAACCAACCAATTGAAGCTTACTCTCCCCCTCATTGGGAAACAGAATACCATATTGGAGTGTCCCTTTCAGATACCTCATGACTCTCTTAGCTGCTGTCATGTGTGTTTGATTTGGATTAGCCATGTTTCTGCTTATAACTCCTGCACCATATGCTATATCAGGCCTGCTATGACACACAAACCTGAGGCATCCTACCATTTGTCTGAAAATTGTTGCATCTACTGGTTGCTTGGTGTGTGAGTGATATGATGCAGTGGTTCCTTCAACTGGAGTCATTACTGGATTACAATTTTGCATTTTGAACATCTCTAGAACTTCTGTGATGTATCTTCTTTGATGTATAATGATTCCTTTATCTGTCTTGAGAAATTCAATGCCCATTAGAGCACCATGAACAAAGAATGTGTACCTGAAGTGCTCCTCCTATCTTCTTTGTCTCCACACCAATCAGAATCTGAAAAACCAACCAGTTGAAGCTTACTCTCCCCCTCATTGGGAAACAGAATACCATATTGGAGTGTCCCTTTCAGATACCTCATGACTCTCTTAGCTGCTGTCATGTGTGTTTGATTTGGATTAGCCATACTTCTGCTTATAACTCCTGCACCATAAGCTATATCAGGCCTGCTATGACATACAAACCTGAGGCATCCTACCATTTGTCTGAAAACTGTTGCATCTGCTGGTTGCTTGGTGTGTAAAGGATTTGATGCAGTGTTGCCTTCGACTGGAGTCATTGCTGGATTACAATTCTGCATTTTGAACCTCTCTAGGACTTCTGTGATGTATCTTCTTTGATGCATGATGATTCCTTTATCTGTCTTGAGGAATTCAATGCCCAGAAAGTATGTTAATTCACCCAAATCTGTCATATCGAATTCAGATTTGAGTTTGCCTTTTAGTTTGAGAATTTCATTCTCACAACTCCCTGTTATGACCAAGTCATCTACATAAAGGCAGAGCAAAATTACTGCATTTGTGGTAGTCACATGTACATAGACTCCATGTTCAACAGTGCACTTGATGAAGCCAATTAATACTAGGAATGAATCAATCCTTTTGTTCCAGGCTCTTGGTGCCTGTTTCAACCCATACAAAGCTCTTCTCAGCCTTAGTACTTTGTCTTCACTTCCTTGTATCTCAAATCCAGGAGATTGGGTAATGTAAACTACTTATTCTAAGGGTCCATTTAGGAAGGCACTCTTAACATCAAGTTGCCATAGCTTCCAATTGTTCCTGCTAGCTAAGGCAACAATTAATCTCACAGTTTCAAATCTGGCTACAAGAGCAAACACCTCTGAGTAATCCTGACCCTTTCTTTGCATATACCCTTTTGCCACTAATCTGGCTTTATGTTTGGAGATGCTTCCATCAGGCCTATATTTGACCTTGTACACCCACCTCACTGCAATTGGTGTCTTATCTGATGGCAGGTCAGCTAATTCCCATGTTTCATTCTTCTCAATGGACTTGATCTCCTCCTCCATTGCACTGATCCAGACACTTTATTTGATTGCTTGATTGAAGGTGATTGGTTCAGCTTCAGCCATGAGTGCAAAGTGGATTAAGTCACCTTCTTCTGTAACTGCATCATCCGCAAGCATCTCAAATTCACTGAGTCTTGCTGGTCTGCTTCTTGTTCTTGTAGGTCTAGATTCACCACTTTCTGAACCTGAGATTGTATTTGTTGCCTGTATGCTCTCATGCTCTTCTTCTAAGGGCACTGTGATCACTGCTTCTTTATGTTCAATCTTCTTGAGAATGTCATTCCAAGTGCTCATCTCATCAAACTTGACATCCCTGCTGAAAGCTATTTGCTTTGTCACAGGATTGAGTAGTTTGTAGGATCCAATTGAGTTGTAGCCAATAAAAATCATCAATTCACCTTTATCATCTAGTTTACTTCTGATCTGATCTGGAATGTGTCTATAACATATAGAACCAAACACTTTGAAGTGTTTCACTGAAGGTTTCTTCCCTGTCCATACCTCCTCAGGAACCATGTTGTTGAGCCTTTGTGTAGGACATCTGTTGAGAACATATGTTGCTGTTGTTACTGCTTCACCCCATAGATTGTGAGGAAGTCCTTTACACTTGAGCATGCACCTTACCATATTCATCACAGTTCTGTTTCTTCTTTCAGCCAAGCCATTGTGTTGTGGAGTGTATGGAGAGGTTACTTCATGAATTATCCCACTGTCTTCACAGAGTTTTTCAACCTCTCTTGAGGTGAATTCACCACCTCCATCTGTCCTGAGGATCTTGATTTGTTTGCCAGACTGTCTTTCTACCATGGCTTTGTATTTGATCATGTGATGGAACACCTCACTTTTTGCCTTAAGTAGATAGATCCACATCTTCCTACTGAATTCATCTATGAAGGAAAGAAAGTACTTGTTTCCTCCCAAGGTAGGTACGTCCATAGGTCCACACACATCTGAGTACACTATATGTAGTATATCTAAGGCTCTTGCTTGTGAGTAATTGCTGAACGAGGTCCTAGTCAATTTACCTGTGATGCAGCTTTCACAATCAGGTTGCTTAGCCTTGATTTCTGGCAAACCACTTACCATATCCCCTGACCTTAGTAATCCAAGATCTCTGAAGTTGAGGTGACCATATCTCAGATGCCACAACCAAGTTTCATCATCCTTGGTTGTTGCATTTAGACATTGAGTGTTCCTTGCTCCTAGCTTGACCTGAAATGTTCTATTGTTAGATAATGGAGCATTCAAAATTTTCCTCTTATGGTTATCATAGATTGTCATGAAACTATTCAAGAGTTTCATTGTGAGGCCCTTTTCATGCAATTGACCAATACTTATCAGGTTGGTCTTCATATTAGGTACATATAGCACATCACTGATGTATGCTTTCCTGCCATTAGCCATGATAAGAGGGACATCACCTGTTCCTTCAGCAGTGATGATTCTGTGATCAGCAAATTTCACCTTACTTTTTCTTGCTGCATCAAAGTTTACTAACCATTCTCTATTTCCAGTGATATGGTTGGAGCATCCAGAATCCAAATACCAAGTATCACTGCCTGCATTTAAATTGCTTCTTGTCATCATTAGCTGAACATCAATTTCACCTGAGTCTTCATCATCTTCCTTGACAAGGTTTGCTTCTGATTCTTGCCTTCCATAGTGATGATTCCTATTAGGTGCTTGACACTCAGATGAGAAGTGTCCAAGCTTGTCACAGTTAAAGCACCTAATTCTTTTTCTGTCAAGCTTTTTCTTCCAAGATTTGACCTGTTTTCCTCCATCTCTTCTGTTGAAAGTCTCTCCATGTTCAGTGTTGAGATCATTACCAGACTGTGTTCTCCTTGAGCCATTTCTCTGTTCAAAGCCTTTCCCTCGATTCTTGTTGAAAGTCTTTGCAATGCAAACTGAGATCCCTTCTTTAATGTGTGAGCCTGCAAGGCTTGGTGAGGAGATCTATCTGCTCCTCTTTCATTCATCCTCTGTTCATGAGCCTCAAGTGACCCTTGAAGCTCCTCAACCTTCATTCTTTCAACCTTCCCTGACTCCTCAATGGCCACCACAACATGATCAAACCTTGGTGTCACTGTTCTAAGAATCTTCTCCACTATTGTGGCATCATCCATCATTTCTCCACACGATTTCATGCTATTAGTGTGAGTAATCACTCTTGTGAAAAATTCAGAGATTTTCTCACTTTCCTCCATTTGCATAAGCTCATACCTTCTCCTTATTTTCTGTAATCTTATCTTCTTTAATTGAGCAGCACCTGCATAGTGCTTCTCAAGTGTTTCCTAGGCTTCTTTAGAAGTTGCAGAACCTGCAATCTTCTCAAAGTGTGCATTATCTACTGCTTGGTGAATAATGCATAATGCCTTACAATCTTTCCTCTTTCTTTGCTTGTACTCACTCTTCTGAATTTCAGTATTTTTAGTAAGTATTTATACACCTTACTATTTTTAGACTAACTAACTTTAACAACCTTCTAATTATAGTAAGTTTCAACTAACTTTTGAATTACTAGTTTTTCTAACAATACTAGCTAGCAAAATGCATTTATGTGATAATGGTAATAATAAAAATTTCACCTCTCTTCCATTTTCATTTGAATACATATTCAATTGAGATATTTTAAATAATATTCTCTTATGCTCTTTGGTTTAAGAAAAGAAAATGGGTACAGAGAAAAAATAACATAAAGAGAGAAAGATATGAGAAATGGAGTGTAATTTTCTATTATTAAAGAGGAAAGAAAAAGATGAAAAATATTTTTTTCTTCTTCTTTCATTTGTTTGATTAGATAGAAAATAAGAAGAGAGAAATAATGTTATTTTTTAAATGTCAAAAGTATATTTGAAAGGGATATAAGATAAAAAATATAGATTCTTGTTGCTTAGTAAAACATAATATTTAAATATTATGATATATTATTTTAATTGTTAGTTTTTAAATACTAATAAAAAATTATAACAATAATTATTATGAATTAAATAAGAAAATGATGTAAAATTGAGCGATCAATTAATGAAGATATTATTGACATTTTGTATAAAGTTACTTTTTCTTCTCTCATGGTCTTCTTATAAGTGTTGGGAAATAATTTTTGTGGGACTCACACATCTTTTTACTTTCTTCCATTTTTTCTCTCTTAACCAAAAGGAAAACTTCTATTTCTCTTTAACTTCTCTCTCCACTTTACCCTATTTTCTTGCAAATTAAGTTTTGGAGTGAGAAAATGAAAAGGAAACACTTTATTATAGTCATTTTACAAGTTTATTTAGTGTAAAAATTGTGTCAAATATAATGGTTTAATAGTTAAAACATATCTAAATCATGTTGACTAATTTATGTAATAAACATCTTTTTTGTTATGATATTATTTCAATTTGAATAATTAAATAGAATCAAATACATATTATATGAAATAAGATGACTATTTGAAAACACTTTATCATGCCATATAAATGAAGAACACAAATATTGTATGGATTATGGAGAAATAAGTAATGTACTATTAGGCTTTGTTTGAGAGTGGAGTTTTGGAGAGAAAGGGAAGGGATGACTTTGGAAAGTCTTCCCTTGTTTAAGAGTTGAATGAATGGGATGAGAAGGTTTTGGAGGGTCTCTTCAACCCTCAATGTGTCTATTTTGAAAGTTCTCTCAATTTGAGGTTTTTGGAGATAAAATGTCAAAATAGCTAAATAGTTTTAGTAATATTATATAATTATACATTATTGTCCATATCTCACTGTTAGTTACATTTTTAAAGGAAAAATAAAAAAATATTCTTACGTTATCATTAGTTTTCCCTCTCTTCTAAATTTTATACTCCCAAACAAGAGGAAAAATTTCCTTCCTTTTCCCTTCCTCCCTCTTCCTATCCATTTGATCCATCTTCTTCCTTTTCCCTCATAACTCCCAAACAAAGCCTTAGGAAATAAGTGGGTCAAGAGTGAGAAACCAAGATTGTATGATGTTCTTTTGTGTAGATTAGGTATGGTTGGAACTATAATTCGGTTGAGTAGTTTGCTTCCAGAGATTGACTGAGATGAGGCTCAGATCCGCCACTGGAGATACCTGAAAAGGTTCTCCGACGCTCAAGTTAGTATGAGTTTAAGGGGAATAAATGAGAGTAGATGGAAGTATATGCTAATAATGAATGAGAGAGTTAAGATGTTTATGAGTTTGAGTGAGTATTTATGATGCAGGAGGATATGAGAGTGATGAATACTTCTTGTAAGGGGGATATTCCCTATTTATAGTAAATGTTAGGGTAACTTGTCATGTATCTAGTGGTTGATGGTGACTTGGCAATGTGTACCGTAGGGGTGCATCGGGTTTACTCTCACTACATGATAGGTTTGTCTCTCATTATGTTCGTCAGAAGGGGTAAGTTGGAGTTTCAGGTGGCGTGACAGAATCCAATTAGGGGAACATTGAATTGTGTGTCAGGAGCAATGATACTTTGACGTGAGATGATGCAAGCCTCCAAGTTGGACTTGTCTGACCCAGGGGACAGATTGGTCCTTTCAGGGGGCGTGATAGAGCCCATTTGAGGGATGCATTAAATGAGGTGTCAATAATATTTATGAGGCTTATGTGAGGATGACGCAAGAAGCTGGTTCATGTCTATTCGCGCCTGGTTTGGTCGAGCGGGTCCCATCCCGGTCAGGTGATATACCCAATTTAACCGGGATTGAACAATATGGATTATGGAGAATCTCAAACTCTGGTGTATTTCTTGTTACAAATGTAGTTCTCATACCACAATTGAACACATTGGGCACAATAATAGTAGAAAATAAGAGCACAAACAAAAGAAACCACAAACAATAGGTATAATTTGTTATTTTTTAGTTTTAATGCACGAGAGAGTAAAGAAATTGTGCTTAACTGCTTATACTTTAAATTCTCCCAATTAGCTCTTTGAAATATATATGTTATTGATTTAGTTTTGTTATTGTATTTTTTGGGTATATATATCATCTCATCAGTACCAGACCAATATATTTCGAGGTGTATAACTATCCTTCAATAAGTGTTGTTTTTAGGAATTGAGCTCTTTAACTATTAGTTGTTCTGAGAATTTAGCGGGATTTTTCATCACTAGATCAACATATTGTTGGTTATTTTATTGTACGAGTTAACCCAAGTTTTTAACAAAATCAATTTAGTCTATTAGATCTTTCATATAGTCGATTATTAGACTGAAACACATTTGATGATTGATTATATAGTTGTGATAATCAATTGACATTGAGACATGATATTCTATAACCAACAATTTGGCCTTTATGTTGGTCTAAGTTGATGAAGAGATGCAGACTCTTACCTTAAATATTAGATCAAATTTGCTATATTACTTGTGTTAATTTGGTTCACATGTCTAAAGTTGTGCATCTTGTGTTATCCTTTTGTTAGCTAATTTGATTCAAAACAAAAAGTCAACTGTAAATCAAATACCTTCATCCTCAAGTTTCAATGGAGTCTTCTTCCTTCTCTAAACTCTTCTTGGGCCTTTCCTCTTTCTGATGGAGCCCACTTCTCTTTTCTCTATTTTCTGTTTTTGCCTTCACTAAAATACAATGGGCCTTTATTATTTTCTAGCCCACTTAGTTAAGCTATATATAGGATTCTAATCCTAACCTCTTGTAACTACTTACTTAATATAGAAACGACTGTTAAATGCCTTTAAGCTGATTTCTCTTCTTCTTCTTCTTGCTTGAATGTTGAACATTGATGTACCTTTCTTCTTCCGCACCTTCCCTGTGCAATGACTTTATGATGGTATCAGAGCTCTAGGGCTCTGATTCGTCTCCCAACTTCCTCCTCTCGATTATTCCTCTTCAAGATTGGTATTTCTCTTTAGATTCTTTTGGCTCATCAATTCTTCTTTCTGAATCACTATAAAAAGCATAATGGCAAACCATAGTATCCTCTATGACCAGCTTAACAACCCCTTCTTTCTTCATTCTAATGAGAACCCTGCCCTCGTCTTAGTTACCCCACCAATGGACACCAAGAACTATCATTCATGGGCAAGAGCAATGATGCTAACATTAGAATCTAAAAATAAACTTAATTTCATCAATGGCAGCCTGCCACGACCTCCTCTTGAGGACCCTCTATATGGCCCTTAGGTTAGATGCAACACGATGGTGTTGTCCTGGATTCAACATTGTGTAGATGAATCCATTGTGAAATCAATACTGTGGATAGACACTGCAGCTGAGGCATGGAAAGACCTACATGATAGATTCTCCCATGGAGATATCTTTAGAATTGCTGCTCTTCAAAAGGAGTTCTACCATTTAGATCAAGGTAATCTTGATATTTCAGATTACTTCACAAAATTAAAAACACTATGGGATGAAATCGAGGATTTCAGGCCCTTTCCTAACTGTAAATGCCTTACACCCTGCATTTGTGGAGCCATGGATTCTCTCAAGACCTACAAAGAACAAGACTATGTGATTCGGTTCTTAGAAGGATTGAATGAGCAATTTGCTCATGTCAAATCCCAAATTATGCTCATGGACCCATTACCAAACATCACCAAAGCCTTTGCCCTGCTCATTCAGCAAGAAAGACAAACTCAATTACCTGTCCCTCCTAGCCTAGAGCCTGATAATAGAGTCATGAATGTTAGCTCTAGGTAAGACTCACAATATAGGAATAACTCCACCAACAATTCCTTTTGAGGCAGAGGTGTCATTCCTTTTAGGGGCAGAGGAAACAGGGTCACTGGGTTTGGAAGAGGGCAGAACAACAGATTCTGCACTTATTATGAAAGAACCAACCACACCATTGAGACTTGTTATCTCAAACATGACTATCCTCCTGGATATCAATCTACAAGATCCTCTAAGATGGTTAACCATACAACTGGATAATCCTTTGATACAAGCACCAACAATGAGGCTGCTCACCAAACACATAATAACAACACTGGTTTCACTGAAGAACAAGTACAAGGCATCTTGGACTTACTACATCAATCCAAGAAGAACCAAACACATTCAGCCAACTCTGTGGTAAATTCTGCATCACTCACTCCTACACCAGGTATTCACCTTAACTCTATATGGCTCCTAGATACTGGGGCCACTAATCAGATTACTCATCAAATTGCCAATTTCACCACATACACAACTATAACTCCTATATCTATCACTTTACCTAATGGTGATAGAGTAACTACTACTATTTCTGGATCTGTCAAATTGACTACTCATTTGACTTTATCTCATGTATTATTTGTACCACAATTCCATATCAATCTTATTTCTGTTACCAAGCTAATGCAATCTTTAGCATGTCACTTGATTTTTTCTCAGCATCAGTGTGCGATCTTGCAGAATAGCACCAACAAGATGATTGGTTCAGCTAGGTTTACTACAAGGATTGTTCTTGCTTTCAAACAAGAACCAACTCTTCTCATTCTTTTGTTTTTAATACTAGCACTTCTCAAAATACTAAAGATTGTATATGACATTTACGTTTTGGTCATGCACCTAAATCTATCATGTTAATTCTTGCTAAACAATATTGCTTTACTCATAATACAATTGACTCTATTCCATGTAATGTTTGCCACTCATCTAAACAAAGAAAGCTTCCCTTTCCCAACAATATATCACACACCACACACCCCTTTGAATTACTTCATGCAGATATTTGGGGCCCTTATGCCATTTCCTCAATGTATGGGCACAAATATTTTCTAACTTTGGTGGATGATTATACTAGGTTCACTTGGGCAATACTCATGAAAACCAAAGCAGAAACCAGACCCAACATTATCAATTTTGTCTCTCTCATTCAGACTCAATTTAATACTAAACTCAAGATCCTAAGAAGTGATAATGGAGTTGAATTTCTAATGCATGACTTTCTTCATTCTCAAGGCATTATTCACCAAACAACTTGTGTTGAAACCCTCAACAAAATGGTATAGTTGAGAGGAAACATCAACACATACTCAACATTGCAAGGACTCTAGTACATCAATCTCACCTACCAGCTAAGCTTTGGAATTTTGCAATTAAGCATGCTGTCTATATAGTTAATAGACTACCAACTCCCCTACTAAAGCACACTAGCCCTTACTACTGTCTGCATAACACACATCCACCCATTGATCAACTCAAACTCTTTGGATGTCTTTGCTATGCTTCTACCATCAACTCTCACAGAGGCAAATTTGACCCAAGATCCATTAAGAGTGCCTTTCTTGGTTTTCAAGAAGGCACAAAAGGCTACATCCTATATGATTGGAATTCTAACTCTATTTTCATATCTAGAAATGTTATTTTTTATGAAACTCACTTTCCTTTTCAGTTTATGACAGATATCACTCCACCTCCTATCTCCAAGACCTTACCATCACTTACACCAACTACTGATATTACTGATCACATACTCCCCATTCCCGACCTTATCTCATCTACTCTAATTCAAAATCCTCAAATCAGTGCAGACCATGATCCTCCTGCAATAAGGCAATCAACCAGAATTCGTAGACAACCTACCCAATTGCAAGATTACCATTGTAATCTAATTACAACCAACTCTTCCTCACCTGTTTCTCCAAAAATACACCAGGTATACTATATCCCCTATCAGATTGCCTCAACTATACTAATTGCTCTAATTCTTACAAGAAGTTTTGTTGCTCCTTCTCAACAATCTCATAACCATCCTCCTACAAACAAGCTTCCACCTTACCCTGCTGGCAGGAGGCAATGCATAGTGAACTTAAGGCCCTTGCTCTCAACAACACATGGTCACTTGTTGACCTGCCTAGAGATAAAACTCCCATTGGATGCAAATGGGTTTATAAGGTCAAATTACATGCTGATGGCAGCCTTGAAAGGTATAAATCCAGACTCGTAGCTAAAGGCTTCAATCAAACGGAGGGCATTGATTACTTTGACACCTTTTATCCTGTGGTCAAGATTACCACTGTCAGAATCATCCTTGCTCTTGCAGCATCAAAATCTTGGAACAACTTGACATCAATAATGCCTTCCTACATGGAGACCTACATGAAGAAGTTTATATGCAACCTCCCCCTGGCCTACTTCACCCCTATTCTTCACTTGTTTGCAAACTACACAAATCGTTATATGGCCTCAAACAAGCAAGTCGTGAATGACATTTTACCCTGTCCTCAAAACTAAAATCCATGGGATTCCAACACTCATGTGCTGATCAAGCCTTGTTCACCAAGTCATCTTCCACTTCATTCACTGCCATCTTGGTCTATGTCGATGACCTAGTGTTAGCTGGCAACAATTTATGTGAAATTCAAATTGTTAAACAAGCATTAGATCACGCTTACAAAATCAAAGATCTTGGCCAATTCAGATTCTTCTTGGGCCTTGAAGTTTCCATATCCAAAACTGGCTTACTTCTCAATCAGCGACAATATGCTCTTTCCTTATTACAAGACACAGGTACCTTAGCTTCCAAGCCTTACAAAACACTATTTGATCCATCAACCAAACTACAACTCAATCGTGGCTCACCATTACCTGACCATTCACTCTATAGACGTCTTGTTGGGAGACTCATATACCTCACAATCTCCAGGCCAGATCTCTCTTATGCTATTCAACAACTAAGCCTCTACATGGAATCCCCTCATGACACTCATTATCAAGCTACTATCCGTGTCCTACACTACATCAAATCTTCGCCTTCACTAGGCCTTTTCTTCTCCTCCACTTCCAACCTCAATCTCTCTGCTTTTGCTGACTCTGACTGGGGTTGCTGTATTGACACTAGGAGGTCTATCACCGGGTTTTGTATTTTTCTTGGAACTTCCATTATTTGCTGGAAAACAAAGAAATAGAAGACAGTGAGTCACTCATCCTCTGAAGCCGAATACCGTGCTTTGGGAATGCTTGTTTGCGAAATTCAGTGGTTGAACTACCTGTTCAATGATCTCCACGCCCCCTTGCAAATTCCAACCCCTGTTTTTTGTGACAACAGATCTGCTATTTACCTTGCTCACAACCCAGTTTTTCATGAATGCACGAAACACATCGAAATTGATTGTCATGTCGTTCGTGAGAAGATTCATCAAGGCCTCGTTAAGCTTCTTCCAGTTTCTTCTTCAGAACAATTGGTTGATGCTTTTACAAAGCCATTACCAACTAAACACTTTCAAATCTTTGTTTCCAAGCTGGGGCTTCATGACCTCCACCTTCCACCTTGAGGGGGGATGTAAATCAAATACCTTCATCCTCAAGCTTCAATGGAGTCTTCTTCCTTCTCTAAACTCTTCTTGGGCCTTTCCTATTTCTGATGGAGCCCACTTCTCTTTTCTCTATTTTCTGTTTTTGCCTTCACTAAAATACAATGGGCCTTTATTATTTTCTAGTCCACTTAGTTATGCTATATATAGGATTCTAATCCTAACCTCTTGTAACTACTTACTTAATATAGAAACGGTTGTTGAATGCCTTTAAGCTGATTTCTCTTCTTCTTCTTCATGCTTAAATGTTGAACATTGATATACCTTTCTTCTTCCGCACCTTCCCTGCGCAGTGACTTTAAGATCAACTCACATTTTTAAGTTGATACATTTTGAAAAACTTATGGTATCCACATGTGTTTCACGAGTTCCAGATAATAAAAGACCTTGGGTAAAGGACTGAGAAATGATTATGACATGTTCCACTTCATTATTTTCATGTGGTCTCTTTAAAAATTGATAAAACATATGTTTGATATGGTCAAATAATTCATCTCAAACTCTCTTCAGATCCCTATGGAAGATCAGCTTAGAATTATATTTTGCTAATAGATTTTTTAAAATAATAAACAAAGTCATTAAGCAGGTACAAACTAGGGACCTTTAGTCTTTGATATTAACGTAATTACCAACTACATCATCCAAACATATTAATATTTTCTTCATACTAACTTCTATATTTACTATTTTAATTACAACATCCTTCAATTGAAATAGAAATCAAGGATTTCACCTATCTTAAAAAAAGGTAATATCTATGCACTATCATTATAAAGATTTATACATAGATATTATATCATTCACCATTCATTTATATTATTATTTTTTGAAAAATCAATGATGATTAAACCTGAATTATAAGTGATGCAATGACAGTGTATAAAACTCATACACTGCCAATATATAAAAATTTTCTCATCTTAAAAATGATATTTTGTTTGAAAGGTCTCAAAAATTATATTTATAGACCTTGGTTCGAGACCATCATAGTACTCTTGGTGAATAATAATATGATATATAGCAAAATATATATCATTAGATTGCTATTGATTGATCGTAAATGATATGGTGATGGTATATCAACTAATATTTTATCCTAAAGTGAGACCATCTGTATACATTTTCTTATTAATTTATTATCTACTAGGAAAGTTTTATAAGAACTATATAGATAGAGTAATGTTGTTGATGTTGTAAGTATGAGTTATTCAATACTAAAATATTCTGAGGGAGGGAAATATATTAGTGGATTATACATTGAAACTTGGGTAAGATTCTTTAGAAAAATTGAAGATCATAGACTCAGTTCCTATGAGAGTATTCCATATTTTGAAAATGGATTTTTCTTCATGTTTTAGTTGTTGTTTAAATCTTTCCAATATACAAAAAGAGTCAACCAATATAATTACAAATAAGAAAATTTATGGTTAAGGTTCAATGAATTAGATTACATAGTTTAACTGGATGATATTATTCATAATTATTTACACACATACCTAAACAAATTATGTACACATGCAATGCTAATAAAAACATGTATAATAAAACACTCAAGATTAAAGGTTATAATTATAAGTTTATAACTGAAATCATGCCTCACTCGTCTAATAATTAAGTTTAAAAATATGTGCTAAAGAACCAACTACGTAGTCTTAAATAAGGTCATATAATTCACAATATAATATTTATATTACAAATGTCCAACTTTTAAAGTTATTCATAACTTTATATTTCAAGTCCCCTATTTAATTTGGCCTTAAATGATTTGGCGCAACTTTTGCTTTACATTCAATAACTGAGCTATTTATGATCAGATTTAAACTCTGAAGTCTACTTACCAATAAAGTGTTGGTCTAGTGATGTAACATTTTACTAGATTTTTAATATTGAATGTTCAATTCATGGGAATGACACTTGTTAGAAGAGACAACCACAAATCTCGAAAGAAATTAGTTTCTTACTAAAAAAAGGTGAAGATATACAAAGCAAAAAAACTTTGGAGTAGAAGTGTGTCGACTTCTTATGGGCTCTTTCATCATGGTGCGTCTTAACCACTCCATTAGAGAACTTAGAATTACTGCTCTGGCAAATTCACTTTAATAGCATGTCAAAAACAAGACAAAAAAGAAAAGAAAAGGTTGTAAGAAAACTAGTGTTCACATTTAGAATTTACAGTATGTTCCAAACAAGTGTCTTCAAGATTTCATTAGCCACGCGGAGCATAGTGCAACGGCAAGCCCATCATTTAGATATGCATATTTATATCTTCCATGACTAGCTATACAAGTGGTCTTTCTTTACCAAGAAAAGGAATATATTATCTAGAGAAATATGATTATATTAAAGCCCGGGAATGAATGAGATGTATGCATGAATGAGATGATTGAAGAGATGTGTTTGTAAACTTTATTTGGAAGTCATGCTTAAATGAATCTTAAAAAATCATAGTTTTCACAATAAAGAATAGTTATAGATTACTAACCTTTACTCATGGCGATACGATCCTCCATTTAGTAGTTGTTTGGTGTTCTTGATGTTCTTAATTTATAGAGTAACTCTTCTATTTCCTTTCCGTTCTTACTATGCTCTTCCTTAAGTGATGGCTGATAGAGCAATCTTTATGAGCAGAGATAGGGACAATGTTTCTGGTCATTTTTTATTGTTAGTATAATGCTTCCATCAAGCAGTATATATAGGCTCTTTCCCAAAAATCTTAACATTTCATTGATAACTCTTCATCCAAGAGTTATATCATTCAAACAATGAAATAATACATTCATTCATGTCACAAGATGCATATTTAATTTCTTACATTCTCCTATTTGTCTCATATCTCATGTGACAATACAATTCATGATTTTATAAACATCAAACATAATGCGCATATTCAGAATATGTTTTCCATATTCATTACATTACAAGTCATGATTAAGAACAAGAACTAATAAGAGTCATGGCGGTTGTACATCACTTATTCGATATAGTCCCTTCCATGTACTACTACATTAGCTTTATTCTTACATGACACATTAATGAGAATCATATAATAATGTCATTTAGAAAGAAAATTTTATTTTCAACATTATCATTCTCACATGTGTACATAAGTGTGAAAATAAAATATTAATCAGAAACTTAAATATTAACGAGCTCGAAGTGTCAAAATATTGAGACTTTATTAATAACATAATGTTCAACATTCATTTGCAAACATAATACCCATATTTGTTACATGACCAGTAAATATTTTGGGAGGTAACCCTTTCGTCAAAGGGTCTGCAATCATAAGGTTAGTGCTAATATGCTCAATTGACACTCTAAGTTTCTGAACTTCTTCTTTAACGGCAAAGTATTTCACCTCCATATGTTTAGCACCTTTGGAATACTTGTCGTTTTTAGAAAAGAAGACTGCTGCAGAATTATCACAATAAATTTTCAGCGGCTTGGCAATACTGTCGACAACTCCAAGTCCTGAAATAAATTTCCGTAGCCATTTAGCATGAACCGTAGCCTCAAAGCATGCCACAAATTCAACTTCCATAGTGGATGCAGCAATGACAGTCTGCTTCACACTCTTTCATGATATAGTTCCTCCAGCTAATAAATACACATAACCGAAAGTAGACTTTCTTGTGTCTATGCATCCGGCAAAGTCTGAATCTGAATATCCAATCACCTCCAGATGATTTGATCTCCTATAAGTAAGCATGTGATCCTTTGTACCTTGTAAGTATCTCAGAACTTTCTTTGCAGCTTTCCAGTGTTCTATACCAGGATTACTCTGGTATCTTCCTAACATTCCAACTGCAAAACTAATATCTGATCGTGTACAAGTCTGATTAAACTCCCAACTATAGATGCATAAGGAATTTCTTCCATTTGCTTCCGTTTCAAATCATTCTTTAGACATTGCATCATACTAAACTTGTCTCATTTCTGAATTGGAACGGGAGATGCTGAATATTTAACCATTATGAATCTCTCTAAAATTTTGTTAATATATGTTTTCTGAGACAAACCTAAAAGTTCTTGTGATCTATCACGAAATATTTCTATTCCAATCACATAGCTTGCCTCACCCATATCTTTCATTTCAAAATTTTTAGAGAGAAACATCTTAGTCTCATTTAAAAGACCAAGATCATTAGTTGCAAGCAAGATATCATCAACAACATATAGAACCAAAAAGATAAACTTACTCCCACTGACCTTTAGGTATATACATCGATCAACAATGTTTTCCTTAAACCCAAAGGATACAATAATGTCATTAAACTGAAGATACCACTGTCGTGAAGCTTGTTTAAGTCCATATATTGATTTCTTAAGTTTACACACCATGTGTTCTTTTCCTTTCTCTATGAATCCCATTGGTTGATCCATATAGACCTTTTCTATTAAATCCCCATTCAAAAAGGCGGTTTTCACATCCATTTGGTGTAACTCCAAATCATAATGAGCCACCAATGCCATGAAAATCCTAAGTGAGTCTTTCTTAGATACTGGTGAAAACGTCTCTTTATAATCAATACCATATTTCTGAGTATAGCCCAAGTCTGGCCTTATAACGTTCTAGGTTACCATAAGAATCATGTTTGGTTTTGAAAACCCACTTACAATCAATTGTTTTGGAATCTTCTGGTAACTCAACAAGGTCCCAAACCTCATTTTGTTCCATAGATTTTAACTCATCTTTCATGGCATTTAACCATTTATCGGCATTATTACTATCCATGGCCTATGAAAACATAATTGGATCATTATCAATTCCTATGTCACATTCTGACTCATGTAGGTAAACCACATAATCATCAGAAATAGCATATCGTCTTTCTATTTGAGATCTTCTTAATGCTATATCTTGTGATTCTTCTACTATAGGTTCATCAACTTCATTTTCAGTAATAGGATTATTTTGTTGTTCTCCATCGGTACTAATCGGTTCAATAACTTGAGGAACAACATTATTAGGGACACAAGTAAATGGAACTTGTACCCTCACTTCTTGAATTTCCACTTTACGTGGTGTTTCACTCCCACTAATCTCATCATTTTCAATGAACCTAGCATTCTCAGTCTCAATAATTCTTGTTGTATGGTTTGGACAATAAAATCTACACCCTTTTGATTTTTCTGGATAACCAATGAAATAACCACTGATTGTTCTTGCTTTCAGTTTCTTTTCTTGTGGATTATAAATTCTAATTTCCGCCGGGCACCCCCAAACATGCAGGTGCCTTAAACTAGGTTTCCTTCTTGTCCACAGTTCAAAAGGAGTCTTTGGAACTGCCTTACTAGGAACCCTATTTAATAAATGTATGACGGTCTTTAAAGCATAAGTCCACAATGAAATAGTTAAATATTAATTACTCAACATACTCCTAATCATATTCAACAATGTTCTATTATACCTTTCTGATACACCATTTTGTTGTGGTGGACCCAACATTGTGTATTGTGCGCATATGCCACGACTTTCAAGGAATTTGGAAAATGGTCTTGGATGTCGTCCATTTTCATCATATCTTCCATAATACTCACCACCTCGATCAGACCTGATAATTTTCACTCTTTTATCTAATTGTCTTTCAACTTCAGTAATGTAAATCTCTAAGGCTTTTAGGGCTTGAGATTTATCAGACAATAAATAGATATATCCATAACGTGAATAATCATCAATGAAGGTAATGAAATATTTTTCTTTATTGAAAGAATTAACATCAAAAGGTCCACAAATATCTGTGTGTATAATTTCAAGAAGCTTAGTGCTTCTTGTGGCTCCTTTCTTTGTGTGTTTTGTTTGTTTACCTTTAATGCAATCCACACAAATATTCAGATCAGTAAAATTTAAATCCGGAAGGATTTCATTCTTTACTAATCCTTTCATTCTTTCTTTGGAAATGTGTCCCAAACGTTTATGCCACAAATAAGCAGAACATTCATC
>NC_032024.1:8811627-8815208 GCF_001865875.1 Lupinus angustifolius
TTAAGTCCATTGAAAGTTGGAACAAATGAGAATTGTGAATGCAAAGCAACATGTACTGCAATCAATAAAATTAAACAAAAACGTTAAGGCTTTGAGTTACATGCAAAATTAATTCAGATTACTTCACAAGTGTATATTAATGTCTACCTTTGGGTAAGCCATCAATATACCATACTAGACATGATGATACTAAAAGAAAAATTCACATAATTTGGAAATTGCATGCATAAATTAGAAACATTTACTATCTTTGGATATATAAATATAACTAATGATGCATTTATAATACCAACATTCATGTTCATTGATTATAAGAACAAATAATCAACCTTTGGGTGATTCTTGACTGTCTTATACTAATGAACTTCAATTTACTCATAAACAAATAATTGTTATATCATTCATAGTATCAAATTTATGAGTAAATGAAATGAAATATGATCATACAATTTGAAATTAAATAAACATAAAGATTTGACCACTTTGGTGATTAACAAATCTATCATACAATAATTTTAAACAAATGAAATATGATCATACAATTTGGAATTAATTAACATAAAGATTTGACCACTTTGATGATTAACAAATCTATCATATAATAATTCCAAACATCTAACAAGTCATAATATTATACATACATATGACTTCCCAAAATTAAATATAAATTACAAAGTTATATACATATTCGTGAAACAATTGCATTAAAGCTTCAAATGAAAATGTAACTTAATTATATATATATATATAGCATCTATTAATATTACATGTAACATACATATAATACATATACGTTAATATTATGTATATATAACATTATATTACTTTACTGTTAATATTATATATATAACATATACATTCTTCTGTTAACGCTATACATATGGACTCTATTCAAACAGAGGCGTGAAGAACAAAGTTTATAATATATTCTAAGTAATTAGTCAACAATGTATATATCAATCTTATCAAACAGAAAGTGAAAAAATAGAATGTGCTTCATTCATATTTTGTTTTTTTATGTTCTAAAGAATATAACAGCATATAAATAGAGCAGAATATACATAATAGAAACAGAGTGTGAAATAAAAAGGGATACAAGGTTCTGTTTCTGTTTTCATTAATTGTTACTATGATGCAGCGGAAATAAATACAATGAAGTTCTCTAAACATTCAAGAACATATTTTAAAACATCATTTAGGATCGAATCGTCATCAATGGAAAACTACAAATTCTTAAACACAATGTTCTGATACCACATGTAAACTTTATTTAGAAGTCATGTTTAAATGAATCTTAAGAAATCATAGTTTTCACAATAAAGAATAGTTATAGATTACTAACCTTTACCCATGGCGATACGATCCCCCATTTAGTTGTTGTTTGGTGTTCTTGATTTATAGAGTAACTCTTCTATCTCTTTCCCGTTCTTACTATGCTCTTCCTTAAGTGATGGCTGATAGAGCAATCTTCATGGGCAGAGATAGGGACAATGTTTCTGGTCCTTTTTTTTTCTTGTTAATATAATGCTTCATCCAAGAGTTATATCATTCAAACAATGAAACAATACATTCATTCATGTCACAAGAGGCATATTTCTTATAGTGTTGCCTTTTAGGAAATTGAGCCCTATCTTAGAATGATTTAGTTGTCATTACGATTGATATAGTTGTGAAGAAGATCTTTGCTATTGACCTTGACATACTTTTGATGCAGACACCAACATCACCAAAAAGAAGAAAAGATAGAATACTTATGAAGACAAAGAAGATTAAAGCTTCAAGACAATTAGATTAAGTCTCTATAGTTACTTCTATCCTAAAATACAAAGTAGTAATGCTCAAACTATTTTTAAAGAAAGTTGAAACACTTTAAAATACGTAAAACAATTTTCAAAAATAGTGTGTAACAGGTTACTTCATCTAAGTAACAGGTTACGTGTGTGAGAAAAGAGTTATCCAACTTAACAATGTTCAGAGTAATCCATTATTGTCTTTGAGTAACAAATTAACAGTTTTGAAAAAGTTGAGTAACCGATTACCCAAATGGTGTAATCGATTACTCTAATTCGTTTTTAAAAAGAACAGTGGACAGAGAGTTTGGGTAATTGATTACCCACTATCAGTAATCGATTACTGAGAGTTGTTGCATGAGATTTCAGATTTCAAAATGAAATGTTTTCACTCCAAATGAAATCTCTTCACTTCAAACAACTCCTACACTTTCAGAAAGGCACCGTGGGTGTTTGGAAAGTCTATATAAAGGCTATAACTCTCACAACACAAATACACAACAACACACAACTCTTATACAATTTCCAAAAACTCTTAAACTTATTCTGAAACTATTTCTTTACACTTTTTGCAACTTACACTCAAACTTTCAAAGTCATTTTTCTGAAGTTGCTTAGAAGTCTTTCAAAGTTTTCCAAAGAGCATTTTTACTTGGTATACATAAAGAGTTGATTGGATTGCAAGTTATACTACTTTCATATTTGTAAAGGCACTCTCCCATTGTTGTACATTCTTCAATATTGTTGCAGAATACTTTCTTTCACGGGGTGTGAAAAGAAAGGGGATTAGAATCACTTGGAAATGTGTTTTCCAAGAGTGAATAAGAATTAGGGAGTGTATAAGGTACATAGAAATTTTGGGGTGAGATATTTTAATTACAACTCATAATTCTTATTGAAGAAATCTCTTATGCTGCAAGAGTACTAGACGTAGCCTTCGATGGATTAGAAGGTGAACCAGTATAAAAATCATTGTGTATTCTTTTTTCCCTTATCTCTTTCATTTTATCTTGATTATTTTTCTGCATATATTTTCCGCTGCACGTTAACTCTTGATTTTGCAGAAAAAGTGATCATAATATTAATACAACTAATTCACCCCCTAGTTATAACCTTGTTCTTACAATTGGCACCATAGCTATATTTGATTAAGATATTCTCAAGTCTGATCCTATATCAAGATGGCCTCAAGATCATTCCTAGGAGAAGGTTCCAACATCAACCATCCTCCAAGCTTTGTTGGAGAATGTTATGATTTCTGAAAAATAAGAATGAGGATCTTTATTGAATCTCAAGACTTAGATATATGGAATGTCAAGAAGGACCATATATACCCTTTAATGTTATCAATAGTATAAGGGAAATAAAGCCAAAATCCTCATGGAACGATGAAGACAAAAAGAAGGTGCAATATTATTTAAAGGCAAAGAATATCCTCACTTCCGCACTTGGTATTGATAAATTCTTTAGAGTATCAAATTGTAAATCTGCAAAAGAAATGTGGGATACTTTAGAAACCACACACGAAGGAACAGAGGAAGTAAAAAAGTCGAGACTCAACACTCTTTCCTAGGAATACGAAATGTTTCGTATGAAGCCTGAAGAGAAAATTCATGATTTACAAAAGAGGTTTACTCACCTTACCAATCATCTTATTGCACTTGGCAAAGTTCTATCAAATAGTGACTTAAACTTGAAAGTTCTAAGATCACTCACCAGAATGTGGAAAACAAAGGTAACTGCAATTTCTGAAAAGAAAAGTTTATCCAAAATGTCTTTGGCTGCTTTGTT
>NC_032024.1:8815308-8816190 GCF_001865875.1 Lupinus angustifolius
AAAAGAGTTCAGAATGAAAAATCTCTAAAAATCACTGCTATACGAAGTGATCATGGGGGAGAATTTCAAAACTCCTCCTTTGAGGAATTCTGTGATGATATTGGGATCAACCACAATTTTTCTTCTCCTAGAACACCTGGAACACCTCAACAAAATGGTGTTGTAGAGAGAAAGAATCAGTCCTTAGAAGAACTGGCTCGAACAATGTTAAATGAAACTAACCTCCCAAAATACTTTTGGACTAATGCAGTTAGCACTGCTTGTTATGTTTTTAATCGAGTTCTTATAAGACCTATTCTTAAGAAACCCCCTATGAACTATTCAAAGGTAGAAAACCTAACATTTCTCATCTACATGTTTTTGGTTGTAAATGTTTTGTTCTGGACAATGGTAAGGATAACTTGGGCAAGTTTGATGCAAACACTGATGAAAGAATTTTCCTTGGCCATTCTCTCACGAGTAAAGCTTATAGAGTCTTTAATAAAAGAACTCTAGCCATGGAAGAATCTGTTCATGTAACTTTTGATGAAACCAATCATGTATTAAAAGATGTGATATCCTGTGATGAAGATGACTTGCCAAGTTCCCATACTAAAGATAATTCTATTGTTGATATTACAACTGAACCTGAAGAATTGAGAATGGATGATAATCTATCCTCTCAAGAAGAGTATATTCACTCAGACCTACCAAAAGAATGGAGAACTCATCGAAATCATGCTATTGACAACATCATCAGTGATATAAGTAAAGGTATAACTACTCGTAGAATGCTTGATGCTTGTCTAAACATGGCCTTCATCTCTCAGATACAACCCTCCAAGATTGATGATGCAATTGAGGATGAACACTGAATTCTTGCTATGCAAGAAGAATTAAACC
>NC_032024.1:8816290-8816541 GCF_001865875.1 Lupinus angustifolius
AGACTTGAAGCTATTAGGCTATTACTTGCATATGTTTGTTCTCTTAATTTTCAGTTATAGCAAATGGATGTCAAGAGCACTTTTCTCAACGGCTACATTCAAAAGAAGAATTGTTTGCAGAACAACCTCCTGGTTTTGAAGATTACAAACATCCTTCTCATGTCTACAAGTTAAAGAAAGCCCTCTATGGTCTAAAGCAAGCTCCACGAGCATGGTACGATCATCTAACAACTTTTCTGATAGAAAAAGGT
>NC_032024.1:8816641-8818111 GCF_001865875.1 Lupinus angustifolius
AAAAGTACAAGTGGTACTTGTCACATTTTAGGCAATGCTTTAGTCTCTTGGTCTTGCAAGAAACAAGCATGTGTTGCGCTAAGCACTACTGAGGCTGAATATATAGTAGCAGGTAGTTGTTGTGCCCAAGTGTTGTGGCTTAAGCAACAATTACGAGATTATGGCTTAGACTTAGGCTGCACTCCGCTGAAATGTGATAATACTAGTGCTATAAACCTTACAAAGAATCCTATTATGCATTCTAGAACCAAACACATAGATATAAGGCATCACTTCCTAAGGGACCATGTTCAAAAGAAAGATGTATATGTAGATTTTGTTGATACTCATAACCAACTTGCAGGCATTTTCACCAAGCCCTTGGCAAAAGAACCTTTTTACAAAATTAGACTTGAATTACGCATCCTTGATGAAGCATATTTAACTTAAATGAATATGTTTATATGTATGCTTCATTATATCTATTTCATGCCTACTTGAACTTAAATGTGTTTATTTATGTTTAAAAATTTCAAATTTTGGGTTAAAAATCATTTTCATAGCTTAATGTTCCCTAAAAATAAGTTTTTCTAGGGTGAGTAAATCAATTACACTGGAGAGTAACTGATTACAGGGTTGAACAACGTGTTTCAGTAACCGATTATCCAAATTGAGTAATCGATTACTCTGAGTTGCTGTCTGAAAATTTTAAAATTTTAATTTGAGTAACCGATTACTCAAAATAGCGTAATCGATTACTCAAAATAGCGTAATCGATTACTCTATGCTTATAAATAGGTTTTTCTGCATTTTTCAGGCTTTATCTTCTTCTCAACCTTCTCAAACTCTAAAATCCTCGTTTTGATCCGTTTCGAGTGCTTTTTGTGTCCTTTCCTATCATATTTTCGATTATAAACACTTCTAACCATTCATTTTCGTGATTAGTGGCTTGAATCAAAAACCCCAAATCTCCAAAAAAAAATAAAAAACCTAAATCGGTGCATAATTCTGAACATCTGTTTTGATGTCTGTAATATTTGTATGCTTTGAACATGTACTACTATGCTATGCTATGTTTTTATGTTTGAACAATATTTGATTTTATGCTCTGATATTATGCTATTATGATAGGCACTACATTAACTTTTATATCTATTGTGCTATACATCATGTATGTTATATATGATATATATCTTGTGTTGGACTCTTGGCTTTTCTACTTTTTGATGAGGTCAAAAGGGGGAGAAAAGTTGGGAGAATGTATTTTCTGTCAAACTTTATTCCAGGAACTTAACTCTAAATGAAAGGGGGAGCATACAAGATAGGGGGAGCATACTAAAGACAAGTCAAGATATATCACAAAGTATGCTACTCTCAGAAAATTCAGAAAACTACACTGTCAAAAAGATATTGGTTTGTCATCATCAAAAAGGGGGAAATTGTGAAGAAGATCTTTGCTCCTGACCTTGGCACGATTTTGATGAAGACACC
>NC_032024.1:8818211-8832256 GCF_001865875.1 Lupinus angustifolius
AACTTTCAAAGTCATTTTTTTGAAGTTGCTTAGAAGTGTTTCAAAGTTTTCCAAAGAGCATTATTACTTGGTATATATAAAGAGTTGATTACATTGCAAGTTATATTACTTTCATACTTGTAAAAGCAATCTGCCATTATTGTACATTCTTCAATATTGTTGTAGAATACTTTCTTTCACGGGGTGTGAAAAGAAAGGGGATCAGAATCACTTGGAAAGGTGTTTTCCAAGAGTGAATAAGAATTAGGGAGTGTGTAAGGTACATAGAAATCTTGGGGTGAGATATTGTAATTACAACTAATAATTCTTAGTGGAGAAATCTCTTGTGCTGCAAGAGTACTGGACGTAGCCTTCGGTGGACTAGAAGGTGAACCAGTATAAAAATCATTGTGTATTCTCTTCTCCCTTATCTCTTTCATTTTATCTTGATTATTTTTCTGCATATATTTTCTGCTGCACGTTAAGTCTTGATTTTGCAGAAAAAGTTGCCATAATATTAATACAACTAATTCATTCCCCCTTAGTTGCAACCTTGTTCTTACAATAGCCAAAATAAGTTGGTAATTTCTACATTATTCTCGTAACCTAGATGGATGGGTTTGAGAACCATATTTTGGACAATATAACTTTAATTATAAAGTATGAGAAGTTACATGTTTTGACTACGCTAACCTCAAATAAAATATAGGTTGCCATAGGTTTTTACTATGATGAAGGTGAACTTTAGGACGCTAGAACAGGGTATTTACCTTGCATGCACATGTTATGTGCCTATTGTTAGGAATACTAACGTGCAAAGTCCCAATTTATAAGGGACCCTTAGGGTGACGCTTCATTGAGAGTAAAATATATGCTTAGGAATACAAAAACTCGGAATACTAATTTGCATTGGGGCTTACCGTGATACTTTAGTCATTTTATTTAAGGGACCAAAGTCAGAGATATTTTCAAAATATCTGAATTCCTGTATAAGTATATAGATATTACGGAAGATATATGAAACAAGATGTTGGTTGGTCTAGTAGGGGTAGATATTTGCTGTTCCAAAACAATATACCACTCCATGTGCCGCTGATTATGATTGGTCAGAAAAATGATTAATTATTAAAATATTAATTTAAATATATTTTTTCAACCAATCATAATCACTGACACATAGAACAAGTGCATCATGGTTGCCAATGGACATAACCTACCACTAGGCTATGGCATTCATTCAATAGAGTTTGGAACCGCTAATCTATATTCCCATTCGGATGAACAAGTGTAGATTCCCAAATGTGTTTCTCTTCACCAAGTGATATTGTTATTTCTATAAATTGAGGCACTTAAAATCACAAGTTAACACGCGAATTTTGATCTTTAAGAAATCATCCTCCATTTCTGTAATGCATGAGAGAAGAGTAGGAACCAATAATTTGTAAACTATTATTGAAAGATACGCTTTGTGTTTTTGTGCAAAACACATCAAGGTTTTCCAAAGTATCCTGAATGAGATTCGATGTTCATCCCATTTATATCCAATATACTTAAATTTGTGGGGTGAATCGAACCTAAATGTTAGTGTGGTAGGTAACACACGCTTTAGAGGTTTCACATGCATATCATTAACCATTTCTTTATTCAAGTGTTACAACATCTTCCTATCAATCCATTTTTCTCACACCAATTTATAACTAGAAGAAAAGAGGTGATATATTTCTCATGTCTTACATGGGATACACTCTACAAGGTTTTTTGAAGCATCTAAAATTTACCATATGTTAGGATATAGTTCTAGGGTATCTTAATAGTGGACTCCATAAGAGGCTTTAAATTTCTACAAGGTCCTCATATTGCATCCTCTCTATTGAAGGATAACTCAATTATCTTGGGCTAGAAAGGAGAGATCATGTTAAGCAAGTGAAACAAGCAACATAGAAGAAAGTGAGAGTTTATATTCAGCATAGTGTGAGAGACTAGTATTCCTAGTGAGAACTAGATATATAGTTTGATTTTCATCATTCTTGAGTGAGATTGAGTTGTTATCCTCAGAGTGAGAGAGATACAAATATTATAATCTTACTTTATATAGTGAAGATATTTTCTAGACTAGGTTATGTGATTGTTTATTTCTCAATTTGAGAAGGTTTTTTCATGTTAAATTTTTTGGTATCATTCTTCTATTTTTCTTTATTTTATGAGTGAGGATCCACTTACTCTAAGAGTAAGTTTTTCTCCTTATCCTAGCCATTAATTCTATGGACATCTAATGGTTTAGATCTACTCACTAATTCAAACCATTGAATTTCCCTAGAATTGATGACTATGATGAGGAGTAAGTTTAAAAAACTTACTCTTGAATTAAGTAGATCCCTCCCCTTATTTTATTTATCGATTTGTCACTTTTACAAATGTCCATTTTGCATCACACAGAGGAGAGAAATTGATTCTGAATTTCCCAACATTCTTCTTTGCTTTCTTACATGCTTAATGAAACTACATAATACATTGTATTTGGCAGAAATATTTCATAGCTTAAGTGACCAAATAGAACACATTACCTAAAGCTGGCAAAATACTAGGAAACCATGTTTTTTATGTACACCCAACATGACATTATTAATTAGTTGATACATAAAAAGTTTAGCTACACCAAATTCTTCTACAACTTTCTTAAAATGCAAACCATACTTTGAGTAATTAGAGTAATATAAACTAAACCAAAGCAAATTCCATTAAATACTAACAAGTTCCACGTTTGGTTTCATGCATACCATCATGGCACCATCTCCAACTCATCACTCTTACGACCACCATGTTCCATTTCCCTCCTTTGTACATTCTTGTAAGTGTAGTTTTTAGCCAACAACAGATAGACACATAAATTCAAAGCATTTATGATTGCCAACATCCAATAATACCTATCCAAATGGCTTGAATTTATGTCCTTCCCAATCCAACTATTTCCATTCTTCTCAGTCACATGATCCACAACAATGATTATAAAGCTACTTAGGAAGCTTCCAACACCAATAACACTAAGATATAAAGCCATTCCTAAGCTTCTCATTGAGTCAGGTACTTGGTCATAGAAATATTCTTGCAACCCAACTAGAGAAAATGAATCTGCAAAACCAAGGATCATATATTGAGGTATCAACCATGACACACTCATAGTATTACTATTAGGAACCATTCTTAGTCTCTTAGCTTCTACTATGGCTGCAACAATCATAACCATGACTGAGAATGTTTGACCAATACCAATCCTCTGAAGGATGCTGATGCCTCTTTCATTACCAGTTACTCTTCTCAGAATTGGAACAATAATTTTGTCATATATAGGGACACATATTAAGGTGCCAATAGCTGCAGCTGAGGAAATAGAAGCTGCTGGAACTGTGAAATTATGGCTTATTTTTAAGTTCATAGAAGCTGCTTGTTTGACAAAAAGTGTTGAGCCTTGTGCTACACATACACCAGCTGTTAATGAACTTAGCCATATGGGAATTAAATTTAGAACAAGCTTGGTTTCCTCCACTGTTGTCACTGTTGTTAATGTCCATGGGTTGTTCTTCTGCTCAACATGTTTATCTTCAACTATTGCAGCCTTGTCAAGAAACCTAGTCATTGAGTATTATTAATTTCAGGGAAGATTAGTGGGTTCAGGTCTTTGGTAAAATGACAAATTCATGACCTAAAAAAAATATTTGTTGAGTAAATACCAATTTCAATTACTATGTTTTTCGATCTTACTAGTTTGATCACTTAATTGAAATGTTACCCAAAAAATTTAAATATGGTCAAATTAGTATTTCTTAGAGTCAAATTAATCATTATCAGGTGTTATAAAATATGTTAAAATGACTAATTTGATCCACATATAAAAAATTTGGCACCATTTTGGGTTTTTAAATTTTTGAGGAACCAACTAGTAAGACAAAAAAATACAAGAGACTAAAATGTATATTTACTCATTTTTTTGTGTACTTAATTTGTAAGAGAACCTTGTTTTAAATAAAAATTTATCTTCTTATGTACACACACTCTTTTGGGATAAGACACAATATAAAAGAGAAAAAGTAAAATGTACTTATTCCATAACATAAATTAACTTTGCTTTGCATAAAAATATCTTCAAAAAATAATCTTTTTACTATCTTGAAATCACTTTTTTCAGCTGTTTAACTAAGAGCATCCTTTTCACATTGAATTTTATCAATTAAAAGTAGGAATCTGTGTCCGGAAACAAAAAATATTAAATGATGAGTTTTGCCCACACATATACCCCGTTAAAGAATGTAAAGTATTTAGTTTTAAACAAAATCCAAGTATTAAATAAAACAAAGAAAACTACTTTACCATTTAAAACAATTACTTTAACTTAGTTATCAGGGTATTCATTAACAAAATACTTATGGAAAAGTAAAGCATATAATCTTTTATTTGTTTATATTGAATTAAAGCATTTATTATATTATTAAATACATAAACACTTAATAAATAATAGGGGTATTAGATGCTCCTTTACAATGTACTTAGAGCCATTCATTACCAAAAGGAGGTTACAAGTACTTGCAAATTGAGTTTCAGAAATGAATCAAAGAAAACCGAAGGTTTTATTCTTATCTCAAAACTGTATTTTATGATTTACGTGTTTTTCCTTTTCCTTAATGAACAATGATCATATATACCAAAAAAATTATGTCATCATATTTCAAGTCAAACACATTTCACCAAGTAATATAAAAAACATTATTTTCTTAATTAGTTAGCACATTTTGATTGGATTGGGACGCAATGAGACACAAAATATAGGGACAAGTGATCTTCATTCTTCCTCAACCGAACAAATCCTAGGCAGTAGTCTAAATCTAAAAGGAGCATGAGTGATATACCTGTGCTGGCTAGTATGACTCAAAAGCCTTCCCTGTGATTTCTCTGACATTGGAACTTCATATAATAATGCAGGATTAGAAGGACATGACAAATTCCTTTTCCTTATGGCTGCAACTATGACCTGAAAAATTGGCTTTAAAGGGTTTCCTTCTGGTCTTCTATACCTATAAAAAGGCTTACCCACATAGAAAGCTATGATAGTAAGAGCCATAAGAATAGTGAGGACAAGAGCTGCAACACCCCAACTAACATTTTCTTCAATATAAACAATCACTGTTGCACCAAGCAGCATTGCAAAGCACAGTGCAAAGTTCCACCAGTTGAAAAAAGACATCTTTTTCTTCCTTTCTTCACTGTGATCATCATCAAATTGGTCAGCTCCAAAGCTTTCCAAGCATGGTTTGTATCCTCCAGTACCCAAAGAGATGCAGTAAAGGGCAAGGAAGAAAATCACTTCATGAACCTTTGTAGACTTATGACATATGTTAATGTTGCATGGCTTTAGACTTGGGATGAATTGAGACATTGTTAAAAGGATTAACCCCTGCTTTCACAACAGCACCATTGTATCAATTCTTCATTTGTTGTATAAGTAATGTTATAACTAGAATTTTGACTGAATTCCAAGTTGGATGTTACTTTTAGATGCAATAAATGGTAAGTACCACTCATCTATCCAAGAGTTTAAAAGCATGTCAATTATTTCAAATTGTCAATAGGGTCCATATCATAGATAGAGCAATATGAAATAAGATTATGACGCCGCTTAATCCATAACAAGTGTTTTAAATTGGGGATCGTATCATATGATGTGGCTATAATATTGTGGTTGTAGTGATCGCCGCAACCGCATCACACCACAATTACGGTGTGACACTGAATCACAATAATGCGACCACAACGGGCTGTACTAGACCGCTTTAGGCTGCAACACAACTACATCGATATAAAAAAAAATTACTCAGAAAATAATTCACACCGCAATGGTCGCAACCTGCTCCATAACGGCCGCAATGATCACAATTGTAGTAACCGCAACGACAATTTAAAACATTGTCTATAACCAACTTCACCTAATGAGATAAAGACTTGATTGTTGTTGTTTTTGTTGTAAATAAGGTTTGGCTATGTCATAAATTTAGGAAATGTACATTTGATAAGAGAATCAACTTTACCATAATGTATACAAAGGCAGAAAACAGGACCATAGGAAACCTTCCAGTGTAGGCATCAGCAAAAAATCCACCTATGAGAGGCATCAAAGTTGTTGTTCCTACCCAGTAGTTCACATTCTTTGTTGCAGTTTTGAGGTCTTCATGAATCACTTTTGTCAGGTATGTGATAAGATTAGCAGCTAAACCAAAGTAGCTTACCCTTTCACTGAATTCAATGGCTGCTCATAATTGTAAAATCATAGTTATGCTCTTATTAATTAAACACATTTATTACCCAATTTTATGACTAGCACCAATAAATAATAAGTCAATTTTTCTAGAACTATGCAGAGGATCATGCTGAAATAAGGGAAGTTAAGTTTTAGTTTTAGAGTTGGATAATAAATGCTTACTCCAAATTTTATTTTCACCGTTTTCAATAAACTTGAAAAGTTTCAAGTAATCAACTAACATATCAGAAAATAAGTACCCAACTTAAAGTTGATGTTTGAGATTAATTCAAAAGCATTGTTAAAATAATCAAAATAGGTATAGTCTTAAGTTTCCTAGTGCATTTTGCCCCAAAAATTATGATTTTTTCTTAAAAATAAATATAAATCTAAGTTTGAAATATTCTTGAATACATGTTAACAGTTTTGTAATGAAAATGATGGTTAAGAAAAGAAAGAACTATGAACTATTGCTGAAATAATAAGAACACACAAAGTTGATGGAACCATGTATCTTACTGAGAACAAAGAGTGAAGCTTTCCATACACCAGTTGAAGAACGAAGAGGAACTTTGCCTTTATAATCAACAGATTCATCATGCACCCATTTCTCTTCTTCACTTTCTTCTCTCATAGCTCCTTCTCTCTTTGTCATTTCTTGTTCCTTCTTTCCTTGTTGAAGTAGCTTCATTGGGATGGTATGTTATATAGACAAAGAAAAGGGTATATGGTAACTATGGTTGGTGGCTTCATTAGTGGCATTTTTGTAACGTATGTAGTAAAGGGAAATGCTATAAGACAACCTCACAAGTTAGAACTTAGAAGATAATGAGGTCTATTTTAATATTTATGTACAAAACATATATGGGGTATTACTTTGCTACTAATTCTTTTCCTGGTGAGTTGGAATAATAAGAATGAGTTCTTAAAAAAACTTGGACTGATGAAGAATCAAACTAGTGAAAAATTAGATTTGTACCAGTCATGAATTAAAGGTGTTCTGGTAACCATGTATGGAAGCGTATAATTGACGATTTGATAATAAAATAATAAGAAATCTTATATAAAATATTATTTTGAGCCCTAAGGGATACCATCTATTAGTTAACATTTCCAAATTTAATGTTAGTTCATTACAACTATATTTATATGTGTATGGAAAGTTTATGTATCTAAAAAGTAGTAGAATTAATATTATTAAGGAATAATACTTGCTGTGTTATGTATTGTAGTGTTGTAGTTTAGCTAATTGTGTTGGTTAGCTTGTTGGTGCTAACTGTAGTGGTTAACTTATTAGTGATGCTACTCTATTATTCATCTTTATATTCAAGTTTTTTTCTCTTTTCTATTTCTTTCTAAGCGCTCAATTGATTCTTTCCATTTGTTGCAGTTCAATTGTCCACAACTGTTTTCAGTATTAGCGTTTTGACCATTTATTGTTGTTGGCAATATTTATAAAATATGAAATGAAGAAGAAAAATATTTTCTGAAATATAAAATTATAGAGAAGTCAATAACATTATTAAAAATAATATAATTTGAGCGATTTTCATCATGGAATTACAGAGATAACTAAAATGTTTTAAGAACTTTAACAGAGAACATTATTATAATCTTTGATTTGTGATTATTCTTTCTAATGAATGTCGAATCTAAGAATTAAATCATAAATATTATATTTGAATTAATGACTGAATTTTCTACTTAATCAAAATTCATGCATCAATGATGAATAAATCCTATAAAAATAACTTTGTTAAGAGAAATTATGTTTGATTTATTTTTTTATAAGCATTATATATGCTTCAGTGATATCTTCTTATCAAAGATTAGTTTTGTGCTTGGGAACTCTTTGTGAATTAAAAAAATACAGTTAGTGTGACTCACCAACCGGTGACTCCTTACATTCAAGTGTAGATTGTATATAATCTCACAGCAATAACGAAATTGTATATATAAATAAGATATTTATTAAAAAATAAAAAATATGAATATGCAAGTACACATGAAAGCTGATAGTATGATATTGATCCTGTAAATTGTTATTGTGGATATTGGATATGGTTGGGAGTATTTTGACATGCCACAACCAATGTGGATATATTTGCCACGATATCGCTATTAATAAAATATTGGTATAGTGATATATAGTTTATCTAGATTCTCAGAAAGATAAAAAAATCAATGATTTAATTCTTGTAAGCGACACTTGTTTAGAGAGAAAATCATACATACTAAAATGGATTAATGTAAAAGAATAACCCTTAGTAGTACCCATAGAAATAATGACATCACGGTTATAATTTAGCCATTTTATGGATTAATTATTATAAGAGACTCCCTTCTCCCTCTTAACTAATGAACCCATAGTATTGACATTGCGAAGTATGGTTAATTTTGGCGTTTTGAGGATTAACTATAAGAGGTTCCCTCATCCCTCATAGCAAATGAACCCAAAGTTTTTCTTCCTCCAAATTTAATCAGATTGTTTTAATAAATTTTTAAAGCACTTACACTCTTGCAAATATCTAAATCAGTTAATACACATAGCACAGATCCTGACCAGACAATCACAATCATTAATCATGAAAAAGAAAAGGAAAAAATATAGGAGGAAGGTCGGGAAGTAAAATAAGAAAAGGAAAAAGCTTTCTATTATTAATACATTACTCCTTATCAAGTATTGATATATTAGTACAACTATTCAAGAATTTGTTTATTACTTAAACTGTATATTAACTTACTCATATATTTTAAAATAAATATAATAAATTTAAAAATATAAATATTATTATTTGTAATATGTAATTCAATCATTGAAATTGTTTAAGATAACCATGTTACCGATAAACATAAGATTCAATTGGAAAGATATAGTACAATTTGATTGGTTTTGACCAGCATTTTTTAATTTTGACCATTTAATTGAATATTTAGTATAATTATTATATCATAGTAATATGTGTGGACTAATCCACTGATATAACGGTTGAATAGTGTGATATTTATAACATGATTTTATTTTCAAACAAGGGTCTATATATTATGAATTATGATCCATCTTATACGATTTTAAGTTACATATTTTTAAAAATGGAAATTTAAATTTATTTTATATAAGCAAGAAAGCCTAAAATTACACTTTAAAACATTTTAATAGATAAATATCAAATAAATAATTATATAAATAGAAAAAGATGTATGCACTATAGTATATGAGATTTATATTAGACAAACAACTCCAACATTCCAACACTGATGCATCACAATAGCAAACACCAAGCCAAGACAAGGACAAAGACAATCACACTGTTCTCAACAATCACAATGTCCTCACTCAATTAAATCAGCCTTCAACACCTGATTGTGTTCATCAAACATGAAGCTTCACTAATGACTTAAAGGGCAATTCACTTCCACTCAACCAATCTCAGGCTGCAAGTTGCTCTGTTCTGTCCTTGTGCTCTGTAGTGTTCTATTTTTCATCCTGTGTTGCTTGGCTAATAAGCAACACAAATAGCCTTTGTATTCTCCTTTTCTTTTGGCTCGTGTGCCTTTGATTCCTCTAAGAGTTTGTTAGTTTGTTCCTTCTATATTTAGTTAGTTAGTTATTCTAGTTTCCTTTCCTATAAATAGGATTTGGCTTTTCTCTTTTTGTAATTCAATTCAATTAAAATCCCAATATAGAAGATTCAATTTTCATATATCTTCTTCATCATCATTCTGTTTTCCCTTCATCTTTCTTTCATCTTGAAGTGTTATTCACTTCAATTCATATTCAAGAAAGCTTCTTGACATTCTTTTATGGTATCATAGCTCTTCTAAGAGCTCTGTTACATTCAAGATATCTAACTCATTACCTTCTACAACACCTCTCAATCAACATATAGATACTACACAATATCCTTACTATGTGCGCCCATCAGATAACCCGGGAATTGCACTAGTTTCACCTCTTTTGGATGGTGAAAACTATCACCAATGGAGTAGGTCCATGAGAATGAGCCTTATCTCCAAACAAAAATTCAAGTTTATGGATGGGAGCATTCAAATGCCAACAAATGATGATCCAACCTTCAAAGCTTGGGAGAGAGCAAACAATATGGTCACATCTTGGATTATAAGATCACTTTCCCCATCCATTTCACAAAGTATTCTTTGGATTGACAAAGCACATGAGATTTGGGAAGAACTCAAAGAAAGGTTCTCCCAAGGCAATCTGTTCAGGATAGCAGACCTGCAAGAAACCATAACCAATTGCAGGCAAGGAGATCGTAGTGATAGCAAATATCACACTGAGATGAAGATTCTATGGGATGAATTGGAAATTTTCAAACCCCTTGCCAAGTGTAATTGTGACAGTGAAAAATTCAGAACCGAGGACAAAGTCATCCGATTTTTAAAATGGTTGCATGATTCATACTCCAGTGTAAGATCACAAATCATGTTGATGGAGCCCCTTCCAAACATGAACAAAGTACTCTCACTGGTAATTCAGCAAGAAACTCAAATGTATGGCAGTGAATCAGAGGCAAAAACAATGAGCATTGGAACCAATTGGAAGAAGAACACACCATATAACAAAGATGCAGGCCAAGCCAACAAAGGATTCACCAAAGGTAATTAGAACTCGTACAACAAAAGCCCCTGGAACAAGTCATCAAATTCAAGCAAATTCTGCACTCATTGTAAGAAACCAGGACACACTGTTGAGAATTGTTACATAATTCATGGATTCCCTCCTAATTTTCAATTCACAAAGAATCAACAAATCAACTCTGTGACCTCTGGGAATGAGCCTGAGCATAAAAAAGGAGATGATGCCTCCTATGGTCTGACCAAGGAGCAATACCAAAGCCTCGTCAGCATACTGCAGAAGCAGACTAATCAAAAGAAAGATCCACATACTGCTGAGAATATGGCTAACACATTATCTACATCTTCTACACCCAGGGATCAAAATGAGGAAGGTAAGTCTATATCTCAATGGATATTAGACAGTGATGCCACTGATCATATTGCCTATAACATGTCTTATTACTTTGCCTATCATAAAATCAAACCTTTAAGGGTCAAATTACCCAATGGACATGAAGTTTTGACCAAAATCTCAGGCACCATAGTTATTTCCAAAAACCTAACCATACATGATGTTCTATATCTCCCTTCATTTACTTATAATATGCTATCTATACCTAAACTAACTTCACAATCCTCTTGTATTTTTTCATTTGATGCTTCTTGTTGCAAAATACAGGAGAAGGATTCCTTGAAGATGATTGGTATAGCTAACCTCTCAAAAGGATTATATGTGTTGAAGGGAGCTCAGCTTGCATACACTGCCAATTTCTCTGTTAGCAACTCTGTTATTGTTCCTAAGAATAGCATATGGCACTATAGATTAGCTCACCCCTCCAAATCTTGTATGGACACAATTAAGACAAAGATGCCTTACATTTCTTTCAATAAAGATCACATGTTCTAACAACAACTTTAATGAAAAGTAAGTCAGAAGCATCTATGGCATTAAAGAATTCCATCACCCTCATCCAAAACCAATACTCTACTGTCATCAAAGTTGTTAGAACAGATAATGGCCCTGAATGCATTCTCAAAGATTTTTATGCCAATAAAAGAATACTTCATCAAACCTCATGCACATACACACCACAACAAAATGGTGTTATGGAAAGAAAGCACCAACACATCTTGAATGTGGCAAGAGCTCTATTAATTCAAAGCAACCTTCCTAAAGTCTATTGGTCATATGCCATTAGACATGTTGTTCACAATATCAACACCTTACCTACACCTACTCTAGCCAATCAATCCCCTTATGATACTCTGCACAAAACTCAATACAACTTCCAAAACTTGAGAGTATTTGACTGCCTTTGTTACACTAGCACTCAAAAACATCTTAGAGATAAACTTGATCCTAGATCATCAAAATGTGTTTTCATTGGTTTTCAAGAAGGGACCAAGGGATACATTGTCCTTAACCTAACAAATAGAGCTATCCAAGTTAGCAGAGATGTTCTCTTCCATGAAGAAATTTTCCCTTACCCTTCATCCAAACCTACCACTTGCCTCTCTACCCCTCAACCACCTGCTCAAGACATCACTCCCTATCTATATGATGACATCTTCCCTATCTTACAAACACCCGAGAGCCCTCAACAAGATCCCCCTATTATCCCTACAGAACCTACTTCCTCTGATCACTCTCGAAAGAGTACTAGGACTTACAAAACTCCAACATACTTACAAGACTATCACCGTGCTCTCCTAAACAACACAACCATAAACGCTAACTCTCCTTATCCCCTCTCATCCTACCTATCCTACCATAGACTTTCCCCTGTGCATAAATCCATAACCCTTACTGCAACATCCCACCTAGAACCCAAGACTTACAAACAAGCCATTAAATATCCTCAATGGCAACAAGCCATCAACCAAGAATTATCTGCCTTACAAGACAACAACACATGGACCATCACTGACTTACCTGACTCTAAGAAACCTATAGGATGCAAATGGGTGTTTAAAATCAAATATAACCTTGATGGAACCATTGAAAGACACAAGGCCAGATTAGTGGCCAAAGGATTCACTCAGACAGAAGGTATTGACTACATCTCTACCTTTTCCCCTGTGGCCAAACTCACCTCTTTAGGTTGGTTCTTGCCTTGGCCTCTATTCACAATTGGACCCTACAACAGCTAGATGTTAATAACGCTTTCCTTCATGGCGATTTAGATGAATAGGTATACATGTCTCTCCCTCCTAGCCTCTCTTCTACTCTGCCCAACCAAGTCTGCAAACTGCAAAAGTCCCTGTATGGACTAAAGTAGGTCAACAGACAATGGTTCACTAAATTATCCACATTCTTGATCAAAAATGGATATACCAAGTCTAAAGGAGATCATTCTTTGTTCATTAAGTGGACTTCCACCACAATCATCACTGCCCTTCTTGTTTATGTTGATGATATTATCCTCACAGGGAATTCCATTGCTGAGATACAACATATCAAGTCTCTTCTAGATCAGGCATTCAAAATCAAGGACCTAGGCCCCTTGAAATTCTTCTTAGGCTTTGAAATTGCTAGAAACAAAACAGGGATCTCCATAAACCAAAGGAAATATGCTCTTGAAATCCTCTCTGATTCAGGATTCCTTGGCTGCAAACCATCCTCCACACCAATGATCCCTGGCACTCACTTATACCAAGACTCATCTGAGTTCTACCCCAATCCTCATGCTTATAGAAGACTTGTGGGCAGACTCATTTATCTCACAAACACAAGACCTGATCTTGCATTCTCTGTCAATCAATTGGCTCAATTCATGGCCAAACCTACTCTCACACGTCATAATGATGCCATAAAGGTCCTAAGATACATCAAAGGTGCCCCCTCCTTAGGTCTCTTTTACCCTAGTTCCTCAGCTCTCCATATTAATGCCTATAGTGACAATGACTGGGCCTCTTGTCCAGATATAAGGAGGTCCACCACTGGCTTCTGTATTAGGCAAATCTCTAATCTCCTAGAAATCCAAGAAACAAAGGACAGTTTCTAGGAGCTCATGTGAAGCTGAATATAGGGCCCTAGATATTACTTCTTGTGAGATTAGTTGGTTGTCTGATATGATTTATGATTTACAAAACTTATCTTTTAATCCTGCATCTCTTTATTGTGACAATCAATCTGTTATTCATATTGCTACTAACCCAGTCTTCCATGAGAGGACCAAACATATTGAAATAGATTGCCATA